>NC_134489.1:85927634-86272634 GCF_040206685.1 Ascaphus truei | reverse complement strand
ACTATGTCAATGTGAGTGTTGTGTCACTATACCCATATATACTTAATTCATTATACTGCATTCAACTAAGACCTGCTTTCTTGTGGGTTATGGGATTTGCAATCCAGCTCATACATTCTTTAGAGTAAAATGTGAAATTCAAATTACTGTCCAGCTTTGTAGAGTCTTCTTTGTTGTGGTTCTGTTTCAGAATGAAGCAACATCTGTGATGCTATTCCAGCATGATGCACCTCAAGATTGGCATGTTTCACTCAATACATTGTCCAGTCACACATACACATAGAATCCTTTGAGAGTCTGCTCCAACTGACCTCAATACATTCTGCGTCAAGCTTCAAAAGATCTCCTCTTACCATGTATCAGACTGTTCTTCCCAAGTTGACACTGAAAAGTAATAGTTCTCACCCCTTGTAAATTGGAAATTTTATTTTTTCCGGTATTCTTACGTTTCTCTACAATATCCACTAAGTCACTTAGAAAGAATGATGCTTCTGGATGCTTAATTGTCAGGCCATTTTTAGATTTCCTATAGGGAGAAAATAAGTCTGAGGTAGAGATGGGCGAAATTTTTGCAGGAATTCAAATTCGCCGCGGATTTGCAAATTCCTTTCATCCCCTGATTTTTGCTGATCAGATCAGGCAGAGTCATACTTTTTTTTTCTATTTCTAAAAATCTACCAACAAATTGAGATTTAAAAAAAGAGAGAGACCTAGTTTAGTATAGTTCCAAGCACTATATCTACTCCCTGAAACCTCCCCTTGTGGCATATGTATGTATATCTTTATTTATATAGTACCATCCAGGTACATAGCGCTTCCCAGCAGTAATATTATCATCCTCTCACATCTGGATTATTGTAGTATACTACTAACAGGCCTCCCTGTCTCATAACTTTCTTCCCTGCAATCAATCCAAAATGTGGCTGCTAGAATAATTTCACTTTCTCCAAAAACAATATCTGCTCATCTCCTCATTAAATCCCTCTCCTGGCTTCTCATCACATTTTGGATCCCCCGCAAAGTTCTCCTCTTTACTTTTAAGGCTCTCCACTCATCGCCTCCTTCCTATATCGGCTTTGATCTCTCGTTATGCCACCACTCACCTACTGCGTTCTGCCCATGACTGTCTCCTCTCCACCCCTTTCACCGCTCCTGATCTCTCGCCTTAAACCCTTTTCCCTCACTGCACCTTGTCTGTGGAACTCTCACACTCAGTATATGCCAAGCACCCCCTCTCCCCACCTTTAAGACATACCTGAAAACCCACCTCCTAAATGACGTGTCCCAATAGTCTGCACTCATTGCTATTGTCCCACAGTCACTCCTACCAAGTACTGCCATCTACTGCACTTATTCCCTCATCTGCTGTCTCTGTAAATTTCACAGCATACCACTTAGATTGTAAGCTCTCCGGGGCAGGGGTTTCCTTTCCTATTGTCTGACTTTCTTGCGCTTATTGTAATATAATTCCCTGTAATGTATTGTCTTTGTAAAGCACTGAGTACACTGAGCGCTATTTAAATGAAGATATGCATGCATACTGTACATACAACACATATCGCTTCAGACATGAAAGTAACAATAGGAAAGGGAGTCATTGCCCCTTTCTATCACTATGTACGGAATAAATATTTAAGTAACATATTTATTATATTAATACTTGGTTACTATATATAAACCCCAATGTCTGCTTGTAAAACATTCAACATTGCAGCAGGAGTATTTGTCTTTCCCCCCCATGTCTTTCTTCAGGAAGAAAAAAAAAACAGTTTAACAAGTCACACTGAGAAAATGATTGTTAGCATGGAAATAAATTACACTTTTATAGACAAGAGCCCCAGAAGTTAAATATTGTGTGATTTGTTGCAATTAAAGCAAAACATGGCAATTAAGAAATCATCGTTTTCAGTAACATTTGATAGTTTTAACGATTTTGTGTAAAGGTGGCATTATCTGCTGACTTGCCTACCAAGAACATTTTACAAACTTCTCACATATTCCATAGAAATATATTGATTAGGGCATAATTTCAGTTAATAATTCTTCTTATAGAGTGCTATGCTTGCTTACACTAACTGCACTTTCCCCTTGCAATCGTTTTCATCTTTTGTTCGGCTCAGTAGGTTTCCTAACTGGTAGATTTTATTGAGTAAATTCAAGCTGTCACTTCATCTGCCTGAAGGATGGCTCAAATAGAACACATAATACTAAAAGAAAAGTAGGATAAAATAATCTTGTCAAGCCAGAAAAACTGATTGCTTGAAGTTGTAGCCTTCAATCAATACACTAATTCCACAATTTA
This sequence comes from Ascaphus truei, assembly GCF_040206685.1. Classification (NCBI taxonomy): domain Eukaryota; kingdom Metazoa; phylum Chordata; class Amphibia; order Anura; family Ascaphidae; genus Ascaphus; species Ascaphus truei. The sequence continues at coordinate 86,270,332 of NC_134489.1, read as the reverse complement.
TACCTCTTTCAATTGGAGAGGAAAGAAACCCTGATATGGTATTTCTTGGCTCACTGACCAACTTTGACCTTCTATCTATGTGAATGCCGGATTAGCAAGTTCCTCTGCTTAGTGAAATTGCCTATGAAAATAAGAAAGCAAATAAGTGACATTTAAGGCTCAAACTAACTTTATTAATTTCAGAAACACAACAGGGGAACTCAGGATTTAAATGCTATGCATTCAATGCCGGAGATTTCCAAAACCTATTAGCTTCACACATTAAACACTTGATAAGCAAAATAAAATTAAACTTATGATACAAATATGAAAAATTGCAAAATATAACCTTACAAATTGTATCTGTTGTTTTTTTTTATATATTTTATTATAAGCAGGTAGTGTGTGTGTGTGTGTGTGTGTGTGTGTGTGTGTGTGTGTGTGTGTGTGTGTGTGTGTGTGTGTGTGTGTGTGTGTGTGTGTGTGTGTGTGTGTGTGTGTGTGTATGTATATTTATATATATATATATATATTTATATATATAAAATTCCCACCCTGTCTCTTTGCCTCCAGCCATGTCCGTGAGCCGCCAACCCCCTCCTACCTTCTGACCTCACCTGCCCTCCCAGCTTGCTCTCAGTTCGCCCCCTTTCCCCTAGCCTTCCAGTTCGCTCTGTCGGTCTCCTTTTTCCTGTAACCCTTTCCCTTGCAGCCCGAGTCTGAAATTGGAACAATATTTTGCCTCCTTTCCACCTTATCGGGCCAAGCTGCTCTTCGGATCAATGTTTTGGGGTACTTCGATATTGCCCCTAAACTCATGCATCTTTGGTGGTAATTCTGGCAATGCTGTACATAGTCCTTGTGTGCTATTGTAACTCAGTATCTGTCTTCAACTTACACATTATCTCAGCCGAAAGAGCCACTTTAAGACAGTTTCAGCTTGGTTGCTGGTTCCACATTGTAAAGTTTGTTGTGGTTGCAACACTTGGTTGTGGACACACTTGGTTGTGTTTTAAAGAGTGCAAACTGTACACCAGTGAGTACATCTAAATGTCTTCAAAGGACCTCTTAAAGGTGCAATTCCACATAGCCACCAAAAAACAACCTTTTGTAACAAAAACACATATAATTGTGCTAAAAGATACTACTGCTTAAGTTTCCTTGGAAATTAATTACAAATTGAATTTGCTGATAATTATTCTGGATAATTATACGCAAATGAGTAGAATGGGCATCTCATGTTTACCTTTCTTTGTGTTTTACATGGGCCCTCTGAAGCCTGTGCCATGCCACTAAGCCTGGGCAAAGGACATATTACATTAATAGAGCTGCTCAGGCACAGCTACTGTGGCTCATTGAATCCATTCATGTTTACTTGTTTGCTGATTCAATATAATAGCCGTTTGCTGCCGTTCACTGATGTTAGTTGATGTTAAAGCTGCTCTATTTCTATCAGAAACTCACAAGCCCTTTATCCCCTGTACCCAATTTTCCTACTTTATCTGTCCATGAAATGTCTGTGAAGTGACTGTATAACCCTGTTCTTTTATTGTAACCATGTATTTTTTATAACTCTGTGCCCAGGACATACTTGAAAACGAGAGGTATCTCTCAATGTATTACTTCCTGGTAAAACATTTTTATAAATAAAATAAATAAATAAATTGTGAAGCTAGTAATGATTGCAAACCACATACCATTTAAGTTATGGTGGATAAAAAAAGTGGCAAAAAAACTTCACTGTTCAAAGTGTAGCAAAGTTAGAGGATTCAGGTATATCTGTATGCCATCCACAGGTCTCTTACACCTGCTTCATTTACCTTATTTTCATTATATAAAAGAACATGGTATTATTATTATTATTATACAATGGTTAAATTGTAAACAAGGGTTCTCCTTCCCATTACATATAGGAGGATAAGACAGAATACTGGATAGTGACGTGCAAATAATCAGACTGAGCAATGCACTTTTAGCTTACTGTACGTCCAATTTTAGAGGGACCATCTACAGCTTTTGCTTGCTGCACCAGACATTACACTTAGCTTGCACTTGGTCACTGATTCTACATGGTGAAGTCAGTAGTGGTTACAAACCAGGCACAGTTATGATGTGGTGGGTAGTAATTACAGCAAATATTGAGAACCCATAAATGCAACTACATGGAAACCAGTTGTATCCATCCAATTATGAGTTGTGTGACATATCATACAATGGATATATTGTAACAGGTGATATTGAACCTAACCCAAGCTCTCCCTTTTTAACTCTGTCCCACACCCCTGAGAATATCCTGTTTTAAACTCCAAAAAGGTCTATCTGTCGCCCATATAAATATCCGGATCCTGCTGCCCAAACTGGGTGAACTAAGAGCATGGTGCCTTATGCATAAACCCAAAGCCATAATTCTCACAGAAACATGGCTAACCCCTAAAATTCCGGGTGCAAATATTCCCATTCAGGGATACTTCATTTCTAGGAAAGATAGGTCAAAAAGAGGAGGAGGAGGAGGAGGGTTATTTAATATATCAGACACCTTACAGTGTACACTGTTAAATTGCCCCCCAAGGCCACCCTCTTTTGAAATCTTAGTTGGCAAAATCTGGCTTCCCCCCCCCTTTCTAAGCCAATCTTGGTTGCTGGCATCTACCGCCCCCCTAAAAGCCCCTACAGTCTCTGACTGATATCACCCAGTTTCTTGGCTCCATTTCCTCTCTGAATGAGAAGGGTGAGCTGCTAGTTCTTGGGGATTTCAACTTCAATTTGCTCGACTCTAAAAACCACAAAATCCAGTTATAACTCAAGTCACTTAACCTAACGCAACTCATTTCCCAACCCACATGGACAAACCTGAAATCGCACAACCATTCCTTGCTAGACTGGATTCTCTCCTCAAATCCCATCAGAATCCAATCCTCTGGCATCCTTCCTGACATTTTCAGTGACCATGCAATAGTGTACTGTGTAAGGAAAATTAAACCACCCCAATCAAGCGCTACAGTTCTCCTCACTAGAACATTTAGAAACGTTAACCCACAACAGTTTCTGGCTGACCTTACCAACTGCCCTTGGTACAGAATCGACTTAATTCCCGACCCTGATTCTGCACTCGACTATTTCCAATCCGAGTTTTTAAAACTCTGTGATACTGATGCTCCACTACGCAAAATAGGAGTACGGGGGGCCCACCTTCCGTGGGTTACAACTGACCTTATAGCACTCTACCAGTTCAGGGATGCCTTATGAAAAGCTACAAAGTAACTGGCACTACCAAGGATCTCAATCACTACAGATGCCTGCAGTACATGTGCACAAAACAAACAAGACATGCAAAAGCACAATATTACTCTGACAAACTTCTCCAGAAAATATCAAACCCAGATAACCTCTGGAATGTTATCAACAACATATTCCAGCCTTCAAACCATCAACAACCAAGTAATATCACTAAGGAGGATATTACTCTGACGAACCCCACTGACATTGCAAATGCATTCTATGACTACTTTGTGGGGTGTGCTACTAACTGATTAGCGAAACGCAACACAAACCACAAACCTGAATCTCATCCTGGAAGTACCCCTATAGACCAACACTGCCCACAATTTTCAATTTGTCCCAGTATCCGAAGAGGAGATTACACAAGCGCTCCTCAAATTAAAACTAAGCAGCCATGTCGACCTGACTTACTACAATCTAAGTTCCTAAGACTTGTTGCCCCAGCCTTTGTCAAACTAATTGCTTCCATGTCAACTCTATTCTGTCTGCAGGCCATATCCGTAAGACCTGGAAAACTGCCAGAGTTATCCCAATCTTCAAAAGAGGGGACACAAACACTGTCTCAAACTACAGGTCAATCTCTCTTCTCCCAATACTATCCAAAGTCATGGAAAAATGTGCTCACACCCAATTAAGCGATTCCTATACCAAGAGAAATCTCTCTAGCCAATTCCAATCTGGCTTTCGCCCCAAACACTCCACCGTAACTACCCTGCTAAAAGTTTGTAATGAAATCCAGTGTGGAATGGAACGGGGACAACTCACTAGTGCAATATTCCTAGATTTTGAAAAGGCTTTTCATACTGTTGATCATGTTATTTTTCTTAACAAACTCCAGTGCTCTGGAATAAGGAAACATGCTTTAAACTGGTTTAATTCCTACCTATCAGGTAGTTCCCAACATGTGTCTATCTCAGGCTCTAACCAACCCATTGAATATCACCTGTGGTGTCCCGCAAAGCTCTGTTCTGGGGGCCCTACTCTTCTCAGTGTTCATCAATGCTTTGAAGGGAGCTTCAATACACATGTATGCAGATGACACAATCTTATATGCACACAGTCATAGCCTCTCCGACCTTGAACACATACTTCAATCTGACTTTTGGATTTCCAAACTAACAATTTTTAAACACTAACAAGACTGTAACAATGGTATTTGGGACCAAGGCTACATTTCTAAAGCTTCCAATGACTGAGCTCCAGATCAGAACCAATGCTAACAGCACCCTAATTCCTGTTACTAGATTAAAATACTTGGGCATATGGTTTCACTCCCACTTAACATTCAGAATGCACATTGATACCCTGACATCTAAAATCTATGCCAAACTAGGTGTACTTCACAGGAACAAATCCTCCCTAAGGCTGCTGGTCATAAACCGTATCGCACGGCAGATGCTAATGCCAACTATCGACTATGGGGACATAGTATATGGCTTGGCACCCCAAGCCCACCTTAGCAAACTTGACACCCTCTACAATTCAATATGCCGTTTTGTTCTCCAATGCAACTACAACACACATCACTGCGAAATGCTCAAAGAACTAGATTGGTCATCACTTGAGTCTAGGCGCAAAGTTCATCTTTCCTGTCTTGCCTTCAAATACTTTCTGGGCAAGCTACCCATCTATCTGAACAAGCACCTCACCCCTACCACATGCAGCACTTGTCATCTGAGATCTGACTCCAAAAGACTGTTCATGGTCCCAAGGCTCAACAAAGAAGCCGGCCGCTCCTCCTCTTACAGTGCACCCAAAAACTGGAACAACCTATCGGAAACTCACAGCCACCACCAGTCTAAGTTCTTTTAAAACTAAGGCTGTCTTACATTTTAATCTGGTCTGTAACTGTTACATATGCCTATAATATATATTATCTTTAACTGTGCATGCAATGTCTTGTATATAATGTATACCCTGCTCACTTATGTAACTTTATTTGTAACCATGTATTATTTGTCATCAACTCTATGCCCAGGACATACTTGAAAACGAGAGGTAACTCTCAATGTATTACTTCCTGGTAAAGCATTTTATAAATAAATAAGTAGGAAAGGATTGTTGGTAGTGTCACAGAAATCACACTAAGCCCAGAGTATTTTAGCTTCCTTGTTAGTTTTGTTGGAACTCTCAAGAGTTTTTGCTTATTACTTTATTCAGGCTGGTGTAACAAAACCACACATTTTCTCAATTTTAACTTGGTTATTAAATCTGCCTTGTGAAGCTGGTAGTGGTTGCAGACCCGACACAGGACCTCATGCAGTAAACTCCGATAGAAATTATCGGCAGGGTTTTGAAATGGCAATTTTTTTGCTGCATTGCTCTCACGGTATGCAGAAGGGGCCGAATACCAGTGAGAGCAACATTTCCGGGGGGTACCCACCGGTGTCTGGGAGTCTTTGGGAGGTCCCCGCTAGGCTTCGTGGGCCTCCAGGTGGTCCCCGCTAAGGTAATGTAATCACTAAGGTAATGAAGGGGTTAAGTCCACCCACAGCCCTAACGCAACCCCCCCGCAGGGCCTAAACACCCACCAAGGACTAAATATCACCTTCACCCACCCCCGCTACCAACAATAAGCTTGGCACGGGTGGTTAACCCCTTCATTGCCATAGCGGTTAGTCGCTAAGGTAATGAAGTTGCCTGTAAATGCATTTTTATTGCATCAGATTCATGCTAGGTGTCTCCGGTTCTAGTATTCATGTATATCAGCTCCGGAGACCCCCAAAATCAATCTGATGCAGGAAACATGCATTTTATTTTCTAAGTGCTGTCTCGACGCTCATCGACCGCTTCTCCCCACCTTCTTGCCAACTTTTTGTGGCGGGATGATTTGGAGAAGAAATCACAATTCTAAAGTGGTGATAAGCTGGTCGGGGCTTATAGAATTGAGCGTGTTTGAAAATGTGGCGATCAGTACCGAAAAGTCGCGCGTCTGCCAATTTTTTTTCTGGGAAAAAAAACGGGCGATTTTTGCTCTTATCGCCAGCTTATCTGGGTTTACTGAATTGCTTTAGGCTTTTTTGGCGAGAAGCTGTCGATAAGGGGCTTATAGCTGCTTACTGCATGAGGCCCACAGTCAGGTTATGGTGGGTAAAACCCCCAGCTGTACAGTACAGAAAAATCGAGAACCCATGAATGTATTTGATTGTCTTTCATACTGTAGGTATCTCAAACCTGTTTCATTCACCCCATTGACATGTTATACAGTGGTACATTTCCAGGCAAGGATTCTAGGTGGTGACATGCAAAGGACATGCGCATACAGATTTGGTTTTTCATTTTGAAAATATTTGCAGACTCATAAAGGCAAAACTGAGGACATCACACAGCTCTCACATAGTTCCACCAAACTTTTTTTGTGTTAGCTGAAGTAATGTGGGTTCTAGGCATGGACATGCAAATGTGCACATCGTGTGTCATTGGTTTACTTCCCATTTCTTTTCACCATAAAGTATATGCAAAGCACACGTAATGAAAACTACTTCACCGTATTGCACTCATGGAGTTGGAGTTGAAATTGGAGGTGAAGATTGGAGGAAGATCTGGACTCTGCATTACAACTTTGCCACTGTGAGAAATTAACTTTTAACATCTGTGATTTATTTGTACACTTTTATCCTCCAGTACCTTGGAACTCTCTCCTCCTGCATCTCACTATGCCCTCCCTATTGCTTTTTCTGTTTACTGTTTTCTTACTCCTTTATGAACATCTCTGTTCTCTCCAACTTTCCCACTCCCCACAGCACAATTATTTATACACCTGTCTCCCAACAGCTTCTTTACCCGCCAATAAAAAAACACCCACATATATACTCTATTCACACCCTCTTTCTACTCCTTCCTGCTGCTGTGGATCTCCCCTAAGCCTGAAGCCAGATATACACACATGATCTCACTCATGCCTCCCTGCCACCTCTTCCCCTGAAAATGGTGTTAACCTTTTCATTTAACACTGACCTTCCTTAAATTTTACCCCACAAATCAAGCATCCCAATAGCCTGCACTCATGGCTATTGTTCCACACTCAGTCACTCCTACCACCCATTGTGACCAAGCACTGCCATCTACAGCACTTACTCCCTCACCTGCTGTCTCTGTAAGTTTCCCATTAAACCTCTTAGATTGTAAGCTCTTCGAGGCAGGGATTTCCTTTCCTATTGTCTGATTTTGCTGCACTTATTGTATAATTATAATTCTCTGTACTGTATTCTTTGTGAAGCGCTGAGTACACTTTTGGCGCTATATACATAAAGACATACAATACAATCAGTGTGAGCATAGATGTGGCGTCTGCAATGAGATGTTGGTATTAGGTTACACAGACTTTCGCTGATTTTCTGTGAGCCTTTCTGAATTGTCAATGGAGTCTCAACGATAAAAATCAATACGGTACCCTTGACAGACCCTCAGTACAATGAGCTAGAGGTTCAAACAGCCAATGCTTTATTACCAGAGCAAAGACAAATAGTCTAGAAGCACTCAACCTTGGCCTGCCCCCATAGCCAGGTGTCACCCAGCCCACTGGCCCTTCCTCGATTACCTATAAACCACGAGAATGAGCCCTAGGTAGCTAGCATGTACTGCTCCCTTGAAAAAAAGTAGGCATTTGTCACTTTTTACAAATCCATATTCGCACTTGCAAAAAAAAAAAATACATATTTGCGGCAAATTGAAATGTTGGCAAATGATTTGCTCATCTCTAGTAACCGTCGGGTTGTTTCAAGTGCAGCTGGTTTTCTAAGTGTAAGTTTAAAAAAAGATCTCTATGTATCAAGAGGTACATGTGCACTGATGCATTGCGTCAAAATAAATACAAATTGTATTTCTGTTTTAGAATTTGGCGCATGCTGCGCTAGTTTTCTGCTCTAAAAAAAAGACACGCCACCTTTAAGTTGATAGAAAAAAACAACGCAGAAAACCATCAAGAATGGTTGCGCAGGCTGCTCATTCCTTATTGCATAGACCTGTGCCAATATGCACGTGTAACCCCCCCAAACTCCTCCCACTTTCTCCATCAATCCCTCATTGGATGGCAGACAGACGCAGATGTCCCCAAAAATGGCGCAAGCAAGATTAATACCAAAATGCTGTCTGTTGCAGGTATATTTTAGCGCCGGTTGGGACAAAAAAACAAAACTTTGCATTGGAATTTTCCCTTCGTAATATAGAGCCAAAGGAGGTTGAATACAGCAGATTTTGTACACCAGTGACAAAGGCATATGCAACAATGTTTACAGATAAATTATGTTTAGGGGGTCGTTTTCTGTGAGACATGGCTGAAACAGGTAGAATATCTGTATCCTCTTGCTCTACACAGGCACCATCGGAGATGCCATCGCGGCCTTAAAGGCCACCCAGCAATAGGATTTTTATCCTTTGCAACAATAGGCTCTGGTTTTGCCACAGTTCCTCATTCTGGAAACGGATAAATAATATATATTGTCTACGTAAATTAAAACAAGCATTTAAAACGTTGAGCTTTTATAGTACAGGTAGTCCTCGGTATCCGTCGGTCCGCTTTCCATCAAACGGCTTATCCACATAATGCAGTCCGCTGGACGCATTATCTGGCATCGGAACCGGTGGATAAGCAGAGACTGCCTGTACTTACTTCTGTAGGTAACACTATAGTACATATTTACATTAGCAGTGCTATGCCATAAGACACCTATTCCAGTACCATAAGTCATTGTACAGCCTTTTCAAAACAATGGGCTGTAAGGTGTTTTCTGCCACCAGATGGTGTCTTATGGCACAGCACCACTTAGTAATATAGACTCAAATACACACATATTGTGTAGCTCTTAATCAGCAAATTTCTATGTTGACACGAGTCCATATATACTAAGCGGTGCTATTCAATAAGACACCTTCTAGTGAACGAGGAGGCGTGTTTCAATTAGATTCCTTGCATTTGATAATCTGGTGCTTATTTTGCACCAGTTTTTCCTCCGTTTTGCAATTGGGAAACTTTGCTAAATGAGGGTGGGAGATCAACCCATTATGGGGTAGATCCACATCGCTCCGCTAAATTAGGCTAACTAACGTGCCGTTACCTAAATAGTTAACAGACATTAGCTTCCCTGAATTTAATGGAGATCCAGAAAGCTAAATATGCAAAAATAACATCCGTTAGGCCTCTCATTTGCAAATGACTGACGTGGCGTTAGCCAGCAAAGGTCGTGATAAGACACCCTGGTGCTAGCTGGGAGTAACGCTGGCTTGCGCTAGTCATATGCTAAGGAAGATGCCAGGCATTATGCATGCCTTCAAGGTCAATAAGGTAGCCACAGGGTTAATAGAAATACCCTAACTAGCCTACTACCCATTATATGTAACTCATTGTATATTGTGTTGATGTGGGGAATAGGGGAATGGGTAATGGCGGAAGGTGCCCCAGGGGAGTAAGGTTAGGCCATCCAGGGGGAAATAATGGAGGTCTAACCCCGTGTATGCCATAGCAGTTCTAACGTTATGACATAGAATGGGTAGTTAGGATATTTCTATTGACAAAAGACAAAAATACCCAATACTTACAGGGATTGTGTGTTCATTATTTCTATCTTCTTGGTTACCTTAGTGACTATGAATGTCACCATTTGCTTAGACCAGCGGTGCGCAAACTGGGGGGCGTGAGACTGACTGCAGGGGGATCGGGGTTTACAGAGGCCCCACACGCTTTTCGAAGGAATTTAAATTAAGTAATGGAGGATCTGCAGGGCCTCTGTAACCCTTACTTACCTTGGCTCTGGCGGCTTCTTAGACGTGTCGCCATGGCAATGCTGCATCATTGGACAAGGTAAGCATGGGTGGTGGGGGGGGGCAGAGAGCGTGGAACTGCCGGCAGGAGGGCACAGAGAAAAAAGTTTGCGCCCCCCTGGCTTAGGCAACATATGAAGCCAAAGTGGCCCACTTCAGAACCCTGGACAAGGCCCAAAAAATATTCTCCTATCCGGCATTAGGTGCTAGAAGCACCTAACACCAGGTACTGTAGTGCCGACGATTATTCTAACACAAACCAGTGGCAATCGCCAAAAGAACCCAGGTACATGCTGGGTCTAGTTTAAGGCAAGTTTAAGGCATTTCTGCATTGATTAGTGGCCCATCAGATTAGCAGCGGGGGTCCTTGGCAGTCCCATTCAAACTGAATGGGACTGACAGGGACCACTGCTGTGTTAATCCAATGTTTCATTAGTCAATGCAGAAATGCCTTAAACTTGCTTTAAACTAGCCAGGTTACATCCAGCATGTACCTAGCATGTAACCGGGCTAGTTTAAGGCAAGCTTTAGAATACTTGTTGTCTCGTCTGTATAACCATTACCTAAAATAAAATAGCGTTAAGTCCCGTGTTAACTGTATCAAATTGCTGTAGATATGCATTGAGGTTGTCCACGCCTCTTTTGCTCATCATTTGCTCTAACGTGCATTAAAGATAACAGGCTGTCTTAGCATTACGACAGCACTTAACACATCATTAGGGAGCTTTGAAGATCCCAGTTAGTACTTAACAAGACATTAACTAAAGTTATCATCTTGTTAAGTCACGAATGGAGCTTTGTGGATCTGCTGCTATATACATTATATATTGTATGATATACTAATCTGTTTAATTTTTGTTTCTACAAATATATAATAAGTAGCTATTATTGTAGTGACTTATGTGGTACATATTGCTTGCCACCAGAGCTTGATAGCTAGTAGACTTCTCTTCTAACTCATTTTAACCCCACATCAAAAATAATGTTATTTTTTCCTTCAGAAAATTATTTTTATTATGGAAATCATTTGTAATCAACGTTGACATCCAAATTGGTATGACCATTACAGACCAAAATTTAAAAAAAATACATTTTAAGTCATTCACTTTTTTCCCTCTATCTTAAGTCATTTAGATATATGTTAAATAATTGAAAAATATAATGCTTTAAAAATGTACAAATGTGGTGTTTTACACCTAAAAATAGAAAACTGTGTTTCCATACAGAGTTACTTTATATTTTTTTATTCTGATACAGATTACATTTTATGAAATTTCAGTAGTGAATCATAAAGTAAATGTCATTATACAAAAGATAACATTTTAGTGTGCATTTTAATTTTCCTATTACAAAATGATTTCTATGCAGCTTTTCAATGACTAGTCACACAGCCTGTACAACCAAAGATATTAGAAAAAATATTGCTATCTTTCTGTAAATGGATGTATTTTGTGTTGATAGTAAGATACAGTTTTCACCTTTATCCCAGCATGCTGCTGACCCACTGAGTTAGCGCTAATCATCCCTGTAGGCACCAATAATTTCCCATATGTGAAATTTGATAAGTTGGAGCACCCACTTCAATTCAAGATGATTCCAGCTGACTGTCCAGTTATCGCTATGGACACCTTCAAGAACATCCATGCCTGCCTTGTATTCTTAGCTTTATCAAATGCTTTACACTTTTGTCTTTTATCTCTTAATTGAGGCTTGACTGCTAGAAATTCCTATCTCTCAAACTGTGCTGCATTCAGTATTAACTTTAACTGCTCTAGGTACTCGGGTGGGAAAGGGGACTTCAATGAAATAGTAAGAGTGAAAGATTGTAGACTGTAGTTTATAATTGTGTAAATACTATACTGGGGGAAAAAAAGAGCCTCATACGCTTTTCTAAACCTATAATATAAAACCAAATTTCAGGAAACACAAAATATTTGTATAGTTTTTCTCTAAACTGATTTTAAATTCTTATGTATTAAAGGAACAAAATGTTTTCTTGGACACTGCAGTTATGTTTTAAATTATCTGCTTGTGTCTGCCTTAAATGTAAGCAAGTTATTGATTACGTTTCTTACTTTTGATAATGACTAGAGCTGGGCTTTGGTCCACGGATTTCCACGGAGCAATCACAAATATTTCAAGTCGCCTTTTGCAGATTTTTCAACCGCTCTTAAATCATCAATAATACATATTTAAAATCTCAATAGGGAATATACACAGAGTTTCGGTGACACCCATGCTGAGGAGTCGTCACACTCGGGATGTGACGTCAGTTCTGGAGAGTCCCGCAGTAAGCAGAGTGCCGGTCGCAGGAAGGGGGCACAGCGGAGTAGAGCCGGGACCGCTGTTAATCAACAGGGGGTCTACAGCTCACAAGCGCCCATCATCCCCAACCATAAAGACCAGGAAAAGCGCCCAGCAGGTTATTGACTAAGAGAATGGACCCCAGTATTCAAAGCTGATCGTATACACAGGTCAGGGGAGAACGGAGACTGATGTGACAAGGCAGTTTATTTTAGTTTATCTTTTTAATTATTGTTTGCGTGAGTGCACAGTTTTTAATGTTGATTCATTAATATCCATAAAGAAATTGTAAAAATGTTGCGCCCTTTTTTCTTTTTTGCATTTTGAGATTATTGAGGAGGAGTGGTATCCTGACATCTTGGGCTGCATTGGTTCAAGTCCCATCAAATACAAGCATTCACTCAAGAGGATATTGTTTAGCATACATTGTATCCCCATATATACAACACTTGTTTCATGTTGACACATTTGTGAGCTCATGAAGGGGTGTTATTTTTAGCAGATCTGTGTTTGCTGCAAGTCTGCATCTATAGGGACGCAGTTATCAATGGGTTTGCGTCTTTATGTTTTAAGTATACAAATATATTCAATTTTTATTTCTATTTTTATTACATTTTATTGCATTTTAGGTAATTACTGCCATAAACATAATTTAAACCGAAAATATGATTTAAAGGGTTCTTGAGAATACACTTAAATATCAACTACATCATTTAGCGCACTAGAACACGCACCTCGTGTGCGTGTTCATAAGTTCTTTTATTTATTTGTTGAGCATTGTGTCGTGGGTGAAGAGTCGGTGCCGGAGTAGGACGAGGGTGAATTCGGCAAATGTAAGAAACACATTAATTGTATTTTATGTAATTGTGCATTTATTTTTTTAGGTTGCCCATTGATTTCTAATATGTTTATTTATGCCCCTTTCTGGGTATAGATAAGCACAGGGACAATTTTTTGCTACATGCGTGTTTTTATTTAATTGTAATGTATTGTATTTTTTGTTATGTTTTTTTTTTAGGTTGCTCAATCACTGCCTTTGTGGAAAACCATGCCCATATTATGGATGTGGTTTACCACTGTGACAATCAACTGGTTTATTGGAAAAAAAAATATTTTTATTGAAATTTGATGTATTTTATTCAGCGCTTGTTTTTTTATTTGTAGCTTGCCCATTCATTGCCATTGTGGCAAACCATGTCCATATTATGTCTAAATGTATATATTGGAAAAAAAAACAAAATCCACACCAACAGTGTGAAGTCGGTAAAAAATGTATTCAAAACAATGGAAACCCATGAGCATTTTTGGTGAACCTCTACAGGTCACCAAAACTGCTTTATTCACCCCAATTTTTCATGTCACACTGTGGTTAAGTTTAGTGGTTGAAGTGCCTTAAAAAGTTTCCAGATGCTACTGATTCCATGCCTGCTAAACATTGGGCTCTATAGACTTAATTTTAAATAGGTTTTTACAATATGTATACCCTAAAAACAAACATTGGGGAGAGAAAGGGGAGGGAGGAGAGAGGGGGAAGAAAGGGGGGAAGGTGTGTGTGTTTGGGGGTTGGGGGGGTTGAAGTTTGGATTATTAAAAATCCTTCCAGATTTGGTTTAAACAATCTGCGGAATTCTGGGAAACGGATTTGGATTAGTTCATCCATCTCTAGCCATATGGTCAAACAGTGGGTAAGCTGCCTCCCCTTTCTTGTGGTTCCTCTGCATTGGCTCCCCCTGCTTGTTGGTGAGAATCCCTCAATACTTTTCCGCTGATTATAATTCCCTGATCCCAGTATTATTTAAATCTCTCTTATAGTATGTTACCCTTTGAGTGCTCTCCCGTCTGCCCATACTGGTGTTGGGTATTGGTGGTACAGAAGGAACTAAAAATATATAGATAAAACAGAAAAATGTCAGAGATAAGACTGTCAAGTACTACTGTATGTGATGTTAGGGTGCCTTCATTTCAATGTCAGTTAGTAGAGAGTGAAACACTGCCATGGGATATTGAGGTTCTTTGTGAGAAATGTTGGGGCTACATTCCCTATTGCTAATCTTTTGAATCTCCTATTTTGTTGTGTATGGAGCCAGTGGAAGAGTTTTACCATGAAATCAACCAAATGAACAAAATAAATTGTCACCTCAAGATCATTATGAGAGATTTCAGTGCAAAGATTGGTGCCCAGAAAAAAGACAAAGCATAATTTCGTAAGTATGGTTAGGGCAACAGGAACATTCGTGAAGACTGATTGGTACAATTTGCAATATGCAAGCATCCAGTGGGGCAGCTAAGTATAAACATCCTCCAACATGTTTGATAAAGCACCAGATTTGGTATGAAACGCAATGGAGGATTGTGTGCCTCCTTTTTATACAGCTGAATAAAAAAAATTATATTTAGCGGCATTCCAGACCATTTTCTGTTTTATGGTAGTGCACTGCCCCACTGGAGAATTGTTGCATAGCGGAGTATGACTGCATCTTGCAAGCCAATAACATCCCCTAATTATACCAGCTTAAAATGTTCTCAATGCACAATATGTAAGGACCCGCTCTATTATTAAGAGGACTATTAGCCCATGTATGTGCACATTAGTTTATGGAGTACAGCCGCTGATTACCCAAGGTTTGCATCAGAGGGAGCTGAGGTCACTGAGACCATGTAGATTACTGCTACCCCGCTGTTCTATACTCTGGTAGGCATTTTTGCTAATAATAATCATATGAGGAATAACCAACAGAGTATCAATAAGAAGGAAGGTACAAAAAAGTGTTTGCTTTCTCAATAAAATTACTTTAAAAAAAGGTATATGTTATGATTATTACCAGCCCTTTCTTTGAGTATCATCATTATTTCTTATTTGTCACTATTTGGCATAATTTGCATAATGTACAAACTTCTACTTCATGAATGCAATCTTCAAGAAGAATCCAAATAGAAAATTAAAATGGAGTGGACCCAATGGAATAAAGAATGAAATTGACTGTATCCTAGCTAACCAGAAACACGTGATTGAAGACTGCATAGTCCCTAACTGTTTTGACACAAGGAGTGATCAACGATTGGTTTGCTGCAAATTACATCTGAATACAAAGATGGAAAGAAGAAAACTGATTCATAAGAAGACAAAAACAATCAGCATCAAGAACCTGAAGGATAACGACAGAGAATTTTAACTAGAGATAAAAAATCGCTTCAGCTTGCCCGAAATGCATGGGGACACTTTAATAAACGAACAAAAAAAGGGGGGTACCCTCGAGAGACCAGAACTGCGTTTACTTTTTCTGTATATAGTGTTTTGGACACTTTAATAACAAACAATTATGAAGAATTTAAGAAGATTGTAGTTGAAAGCATGGCAACAAATGGAGGAATTGTTAACAAAAAATAGGATAAGAAAATATTAAATGAGACAAAGCAGTAACTGAAGAAATGACAATGAAACAATCCCAAGATGCAAGAACAAGAATTGAATATGCAGACGATCCGCAAACGTATAACTGAAGATGTAACAAAATGTAACTGTGATATAGAGAAGAAGACTACCAAAGATAACAAAAGCTTAAAGAAGAAGTACTACTAAACAGCTAGGTGTTGTGTATATCTTCAGTTAGGAGCTGTCCTAGAAAATATCTGACTTTCTTCTATCTGTACGAGGAAGTATGCATTAATTATAGAATGTGGATGGAGTCAAGCAGATTTTCTTTTTCTCCCCAAATGAATATAAGATTAATCATATACAGTAGATATTTGGGCTTTGTGCTCATTTACTAAGTTTGGTTTTAGATTCCCTTCTCGTCCCCACCAGGAATGGTTTAATTTGATGTATTTTATGACAACTTTTGTTTGGGTCTTGTTGTACCCATTGGTATTCTGGTGTTTAGCTTCTTACTACTGTATGGTTGGTTGTGTGATTCAATGTAGTTTTCTGTAGGGGCATGTTATAACCTGTTCAGATCTTGTTCAGCAGTTCCCTGTCCAAGGTCCGGAGCATAAACACAGATCGCCCCAAAATAGAAAAATAGGTATATAGTACACAAAATGTGTGAAACATCTGAAGGGATGGGGTTCTTGGCTCTTTCCGATGTTCTACTTACAGTGTGTCATATTATAAAAGGCAAATACTCCCAAATGTGTGGTTAGAATTCTTCTTGTACCAGGTATGTGGATTACCAGGACGTTATCTCAGGATGAAAGAGACATATGATGGTGCAGACCAGTATAACATTTTATCGTATAAAACAATTGATAAATGTACTCACATCGGTGAATATATATATTTGTTTTACATTTTCTGTTGGGCCGAATCAAATCCCTAGCAGCATACTTCCAGAGGGCACCACAAATAGTGATGTATTTCGCCAATCCACCTGTAACTGATTATAGAGCAGTGAGAGGTTTAAGCCCCTCCTTTCAAGGTATATAATCTCCCAGTAAGGTCCCTGTAAATTCACTTTCCACTGCACTTGTCTACATGTAAGTACCTTTACTGGTATATACAAGTTTTTAACTGCACTAAGTTATAAGCATATGCTTATTTTATTAACCCCTTCAGGGTATATTTCACAGAACATTTGTATGCATTTAGCATCAGGACCTGCTACTGAGACTTACCTTGATGTTGGTTAGCAGGTTTGTTATTATTTGATCAAAGGATGTAACCAAAAGTCTCCTTTGTGTTACAGACTTAGGTTTCACTATGTATATTTATTGCCCATTTATTGTTAGACCAATGGAAGAAGCGCAGGGATTCACTTTCTGTTTTTTCACATATGTATGGCCAATCTTTTCACCAGCAGCATGCTCCTTACATGGAGAAGCGCGGTGAAAATATATATTTGTTTTAGATTATTTGAAGTGTTCAATTTAATTACTTAGCTTTCCTCTAACATGCTGAGTTGACTATGAAAGCTGCCCACACCACCTATAAGCGCTCCTAAGAAAGTTATCCTGTCATCCCCAAGAGTAAGAGCCGTATAAAAAAAGATTACCATAAGTATTTCAAAGGTATGATCAGGTTCCTGCCCAAAATGTAAAATCTAAACTCTTGAGATTGCATGTGGGAAATCCCCTGACAGGCACCTGTCCGTATGGGGATCTTTGGTTATAGGGCTCTTACTCATGTGGATGATAAAGAGGATGTCTTTGGCTTTACACAATTGTTTCCAATGCTGAAATTAAGTTATTCATTAAGGCTCCAGTGCCTAAAGATTTTTGTGATTGGCTACAAGTTTCTGCTTACACAAATCTTGGCATTAGCCGCTGGTATCTTAATGCTTTGAAAAGTACAAAATTATCATAAAGTTACTTTTCGAGGTACTGTCAAACTGGGTGAATCACTGTAAAACTGGTATTTATTTATTTATAAAAATGTTTTACCAGGAAGTAATACATTGAGAGTTACTGCTCGTTTTCAAGTATATCCTGGGCATAGAGTTAAGCTGAAAAATAATATATGGTTACAAATACAGTTACATAAGGGAACAGGGTATGCATTATATACAAGACATTGCATGCACAGTTAGATAATATATATTATAGGCTTATGTAACAGTTACAAACCAGATTAAAATGTGAGACAGCTTTTGTTTTGAAAGAACTTAGGCTGGTGGTGACTGTGAGATTCTCCAGTAGATTGTTCCAGTTTTGGGGTACACGGTAAGAGAAGGAGGAGCTGCCGGATACTTTGCTGAACCTTGGGACCATGGACAGTCTTTTTGAGTCAGATCTCAGATAAGTGCTGCATGTGGTAGGGGTGAGGAGCTTGTTCAGATAGACTGGTAGCTTGCCCAGGAAGTATTTGAAGGCAAGACAGCAAAGATTAACTTTGCGCCTAGACTCATGTGATGACCAATCTAGTTCTTTGAGCATTTTGCAGAGATGTGTGTTGTAGTTGCATTGGAGAACAAAACGGCATATTGAATTGTCGAGGGTATCAAGTTTGCTCAGGTGGGTTTGGGTTGCCGAGTCGTTTACTATGTCCCCATAGTCGATAATTGGCATAGGTTTTGGATGTCATGATATCAATGTGCATCCCAAATGTTAAATGTTAGGGTGGTATTAACGTTGGTTCTGATCTGGAGCTCAGTCATTGGAAGCTTTACAAATGTAGCCGTGGTCCCAAATACCATTGTTACAGTCTTGTTAGTGTTTAAAAACAGTTTCTTTTGGAAAATCCAAAAGTCAGATTGAAGAATGTGTTCAAGGTCGGAGAGGCTAGGGCTGTGTGCATATAAGATTGTGTCATCTGCATACATGTGTATTGAAGCTCCCTTACAAGCTGTAGGAAGATCATTGATGAACACTGAGAAGAGTAGGAGCCCCAGAACAGAGCCTTGCGGGACACCACATGTGATATCCAAGGAGCTGAAGTTAGAGCCTGAGATAGACACATGTTGGAATCTACTTGATAGGTAGGACTGAAACCAGTTTAAAGCATGCTTCCCTATTCCAGAGCACTGGAGTTTGTTAAGTAAGATAACATGATCAACAGTATCAAAAGCCTTTGCAAAATCTAGGAATATTGCACCAGTGAGTTGTCCCCGTTCCATTCCACACTGGATTTAATTGCAAACTTTTAGCAGGGTAGTTACGGTGGAGTGTTTGGGGCAAAAGCCAGATTGGAAATGGCTAGGGAAATTTGGCTTGGTATAGTAGTCGCTTAATTGGGAGTGAACCAATTTTTCCATGACTTTGGATAGTATTGGGAGAAGAGAGATTGACCTGTAGTTTGAGACAGTGTTTTGTCCCCACTTTTGAAGATTGGGACAACCCTGGCAGTTTTCCAGGTCTTAGGGATATGGCCTGAAGACAGAATAGAGTTGACTATGGAAGCAATTGGTTTGGCAATGGCTGGGGCACCGAGTTTTAGGAACTTAGATTGCTGTAAGTCAGGTCCACATTGGTTGCTTAATTTTATGATTGATGAGCGCTTGTGTAATCTCCTCTTCGGATACTGGGACAAATTGAAAATTGTGGGCAATGTTGAGAGAGGGTGGGGCTATAGGGGTACTCTCAGAATGAGGTTCATGTTTGTGGTTTGGGTTGCATTTCGCTTATAAGTTAGTAGCACACCACACAAAGTAATCATTGAATGCATTTGCAATGTCGGTGGGATTTGTCAGAGTGATATCCTCCTTAGTGATATTACTGGGTTGTTGATAGCTATAAGGCTGGAATATATTGCTGGTAACCTTCCAGAAGTTAGCTTGGTTTGATGTATTCTGGTGAATATTGTCAGACTTATATTGTGCTTTTGTGTTTATTGTTTGCCTTGTGCACATATTCCGCAGGCATCTGTAGTGATTAAGATCCTTGGTAGTGCCAGTTACTTTGTAGCTTTTCCACAAGGCATCCCTGACATGGTAGAGTGCTATAAGGTCAGTTGTAACCCACGGAAGGTATGCCCCGTACTCTTATTCTGCGCAGTAGAGCATGGGTATCACAGAGTTTTAAGAATTCGGATTGGAAATAGTCGAGCGCAGAATCGGGGTCGGGAATTAAGTCGATTCTATACCAAGGGAAAAGAAGAGTAGGGGGGCGCAAAACAGATGAGAGTATAGAGTTAGATATATCTCTAACAAATAGACAATAGACAGATGTCCCAACACATAGATGGATGAGTCATAGAATGGTACAATATACTGTATATATGAGTGTACTCACACGGCCATGTGTGGTACTGTGCCTAAGCACTTGTATCTTTAACTCCAAAAGCCTTTTCCTCTCATGTCAGCTTATTGTCTGATGTTTTAGCAGCGTCACAGTTATTCCCTCCGTTGCTCACAGGATATACATGTAAAAGAAAGCAACACCACAGGTACAGATACAAGGGTTTACTTCATTAGATAAAAAAAGTAAGCAACAGCAAACTCACATGTGCAAGACCGCTCTGGTGAGCGCAGCAGACTTCTGTGTCCTGCTGCAGTGTTGTCCTTGCCCTGCATCCAGTGATCTTGAGGAAGCCGTCAACCTTGTACGGTGAAACGCGTAGAGCGTGGCTTTGAGGCTGGTCTACATGAGAGAGAACCAGAGGCATCCTGAGGTGTTCCCGACGTATAAAGTGGTGACCGGAAGTGACGTTGGGGACCCAGACGAATGCGGAAGCCATTGTTGGCGTGTGCAGCAGAGTAACGGAGTGGTGAGATCATGACTCACCAGACCAGGGCCGCCAGCAGGGGGGGGTCTGCCGGGGTTGGCGTCCCGGGCCCGGTGACTGAGGGGGCCCGGCTGCCTGTGGCTTCTGCCAGGCCCATGTCAAAAAAAAAAAGTCATTTTTGCTCCCCCTGCAGTAGGGGCTCGGGTGGCCAGGCCTTAAACCGCGCTCTCCCTGAGTCCCCAGCCACGCTCTCAGCCCCCCCCCCCACCATCATCCCCTAGGCTGCCCCTGCTGTAGGGGCCCGGGACAGCGGGCCTTAACTTGCGCTCTCCCCAGCCACACTCCTCAGCCCCTCCCACCATCCACAGGCCCCTCCCCAGCGTCCCCAGGCCCCTACCGGCATCCTCTCGGCCTCAGCTCCCCCCTGCAGTAGGTTTAACTGTCCCCAGGCCCCTACTGGCATCCCCTCGGCTCCCCCATCCAGGACCTACCGCCCGGCATCCTTCCCAACCCCTCAGTCCCAGGCCCTAATAGGTTCCTTCCCCCCAGTGCCCTCCCCAGCCAGGCAGCTCCCCAGACCCCCCACAGGCTGCCAGACCCCGCAGCCACTGGTCTCGACAATCCCCAAGGTATGTCTATTTTTTTATATGTATTGTGGGGGTGGGGGTCTTTTTATATGTATTGGGGGGAGTGGGGTTCTTTTTATATGTATTGGGAGTGGGGATCTCTTTATATGTATTGGGGGGAGTGGGGGTCTTTTATATGTATTGGGAGAGTGGGGGTCTTATAATATGTATTGGGGGGCTAGGAGGAATTTTTATATGTATTGGGGGGCTTGGGGTATTTTTATATGTATTGGGGGCTTAAGGGTATTTTTATATGGGTTAGGGTATTTTTTATATGTATTGGGGGCTTGGGATAATTTTTATATCTATTGGGGGCTTGGGGTAATTTTTATATGTATTGGGGGCATTGGGGTATTTTTATATGGGTTGGGGTATTTTTTATATGTATTGGGGTAGGTTGTTTTTTTTATATGGTATGTGTGTGTGCACGCTTGTATGTATGGGGGTTGTTATATGTATTGTTTTTTTTATATGTATTGAGTAGGTGGATTTTTTGTTTACATTTGGGGGGGGATTTTTTTGTACGTATTTGGAGGTGGGAAGATTTTCGCATTGGGGGTGGGAAGTTTTTTGGTATATATCTTGTGGGGGGAATTGTGTGAGGGGGAGGGAATGAGCGAGCATGGGGTAATTGACGGAGGGAGAGGGGGGGGGTGAGGAAAAGAGGTGAGTAAGGCCTCGTCCAGGGTGGAAACAGGCGCTCCAGCGCTGCACCCTGCTCGGCCGGGCAATTCCTGGCCGGCTAGGTGCGTTTGCGTCTGGGGGCGCGGCCACGACGTCAAGGAGCTGGTGCGCCCTCATTGGGCGAGCCGCTCATGTGACGTGCTTGCAAGCAGCTGAGCTCCGAGCAGGCGCACCCGCTCACACAGGCCATGTGCATTGTCGCAACGTGTCCAGCGTGAGCGGACGCCCGCTCAGCGCCACCCTGGACGAAGCCTAAGAGTGAGACACAGGAGAGAAATACATACGAAGAGGGGGGATATGAAATGGGGGGGGAGGGCAGCTCGAAATACCGCCGACATTGGGGGTGGGCCTGCTTAAAATGTTTGTCCTGGGCCCCACGATTTCTGTTGGCGGCCCTGCACCAGACTAACAGTGCATACTGCTATCCTGCCTTTTTTCCGTCTCCTTCTTGTAAGCCTCAATTTGTGAGTTTTTATGTATTATAAATCATTTGTGATCTGCACTATGGTCTGCTTTCTCTTTGTCTAAGACTGCCGAGAATTTCTACCTGCACCATCCAGAGCTACCACGAGTACTGGCTGGCATATTGCTCTTTTTTTCGGCTCTATTGTGAGTAGTCATTTTGGAGCCCCCTTTTATTTATTTATTTATTCACTGTGTGTAGCACATTGCACTATGTAATTTTTTCTTTTTTATATGGCATCCACCATCGGTCCCCTGGGATTTGAAGGTCATGTGAACCCCTGAAAAAAAAATGTTGCACTAACTGTTTTTTTCCGCAGATTTATTCTAAAAAAACAACGGCACATTTTGCTTAGTTCACGTATTTCTGCTAAAGTTTTCCACCTCACTATCCATGATCCTCCTAATGTTTTTCTCCCACATTGAAGGCAAGGGTCAAGCATACCCCTGTTTACGTACACTCGCAAGTACGTACATATTTTCAATTGCACCATACCCGTGTCCATACGCTCACATCGCGAGTACGGACATTAAGGCTATATTCCCGCTGCTTGACAGTGGTGCACGCCTCTCACCAGTCCCTCACCTCCCTGCTTTTTGTCCCTCTTCACGCTGTGGCTGGCGTACAGACCGCAATAGTAGTGATGCACTGATTCCCCTCTTCCAATAGGCAAACGGCAGCTCGCACATGTCCTGAACAGCAATACGGGCTCCTTACCTGTACAGGATATGTGCACAAGCGGGAAGACTTTAGAGCCTGTGAATTTAATCACTGGAAGCCAAGCTGAGCGAGGACCTGAGTAAGGAGGGATAGAAGTGGAAAAGGGAGTGCTTCACTTTAAGTACATTTTCGCTTTACATACATGCTCCGGGCCCATTGCGTACGTTAATGCGGGGTATGCCTGTACAACAGTGTACAGTGGAGTTGTGGTATAACATGCAGCTTTATGCTGTGAGGATGTAAATGACCTATCGTTAGTTTCAAAGTTCAGCCTAAAGTGATTCTTCCTCATGTTGCAGGTGAAACGACCATGGCTAAAATGTTGAAGAAATGGGGGCGGGATATATTTCTTTAACATTGGGAGCGAGTAATCTAAAGCAGGCCTAATTGTCCTAAAATCCCAATTCACAAGCATTTAGAGTGCTTGATAAACTAGTTTGACAAGACGGTCAAGAGAAGGTGTTGTAAGGGAGCCGCGTCTCCTACCTTCCGTGGTGTCCCGGTCCTGCTCCGCCCGCGCCTCCCGCCACAGAGGCGTGTGAACTCCGGCCCCACATCACCTCCTCCCGACCGGCTACACGCACAGTGCCTGCAGGACGTGCGCGCCGCCGGGACAGACCTCACTCAACTACCTCTCCAGTACCATGCCACTATCCCGCTCTCGCAGCAAGTATCGCGCGCGCGTGCCTGCTCCTAATTCTACTAACTACCTGGAGCCTCCCACACCTGTCTTGCACCCAGCCTCAGCCTACCAGCGCTCCACTTACCTCTGACCTCACTGCTAGAAGAATTCCCATTGGCTCTCATCAGTATTTATTTTAATCAGCCCTAAGCTGATTGCTGAGCATAGTCAGTCTTTGGTCGTGCTTACTACAAGCTACCTCACAGTGTGTTCTTGTCTTCCAGTACCAGACCCTAGCTTTGTACCCGGACTCCTGACATCTGGCACCCTTGAACCTCGGCTCGCCCATCGGACTTCTACCTTCTCCTCTCTTCGACCCTGGCTTTGGACTTTTACTACTCTTGACCTCCCCGACCCTGATTTCGGCAAGTACCTCTATGATCCTACACTCTCCTGCCCTGACCCGGCTATCCACAACTACTCTGCTTACCGGACCCACCCTCGCGGCTGTATGGCGGTGGTTTTCTTATATCCCCACCTCGGCCTCGCGGTCCAGTCTGGGTTGTGGTGAGCACCCGTGACAGGTGTTCAGTTTGGTGGGGGGTGAGGGGAAACCAGTTTAAGGAGTTATGGGGTGCCCCTGCCTCTAGCAGTTGGTTTGCCATGCTGGGGCCCAATTATTTGGTGAGTTGAATTGTAATGGTATGTATACAGTGGGTCACACACCTTCTGGGATTTTCAGTTTGGGGAATGTTCACCATTATCAATAATAAATATGCTGGTAAGGAGTTCTTGGAGCAGTGGGGATCCAAATCTGTGGCAATTCCGGAGGGCTCAAGGTCACTGAAAGGAAGCCTGGCAAGGTCATTTGCTTTTTGATTCAAATTAATTTAATAAAACTGTGAACTTGTTTCCCCAAAGAAGTGTTGTGTTTATTTCATTCGAAGGGAGGGGAGTGGGGCAATAAGGTAATATTGAAGATTTTTTAAAGCGTTTCCTATTAATATATTGGCAGTTTTTGTAGTGATACTAAAGTTAAAATCTAAATGAAAGGTTCATTGAGCACACACAGACTGCTGGTCATTCTATGCTGGATAACATGCATACTTCTTAAACAGCTCCTTGTGATTTTGCTAGTCCACTCTTGCATCCTCCACTCACGGGCCATTAAATAAGAATTGCCTTATTGTTTGTAATAAATTATACAGATGTATAGCTGGTTTGGTAAGAATTTTCATAAAAGATATCAAACCGTATATAATATTCATGCATACTTTTATTTTGCTGCTTTTGCGACAGACCTAAATTAAACTTCATACATGATGTCACATGACAACCACAAATTCATTAGGAAACACTCTAAAACAATTGAGGCATAACAGGAGGGAGTTGATGGCAATTTTTTTAGAATCAGGTTAATAGCTGTGGTCATAAAAAATGTGAAAAGCACTAATAGGGCATTTTATTTTCTTCAGTTCAGGGCTGCAAAAAACATTCCATGAGATACAGTAAGGTAGAGAAGCATATTTGTAATTTACTGATGCTCAGTTTTATATATCAGATGCGAGATATGCTCTGCTCTTTGAATACTGTTTAATTTCTGCCTAAAAGTTCCACACCTTTTGCCTATGGGGACTTTTGTATTATTGTCAGTTTCAAGAGTTAAATATTCCAGGAGGAATTTGTTACTACACGGTGATACATAAAGCCTGAAAACCCCTGCACCAATATTGCTCTCAAATTGGCAGCAAGTGAACAAGGGACATGAAGGATGCTTCAGCACAATAACCTATCCTTCCTCCTCTCCTGGGAGCCACTTGGCCAGCTTTCATCCTCATAATTATAATAAATTTGACATTTCATAGATAATATTGATTTCTGTATTTTAGCATTTCACCATAGGTGACAGTCTAGCGTCAAGAATGAAATTTCTATTGATCTCCTGCGCATTAATCTCTCATGTGTATGTGATCATTTTTATAAGACCTTTTACTGCACATAAATCAATATTTCATATTTCCAGCTATGCCAGAGGAGATGTCATATTTGTAAACTGTGAGTTGACACCTGCAATTCCTTCCTGTTCAGCTTCAACTGTTCAGTTGCAGTCGATTCAGGGTTGGGAAAGGATCAAGCTCCAGAAACAAGGTAGATGAAAAGCAGGAATGTAAAATTCAGTAATTAGCTTAATGAACAAATACATGGAGTACAAGAAATAAAACGTTGCTGCTCAGAGCTCCGAAGGGATTGTCTTTGTGCATGTACAATCTTAAAAGCAGCGTTAACAAGCTCATTCTGCATTTTATGACTTTGTTCTATTAAAGTATTTATTGTATATATAATGTACTGTATATAAGGAACAAATTGCATTTTTCCATAAATATGTATTTAAGGCAGCTTTACATAGAACATGTTAAATAATTACCTTGTAAAATTATTTTATATCCCAATTGTCAAGACATTTGTAATTAATACTTATTAATGGAATTATTATAAACATGCGTTAAAATGTATGTCTTTTTTTTTTATTCTGTTTATTTTTTGCCACAAATGCTTGTATGTTTTAATTTTGCAACTGTAATAAATATCGAGAAAGTATTGCAGTATTAGACTGTTTTTAATAAATTATGCAATTCTTTATTTATTTTTTATATCATACTAATAAGCATCACTGTAAATAAAAACCACGTATAGTAGCTCTGGGAATTCTTTAATTGTTTTTTTTTTTTTTTTCCAACTAATTAAATTGTGAATATCCGTGACCAATTTCTGGCAGCAGACTCTGTTAACTACTCTTTGTTTTCATCTGCTAATTGTCTGTTAAACCCACGCTGAACTTACAGAAGAGTTACTCATTTATTTTATTGCGAGATTTAATTGAATGGAAGTAAATGTAATAGGCTAAATTAAACTTTCACAGTGAAAAAGTAAAACTTGTCTAAAAGATACAACACAAAACAATATTACTTGTCTTACCGTGTACTGTAATGTTTTAAATAATTTGTAATTAAATGGTAAGTTAATTCTCCAAAATATTTAAATTTACATATACAGAACACCGTTTGCATTTCTAGGTCACGTCAGAACACAATCCAACACACAGGGTTTGTGAAATAATTTTAAAGAGAACATGCAGAATTCCCTTAACCTGATAAAGTGACATGGATTAAAAAAAAAAAAGACTTATTTTTGCTGGGTAAAAGCTGATTTTTTATAGAACTTCCCACAGGCACTATTGACATGTTATTATTTTAGATTATATGTCTTTTCGTAGAAAGAAAAGTGTGGCTCTTGCTTATTTTTAAAGGCCAACCCTTTTTGCTGGCTACCGAAACATGTTCATTCTCTGAAAATGTGTCAGCGCATGACTGTTTGAACATAGTGACAGACACATTATCAAAGTGTAACTGACTACTTTGTGAGTGACTACATTTAGACAGTTGTGTCAAATGTTCATTGAATGTGCACTGACTATATTCTACATTTTTGACAGAATATAAAGGTATTTCAAGGAAAAGTCAGCAGCTGAGAGGTATCTTAACAAATCCTTTGGTCTATATAATGTCAAGCAAATAATTCTTTAGGGAGCCTGCTACACACTGTACTTACAACGAAATATTTTGTTTGCCACTGAATTAATATTGTGTTGTGTAGTTATGTACTGTATACCTTACACTCATCCTATCCATTCTTAGCTTTTCTTTTGACAGAACAAAATGATCTGTACATTTGATCTTTGCCATTAAAATAATTTCTGTTCCATGTTATGTCTCATAAAATGCTTACTTTTGTTGTTTTGTTCTGAATTTACTACACATTAAACATGTACATTGAGTGTTGTGTCAATTTTTGCCGTTGGTTAAAATTTTAAATATAACTGCAATGTCTTTTAAAAAAAAACTTTTAAAGGTATTATGTAAATGTGTAATTTCTTTGTAAAATATTTATTTTCTGAAGAGCAGTTAAAAAAATAAATGGAATATATGATACAAACTGGTCTTTCTTTTAGACATAATTGTATACAAATGTGGACTGTGGATTGAAAAGGTATTTTGTTTAGTGCAGACTTTTCAGATTTATCGCGGGTCACAAATAATTCTGTTAGTTTAAAGCAATGGAAACGCCTATTGTAAAAAAATTGTTTAAAATATGTTTTGCCTACTCAAAATAGAGCCACACATGTATTCGTATAAACGACACATTACATCTAAGGCTACACATCATTTTCCAAGTACTTCTTAGAAATTATGATAAAACCCCCAAAACGTGACAACTTCAATTAATGTAACAGGTGTTTTTATACAAAAGTCACAAACAAGGTTTCTGCGCTCGTGGTGTCCTAAAATCAGCTGTAAATAATCAGTTTGCAGCTATCCACACAAGGGGCCACTCCTCAAGAGCTCCTAAAATAGAGAACTCCCTAGGGAGCTCTCAAGAAGACAAAAAAACAATGCACACACAAGCGCACCACGGATTAGTTTAAAATATAACAATTTTAATATCTGGTCATAAGACCACAAAACCACAATAATTAAATAATAAATCACAGTGGAAAAAACACAAATCAATAAACATAACACCTACATGAAATACATGGTCACTCACACATATAGGGATACTGAATAAGCTTCTATGAAGCACAAAAAAACAAAAAAAAACGAATGAAAATCAAAGTTAATTAAATTAAACATTCATAATAGAAGTTTCCATGACAAACCCGATTGGTAACGACAATGAGGGGAACTGGTACTAACCACAAGCGGTAGCGGGTGGTCGCGCAAATTGTCCAGACAGCACCCAAACGCGACAGAGCTGTCCTCCGCTCACGCTTCCTGGTTCTCCGTTCCAGCCACTGGGTAAGTGCGCAGAGCAGCCTCTCATGACCTCAAAATAAAATCAATTTGTGTACGGGGTAATTTTTGATTCACCATCAAAAAGCGTTCAACTGCCGTCACTCCCTTGGAGTGAGGGATACTGGTGTACAAAGCCTGCACATCCAAAGTAGCCAATCTATATCCTTCACTCCAAGGGAACTCACTCAAAATTTGTAACACCATGGTTGTATCCTTCAAATGAGAAGGGAATAATGTGACTAAAGGCTGTAAATAAAAAATCCAGGTATAAAGATAAATTAAAAGTAATAGAATTAATGCCAGAAATAATAGGACGACCTGGAGGGGTAGTGAGGGATTTGTGAAGTTTTGGTATATAATAAAAAATAGGGACAGTGGGAGCTGGAATAAAAAGGAACTCGAATTCTGCTTTGGTTAGAATCCCCACACTTTGTGCTTTCAGGCCTTGGTGGGATCTGTCTGCAATCTTTCATACGAGATTTTGTCCGATAGGATTCTTTCAGCCTCTTTATGGCAATACACTGTATTCAGAAGAACCAGTCCTCCCCCTTTACCTGCTGATCGTACCACGATATTTGGATTAGTTCTTATTTATTTTTAATACTTAGTGTAGCCTCCTGTAAACAGCACAGGCTATACCGATCTCCCTTCTACTGTGGTAAGTCCTGTTAAGATCAGGCACCAGTAATCATCATGGGTTTTCCCCCTTCATAGCCCTGCCCTGAGTGGTAGATGCAGGCCTGGCTCTGCTGCAGGTGTGAGCAAGAGGGGAGGTTCTGCTGACATCACGAGAGATGGGGCTAGCTCTATATTTAGCAGCCAACTCCTGTGAGTAGTGTCAGTCTGTTCTGTTCAGAGTAGTATGCCGAGAGGAGTTGGAGGAGACCGCGGTATCACCTGCGCAGCCATGCAGGAGCAGAGAGGAGCGGAGACACTCAACACCTTTAGTAGAGCTGATAGAGTTATAGACCTGGTGGACCAATGCCCCTCACCCCTCTGCCTGGGGTGATGGGGAGAATCCAAGCCCCACCGCGAGAATAACCTCGGGGGTGGGCCACGGGGTATTGAAACCCTAGCCCAGACCATCCTGTCGGAGGAGAGACTTGGAGGGAAGGAGAGGAGGAGATATCTGTGTGGGAGGAGAGCGAAGTAATTTGCAAGGCTTTACGGTTGTTGTTGCTGCTGCTGGACGTCCCTACCTTTGGGAGTTGCTGAGCTGCCAATAAAGAGACTATCCTTTGTACAAAAGACTGTGTGAGTTGGAGGCTATTACCCTGGGACCGAAGGGGTTCTTCTATACAGGTTCTGTCCCATATTCCTGGGAGTATAGAAGATGGAGGCGCTGCACCACTAAGAGATCATGGAGGCTACCACCCCAGAAGCCCGGTCCTGGCTCCCCCATAACATCGCGGGAAGCTCAGGCCCTCCTGTTCCTCACAGGTATGCACCACACCGCATGTAATCTGCCCTCATGCACCCTAGACACCACCGTAGAGTCTGGGGTAAGAGGGAAAGCAGGGTTACATTAGTAATTCACTGGGATTTAAATTAGAATATGAGAATGGATTTTGAAAAAAAATTATAAATATATATATATTTTTTTTTTAATTACATCTAGAGAAAGCACAAAGTGTGGGGATTCTAACCAAAGCAGAATTCAAGTTCCTGTTTATTCCAGCTCCCACTGTCCCTATTTTTTATTATATACCAAAACTTCACAAATCCCTGACTACCCCTCCAGGTCGCCCTATTATTTCTGGCATTAATTCTATTACTTTTAATTTATCTTTATACCTGGATTTTTATTTACAGCGTGTGGGTGCTGTCCGGACAATTTGCGCCAACACCGACCACTGCTTGTGGTTAGTACCAGTTCCCCTAGTGGTTACCAATCAGGTTTTTCATAGAAACTTCTATTCTGAATGTTTAGTTTGATTAACTTTGATTTTCATTCGTGTTTTTTGGTATTGTGCTTCATAGAAGCTTATATGGGTTCAGTATCCCTATATGTGTGAGTGACCATGTATTTCATGTAGGTGTTATATGTTTATTGATTTGTGTTTTTTCCACTGTGACTTATTATTTAATTATTGTGGTTTTGTGGTCTTAAGACCAGTTATTAAAATTGTTATATTTTAAACTAATCCGTGGTGTTTTCATACAAAAGGGATTAAATTGCTGCAATGTGTACCAGTTTGTATTATACCTACACTATGTAATACGAGCTTTGCTAAACTAGCATCAGATAAAAACCATAAGATAGGGAGTCAGGTTTCCAAAAACACAGGTTGTCCTCACATAAACTATACTATACTATGCTAAAAGTTTGCAATGAAATCCAGTGTGGAATGGAACAGGGTCAACTCACTGGTGCAATATTCCTAGATTTTGAAAAGGCTTTTGATATTGTTGATCATGCAATCCTGCTTAACAAACTCCAGAGCTCTGGAATAAAGAAACATGCTTTAAACTGGTTTCAGTCCTACCTACTGTATCAGGTAGATCCCAACATGTGTCTATCTCAGGCTAAATCTCCAACCCCCTGGATATCACCTGTGGCGTCCCGCGAGGCTCTGTTCTCGGGCCCCTACTCTTCTCAGTGTTCATCAATGATCTTCCCACAGTTTGCAAGGAAGCTTCAATACACATGTATGCAGATGACACAATCCTATATGCACACAGCCATAGCCTCTCTGACCTTCAACACATACTTCAGTCTGACTTTTTGAGACTCGAAAACTGGATTTCCCAAAACAAACTGTTTTTAAACACTGACAAGACTGTAACAATGGTATTTGGGTCCAAGACTACATTTTTAAAGCTTCCAGTGACTGAGCTCCAGATCAGAACCAACGCTAACATCCTGTTACTAGTTTTAAGTACCTGGGCATATGGTTTGACTCCCACTTAACATTCGGAATGCACATTGATACCCTGACATCCAAAACCTATGCCAAACTAGGTGTACTTCACAGGAACAAATCCTCCCTAGCCTGCTGGTCAGAAAGCGTATCGCACAGCAGATGCTAATGCCAATTATCGACTATGGAGACATAGTATATGGCTCGGCGCCCCAAACCCACCTTAGTAAACTTGACACCCTCTACAATTCAATTTGTCATTTCGTTCGCCAATGCAACTGCAACACACACCACTGCGAAATGCTCAAAGAACTAGATTGGTCATCACTCGAGTCTAGGCGCAAAGTTCACCTTTCCTGTCTTGCCTTCAAATAATTTCTGGGCAAGCTACCCATCTATCTGAACAAGCTCCTCATCCCTACCACATGCAGCACTTATCATCTGAGATCAGACTCCAAAAGACTGTTCATGGTCCCAAGGCTCAACACAGTATCCGGCCGCTCCTCCTTCTCTTACCGTGCACCCCACAACTGGAACAACCTACCGGAAACTCTCACATCCACCACCAGTTTAAGTTCTTTCAAAACTAAGTCTCACATTTTATCTGGTTTGTAATTGTTACTTAGGCCTATAATATACATCTTCTCTAACTGTGCATGCAATGTATTGTATATAATGTATACCCTGTTCATTTATGTAACTGTATTTGCAACCATGTATTATTTATCATATTAACTATGGCCTGGACATACTTGAAAACGAGAGGTAACTCTCAATGTATTACTTCCTGGTAAAACATTTTATAAATAAATAAAATAAATAATACTGGCACTATCTGTAAGGTTTTGGAAAGTTGGCCTTTATAGTTGCAACCTTGTCAGAGTTCGAAAGCAATTCGCTAACCTAGGGGTGCTCAACTCCAGTCTTAAGTCCCCACCTCCCCCCAAAAAGGTCAGGTTTTCAGGACATCCCAGCTTCTGCACAGGTGGCTCAGTCAGAGCCTCTAAGTGAACCACCTGTGCTGAAACTGGGATATCCTGAAAACCTGACCCGTTGGGGGGTCTTGAGGATTGGAGTTGAGCACCCCTGTGCTAACCATTAAGTCATTGACGGGATTCATGAACATGCAGGCCATCACGCCCGACCTGGCGAGAACTACCATTCAATTCAATGGCAGTTACCACGAGATCGGAACCAATGTCCTTCATGGCGGCTTCATGACTTTCTGCCATTGTGCATTGCTATTTCATTGTACATGCTAATTTGCCAAATACTCTAAAATCGCTAGATTTATTTTCCAAATTCTTTACAAAGCTTACTAATTTGGCCACATTATCATCCCTGTGAGCAGAGATGGGTGAATTTTTAACCGACATTTTGAATTCGCGAGTTCCTTTCAGCTGCGAAAATACACAGATGAGTCTAAAAATGCACACTCACCTACCTTTGCTCAAATGCTTGCAATACCACCAGCCACCACTATTTGCACAGTTTGCGAATCTCATGAAATCCACCCACACATTTTCATATTCAATTTTTTCACTCTTCCAGACCCTGAAATATGGATTTTGCAGGAGACAGACCTATTTATATTAGTGTCCCAAGTGCTATCTATATCCCTTCAAACCCATCTTGAAATAACTTATGAAGAGACACCTGTGCACAAAAAGGAGCACACCTGGTAGATATGCTAATAGACTATGCAAAAAAAATTATTATATATATATATTCCACTTCACACCTACTAAAAGATTTCCACAATGCTTATCTTGACAAACCAGGTTTCTGAGGTACCGTGTGAGTAAAGTGGTACTGTCAGGCACAAAATGATTGGAAACCACAACCTCTGCTATTTAGGGAAGCAGC
This sequence comes from Ascaphus truei, assembly GCF_040206685.1. Taxonomy (NCBI): domain Eukaryota; kingdom Metazoa; phylum Chordata; class Amphibia; order Anura; family Ascaphidae; genus Ascaphus; species Ascaphus truei. The sequence goes on along the minus strand of NC_134489.1, from coordinate 86,237,221 downwards.
TTTAGCAGTGAGCTAAACCAGTTCCTGGGTACCATGCCCAATGCTACATCCAATGTGACAGAAAATACATAGTACAGTAATATACTTAAATGTTTGTATTCTCATAAGTTAAAGCTCATAGTTAAACCCTTTGACTTAAAGTGTTATAAGCCTGCAGCCACATCACGGCATGACCACTATGCACACCCTAACACTACCTGTGAGTACTCTCATGTACCTCTACAGTGGAGGGAGAAAGGTCAGGTACATGGAAAAATCTGCTACTTAAAAAGTGGGGAGGAATGAGCTTAAACCCAGGGAGGAGAAGCCACCAACCTCCAAACAACTGTTACCAGTTGACAATTAATGAACAAACAAGCCCATCAAGTTCTAACCCAGCACCCACCACATTTATATATATATATATATATATATATATATATATATTTATTTTTATTTTTTTAAAACCTTATTGGCTATATGCTAACGGTGGAGGTTTTTTGTCGCCTGTATAGTGTAGCCCTGGTAAGAAAATGGTCTATATTTCTATTCTCCTCCTGTGCAGTAATCCCTGGTAAGGGCAGGTGCCAGGAGTTATCATGGGATTCCCCCACTTCAAGCACTTGCCCTGATTGGTGAAGGTAGGTCACCTGACCCTGTGTCCAATCAAGAGACACAGGGGCGGTGCCTGCTGAAATCATAAAGAGCAGTGCACTTCCTATTTAGAGTTAGTCTAGGCACAAGTCTAGTGAGTAGTGAGAGTTCAAGAGAGTTAGTTAGCTAGGAGATGAGTAGAGCTGATAGTGAGTTATAGGTGGACCAAATACCTCTTACCCTGCCTATGGGGTAAGGGAAGAGCTAGCCCCACTCTGGATGGCCCTAGGTCCAGAGTGGAGGCAGGGACATCCTACAGGAGTACAGCTGGCTGCTGGTTGCTATGTGATACCTGATTGTATGCTGCAAAGAGAGAGAGAAATAAACAGCTGCTGCTATTGGAAAAAGACCTAGTGTGTGAGACTGGAATCTCTCATCCCTGGGAGGGGATTCTGCGGTATGGATTCCACCCCGTATCCCTGGGGCCTACTACAGATGGAGGCGCTGCACCATTAGAAGAAGAACGAAGGCATTCACCCAGGGACCTGTCCTGTTGTCCCCCACGTCATCACGGGAGGCTCAGGCCCTCCTGTTGCCAGTAGGTATGCACCACACAAATTCGTTCGCAATCCAGGGGGAGCATATAAGGGAAATAAAACAAAGAACAATCTAAGTGTAGACAATAAAGCAATTGTGAATTCACTCTGTGGTATATCTTGGCTCATATGCACAGCCTACTCACAAGATTCTAGTAATAAATGGGCAACAGGGAGCAGTATATGGATGAGAAGAAGAGCTCATGGTTCAGAATAGATGAAGACCTCCAGTCTCAGCAACACAGTGGTGCATGAAAAAAAAAGAAGTATCCATAGTGCAGACCAATCATAAAAAACGTAATTTTATAGGACTATAAAAAATGCAAACTTACAATAAAAACAATCAAATAATGCATATATCACAACAGTGTGATAGAAGAGAGTTGCTGTGGACACCTGGCTCACCCCCCTCCTCCGGTCTGCAATCGATTCGTGAGTCGCCTCTGTAGCAGCTCACTGCTTCCTGGTCTCTTTCAGAGGCGTTGCGTCACGTCACATCCAGTTGTTCGCGAGACGTCACTTCCGGTTTCGGATTCGGGGTCCGCAATCTCTGTCACTGCTTCTCTCCTCCTGTGGGCGGCTACCACTCTACGCGTTTTGCCTATCCGATACGTGGCTTCGTCAGGAGACCCTTTTGTTTTATTTTGTTTTGTTGTTTTATTTCCCTTATATGCTCCCCCTGGATTGCGAACGAAACTGTACCATTGGGGGACCAGAGAAACCAGTCCCTGCCAGCTGGGTTTGAGCAGGGGGTCTTAATTCAATTTATTATATTTATGTCACGTTTTTGTCACGTTTATTAATCACCATTTTGAAATCACTTGATGATTAAGTTTATTCACTGTATACTTTAGTGATCACTATTAGTGCTAGCGCCGTTTCTTTTCACTTTAACACAGCATGCACCACACAAAGACATGTAGCCAGACCACAGAACACCTTAGGGGACCTGATCTGCGATTGGGTGGGGGTCCATGGGTTACAATTGTATGTGTAGCCCCCTCTCCCCGGGCCAATCACAGATTGGCCCCCCTAAGGTGTACTGGGTCTGGCTATGTGGCTTTATGTGGTACATACTTGCTGGCAACAGGAGGGCCTGAGTCTCCCGCGATGACATGGGGGATAACAGGAACAGGTTACTGGGGTGGATGCCTTCGTTTTGGTTCAATGGTGCAGCGCCTCCATCTTTAGTAAGCCCCAGGAATGCGGGTGGAATCCTTACCAGAGAGTGTTCACACACAGGGATGAGAGATTTCAGTCTCACACAGGTTTGTCTTTATTCTCAGCAGGGCAGCAGCAGCAGCCGACAGGTACAGTTTAGTTCATACACCATCCACCAACTGTTCTCCCTTTGTGATGGTCCTTCCCTGCCTCCACTCTGGATCAAGGGATCCAGAGTGGGGCTAACTCTTCCCTCACCCCCTAAGCAGGGTGAGAGGTACTGGTCCACCTCACTAACTTCACTATAGTTGGATCAGCTCTACTCATGAGCTGATCACTCCTCTCCTCCAACTGTAACTCACTATCACACTACTCACACACTCTGCCACTAACACTAAATAGGAAGTGCACTGCTCTTTTATGATATCAGCAGGCACCGCCCCTGTGTCTCTTGCTTTGACACAGGGTCAGGTGACCTCCCTCCACCACTCAGGGCAAGTGCTTGAAGTGGGGGAAACCCATGATAACTCCTGGCAACCTGCCCTTACCAGGGATAATACCAGGAGGAGGATAGAACTATAGCCCCATTTCTTACCAGGGCTACATATGCATCATAGTTTTATTCAAATGAAATAGTTTCATCACTCTTGCCTTTAAACATTAAGGGGCCTATGCAGTAAGCGTTCATAAGCCACTTGTCAAGCACTTATCACCCAAAATGCCTACTGCTATTCAGTAAGCGGTGATAAGTGGGTGATAAAAGACTGAATCACTCAAAAAAAATTGGTCATAAAAAAAATCACTGAGGCAGCGGTGATAAGCCACTTATCACCACTTTTCGGCATGTTCATAAACTCGTGCAATTCTAGTAGCAGTGATTTGGCTATGAACGCCTATCACCACTCTAGAATGGTGATTTTATCACAAAATTCTCACGCCAGAAAAAGTTGGCTTAAAGGTGTTGGAAACCTGCAGAGAAGCGGCGAGACGGGACTTAGAAAAAAAATGCATTTTTCCTGCATAGGATTGATGCCGGGAATCTCTGGAGCTGATATCCATTAATATTAGCACCAGAGAAACCTGGCATGAATCCTGTGCAATAAAAATGCATTTACAGTAAACTTCATTACCATAGCGGATAGCCTCAGGGACCCCCTACTTCCCGAGATACAGGCCCCGTTATAGGGGGCCAGTATCTCCTATGCATTTAAATGTCCGCGTCACGTGACCATGGGAATAAAATGCATAGGAGATACCGGCACCCCATAACGGGGCCTGTATCTTGGGAAGTAGGGGGTCCCTGAGGCTGAAACCAATGCGGTTCAGCTCAGGAGACCCCCTGCTCATCTAAACTATTAACAAAATTAAAATTTATACACATAAATTTCGGGCTATATTTGCACAGGGAGAGACAGCTCTCTCAGAGCAGCTCTCTTTGCAGCAGATACAACTCACCAGGTAAGGCTTTTTCAGAGGGTCGTTCATCAGATCACCGGCTTATCACCCGTTTTGTGAATTTTGCTATGACAGGTAATGAAGGCTTTCTTAATACCGTGATAGCAACGCTCATAAAAAGGGTGATTTAAATGGTCTGGTGATTTTTTTTATGAACCTTTAGTGCATGAGGCCCTAAGTGTGGGATGTAACTAATCCTTATGTCAAAGTCCATTAATAGAAAACACAGAATGTGGGAAAGAAGCAAAGCAAATACAGTCTAATGCTAATACTTTACTAAGGGCCTCATTCAGAGAGGGTTGATAAAAATTATCGCCAGGGCATTTAAAATGCCTTTTTTGTGGGTGTTCCTATCACGGTATTCAGAAAGGCTCGATTACCAGTGATAGCAAAATTCCCAAACGGGCGATTTGCTGCCAGCGAGAGCCTCGAGCCTCTGAAAAGGCCTGAACCGGCAATTCATTTCTGCTGCAGAGAGAGCGGCTCTGAGAGAGCCGCCTTTCCCAGCTGAAATGTCGCCCGAAAATTATTTATTTAAATATACATTTCTTTCATAGTGTAGATGTGCAGGGGGTCTCCGGAGCTGAACCACGTTGGTTTTATGTCCGGGGACCCCCTGCTTCCCGAGATACAGGCACCTTTATGGGGTGTCGGTATCTCCTATGCAAGGAAATGTCCCGCGTCACGTGACGCGGGACATTTCAATGAAGAGGGATACCGGCACCCCATAAAGGTGCCTGTATCTCGGGAAGCAGGGGGTCCCCAGACATAAAACCAACGTGGTTTCGTTCCGGAGACCCCCTGCACATCTACACTATGAAAGAAATGTATATTAATAAATATTGTAATAAATATCAATACACGCCCCCCCCCCCCCCCTCCGCCCAAACCCATACATTACAGTAATGGGCAAAATAACTATTATCCAGATATGGATAATAGATTATTTGCCCATTATTAAACACTGCATTAGCATACAAAAATAAAGTAAATAAATACAGTTATACTTACCACAACAGCAGGTCCTTCTGTCCTCCGTAGCAAGAAAGCATATACAGTATACATTACATAATAAAGATATTCTAATGGCCCCTAACCCCTTAATCACCTTAGCGGTTACTAACCGCTATAGTCATTAAGGGGTTAACCCACCCTGACCCGATACAAACCCGGGAGGCCTAAGCACCCACCCCTGACTGACTATACCCACCCAGTACCCATTGTGTAGTATAGTGGTACATCATACCCATATAATAATAATATGGGCATGATAAGCCTCTATAGCACTCAATGGGCACCCTAATTACAATACATTAATACACAAGACACACAATAATAAAACATAACTAAACTCCAAAAAAACACACTTCACTAAATAAAAACAGTAGCCAGCAAATCCAATCAATACAAGCAATAACAACATCAACAATTAATTAATTAAACCATTGACCAATCAAACCAATTAATTCCTAAACCAACTCAAAATGAATAGTAACACTAACCAATCAAAACAATGAATTACTACAACATTAATGAATTTAAACAGTAAAATAGAACGAAAGAAATGCTAACAATATCTGAACTAATCATAAAACGCATTAGCTAACATAATATAACATTAACTACATAATAAACTGAAATGAAAAAAAGCAACAGCAATACCAAGCAAAAAATGCCCCCCAAATATTGTCATAATAATGTAGTGGTACAGATTAATATATTATCAGTCAATGTGCCTCCCCCAAAAAATCAAAAAGCACATCCAAAGAATAAAACTATAAAAAGAGACATTTACAAACATTCAATATATTACTTACCATTAGAAGCGGTGGCCCTCCGACTCCCGGGGTAACAGGAAGCTCATGTACCTTGAAGCCCTCCAACAGCATCCGATGCCATCCGCCATGAAGATCCGGATCAGGTACCCAAATCTTCTTTTTTCTTTCTTTAATCACCTTCTTCTATCTTCATCTGTAACCATTTCTTGATCTTCTTTATCTTCTATTTTCTTGTTGTAATCCAAAAAGCCCCATGGTAGATCCCAACCGATGTTGTCTCGTCGTCTTCTTGGGCTCAAATGAGGCGTCACGGCCTTAAATAGGGCTTGTGACATCACATTTAGCCTCAAAATGGTTAACAGCCACCTGATTGGCTGTTCAAACCATGTTCCGACTTTTTTTTTTTTGACATGACGTCACTTAAAGGGAATGATGCCAGCCAATCAGAATGCTGTGCTTCCTTTGCCTTTAAGATGACGTCACGAAGCCGGCGTCACATGGTATTTCAGCCAATCAGATCGTGGGAACCAATTCCACACTCTGATTGGCTGAAATACCTTGTGACACAGCGGCCATATTGGATTTAGTCACGTCATGTTAAAGGGAATAATGCCAGCCAATCAGAATGGCTGTGCTTAATTTGCCTTTAAGATGACGTCACTAAATCCAAGATGGCCGGTGTCACCAGGTATTTCCGCCAATCAGAGTGTGGAATTGGTTCCCACGATCTGATTGGCTGAAATACCATGTGACGCTTCGTGACATCATCTTAAAGGCAAATGAAGCACAGCCATTCTGATTGGCTAGCATCATTCCCTTTAAGTGACGTCATGTCAAAAAAAAAATTAAAGTCGGAACATGGTTTGAATAGCCAATCAGGTGGCTGTTAACCATTTTGAGGCTAAATGTGATGTCACAAGCCCTATTTAAGGCCGTGACGCCTCATTTGAGCCCAAGAAGCCGACGAGACAACATCGGTTGGGATTTACCATGGGGTTTTTTGGATTGACAGATGAAGAAAGAAGATAAAGAAGATCAAGAAATGGTGACAGATGAAGATAGAAGAAGGTGATTAAAGAAAGAAAAAAATAAGATTTGGGTACCTGATCGGGATCTTCATGGCGGATGGCATCGGATGCTATTGGAGGGCTTCAAGGTACGTGAGCTTCCTGTTAACCCGGGAGTCGGAGGGCCACTGCTTCTAATGGTAAGTACACAGGCGGCACACTTTATCCGAGTGCGGCTCATTCCGCAAGCCGGGAAATGTCCCGGCTTGCGAGCCGCACTCCCTCAGCGTGCCGCGCATCACCGATGCGAGGTCACGCATCATCGGGTGCCTGTGCCGCTTGTACGCGTGCCCAGGGCTCCCCGAGGGAGCCCTGGTGTCGCGTGGATGTCACGACGGCGGCGGGACGTTCCGGGGGACCCGGCGGACCCGGTAAGGAGAGGGGGAAGCCCCGATCGGCGGGCCTCTCCTCCGAGGCTTCGGCGCGCGCCCGGCACACTCCGGCGCGCGCCAGGTTACTGCTGCGGCCGAGAACGGGCAAATGCTCGAATAAACTCGGCCGCAGCAGTAATATATTGAATGTTTGTATATGTCTCTTTTTACAGGTGTCTTCATTGGATGTGTGTTTTGATTTTTTGGGGGAGGCACATTGACTTATAATACTGTATATTAATCTGTACCCCTTTAGGGTACAGATGAATACATTATTATGTCAATATTTGGGGGGCATTTCTCGCTTGGTATTGCTGTTGCTTTTTTTAATTTCAGTTTATTATGTGGATGTGATTGTTTGTTTTTTCATGCTTAATGCTAATAAAAGGTTTGCGATTGGTGTTCATTTGTAGTTAATGTTATATTATGTTAGCTACTGCGTTTTATGGTTATTTCAGATATTGTTAGAATTTCTTTCTTTGTATTTTAATGTTTACATTCATTAATGTTGTAGTAATTCATTGTTTTGATTGGTTAGTGTTACTATTCATTTTGAGTTGGTTTAGGAATTAATTGGTTTGATTGGTTAATGGTTTAATTAATTCATTGTTGATGTTGTTATTGCTTGTATTGATTGGATTAGCTGGCTACTGTTTTTATTTAGTGAAGTGTGTTTTTTTGGAGGTTAGTTATGTTTTATTATTGTGTGTCTTGTGTATTAATGTATCGTAATTAGGGTGCCCATTGAGTGCTATAGTGGCTTATCATGCCCAAAATTATAATATGGGTATGATGTACCACTATACTACTCAATGGGTACAGGGTGGGTATAGTCAGTCAGGGGTGGGTGCCTAGGCCTCACGGATGGGTGAAGGGGGTATTAGCCCTAAGCATGGGTGTCTAGACCTTGTAGGTGGGTAGCGGTTGGGTTAACCCCTTTATTACCTTTGCGGTATTAACCGCTAAGGTAATGAAGGGGTTAAGTCCCCCCGCAACCCTCCCCGCAAGGCCTAAACAGCCACTAAGGGCCAAATTCCCCCTTCACCCACCCTCGCTAGCCACAGTAAGCCTGGCACGGGTGTTTAACCCCTTGCTGTACATGCATTTTACATGCATCGGATGCATGCCGGGGGGGTTCGGAGCTGCTATTAATGGCTATCAGCTCCGGAGACCCCCGGCATCAATCCGAGGCAGCAAAAGTCCCGACACAACGCAGCTCATCGAAGCAATCTCCCCACCAATTTACCTAAATTTTGAGGTGAATTGGATTTGGGGAGAAGATCGCCTTTTGGGGCTGCGATAGGCTGCGACAGTGACTCGCGGGTATCTGAATCGCGCGAGTTTATGATTCTCCCGAAAATGGTCGATAAGCGGCTGATTGCCGCTCAATTGGCGATTTTCTTTTGATCATAAAATTTTACGTCTATACAGGCCGTTATCGAGCACTTATCGAGGCTTTCTGAATACGAGTAGCCATTTTGGTCGATAAGTGCTCAATAAGGGCCTTATCGAGGCTTTCTGAATGAGGCCCTAATTCTTTACAAAAGTTCTGCAGTTGAAACACACCCAAATCAAAAATAACCTTCAGGAACTTCTCTTTTCTAGCCCTTGCAGGTTTCAGAAGTATTTTCAGAGATAATTCTCTTGTTCCTCTGCTTTCCAGTGTTATTTTATAGGCAAATCTTGTGAAATATCCTGTGGCACTATACAGTACATTTATCATTATTAACCGAATGAAAGATCACAAATAAGTTATGGCAGTTTTATTTTTATATTTCAGGATACATTTGTTTTACAGTGACTTCAACTATACAGAATAAATCAATGTTGTTCTTTTTATACATAGCGTAAAAGTTATTGTTCTATTATAAAATTGAAAGAAAAAACAACAAAACAACAGTTTTTTTGGTGAACAACATAATTGGGCCCATAACTCATTATTGCCATTATTTTGCTTTTCTACATTACATGGCGAATTCATTAAACTTTGTAATATTTAATAAATAATCACAATTAGTTTGCATAAATTAAAATCTGCCCCTAATCCCACCAAGGCTGATGTTGTGAAACAAATTGAAACTTGGAGCAGAGATGTCAAGTGGCAAGGACAAAACTCAGTGAGATTTGGGGGCTTTCGACCAAACGCTGACATTTTCATGAAATAATGCAAACCTCTATCAGTGAAAATCAGATAGCTGTGAAACTTTCCCCAAATGAGTGAAATAAACACAAAATCAGTGGGAATTCATCTAAGGAACTGAGTCCCTTTAATTCCACAAAATTCCAAAATGCAGCAAGTTCTACACATGTATGGGCCAACATCTAATTATTTATTACACCATTTAAATACACAGTGACATTACAAATAAATATTCCCATACATAAAATAAATAAAAAATGGTTTGTGTCACTGTAACTTTGCACTGTACTGTAACTGACCACCTGTTCCATACATACATACATATGTAAGGGTGTGCTAAAACCAGGTGCGTGTGCATGGCAGGTTCCGCGACAGCAAGGTATACAGGGTGCCGCCATGTTGTTGCGCAATATTGCAATGGACACTGACAAGGTCGGGAGGTCACGCCTGCGTAAGGGGAGCGCGCGAACACAGGCCAATAAGGGAAAGGCTCTGATAATAGACGGCAACTCCCGCGAGCTCTGGGACAATCACCTGATGCTAGGAGCCAATGAGAGGGCGGGGATTACGGAGACAGGAACAGGAAGCGTGGGGGCAGAGACCACGCTAGGAGAGGAGCTCGGGACCGAGCGAGAGGAGGTAGTGTGAGTGCAGGGGGTCCGTGACCCGCCCGCATAGGCCAAGTATTACCCCCAGGCCCATAGGAGGTTTCCCCTGCGTCACCGTAGGCAGCTGTACTTCAGGGACGCCCGATAGTGGAGAGATTTGTCCCCTTAGTTAGGGACAGCGCACGGAGTTGTGGACAGTCACAGTCATCTGGGATCAGACGGCTGGACATCGCGACGTCCGGAAGATACGAGCGGAGGCAACGGACCCTTTGCGAAGAGGCACCGGTCACCGCCGTGACCGGAAGGTACAATTGTATATCAAGTGCACCAACACCGGTCATCAGGCGCTGATCCCGCCTTAGAAATAACTCTAGTAGTGACACTAGCAAGTGGCTAGCGGACTGAGTACATTAGCTAACCTCTTACAAGGACAACACTCTATAGAGCGTGGCAGAGCCACTGTTATCCGGGACAATTTCACTAGGAATGCGGCTGAGCCGCTGTGGTATAAGGACTCCAACGTATAGTATAAGTATATAAGTTATGTATGATGTTATGTAGAGAGTAAGACATGGGTACCTATGCACAGTAAACTTGGTTGCACGCATTGTTGGTTTGTTTCTTGCCCAGGGCGATCTTACGTAACGGGGATCCTGGGTAAGTGGAGGCGCTGCGCTAGAACCCTTACCCCAGGCTCCCAGCTAGCGGAGGCTCAAATCTCCTGGAGCCGCAGGTTAAGTACAGCACTAGTAGTCCCTTAGGAAGGTGTTCAGAAAAAGGGCTACACATACATACATACATACATACATGCATACATGCATACATGCATACATACATAGATCAGTGTTTGTGTGTACAGTACCTTTAATCCCACTTGCCAGCATTTGCAACATGTCAGGAAGACATCCCTGTTTCTGTTATATGATATATTGATTGAAATAATAATGACAAAGACCCATAATTCATCACTGTAGCATATCATTCTTAAACTTAATAAATACATATTTGCTCAAACAACAGCATTTGATTTTCTTAGTGTCATTAGCAGAGTAAAGACACTTAATAATAACACTGCCCTGAAATACACTTTTGCTATAAGGAATGAAGGTATCTCAGGTGCCATATTTATTGATCATTTATTTTCAAAAATGTTATTGTTATTATTAACAGGAATGGGACCTGTGTCATCATTTCTTTGGTGCCGGATAGTCCTGTACGCTTTTGGATATATCTTGGCTTAATGTGTTTTTACACTGGAGACAAGTAGGAATTAAATATTTATAGGAACATTATTTTTTCGTCTCTTGTGTTTTCAATGCTACCTATTTTGCCTGGGTTTTTTTTCTTCTGTTTGTTAAATCTTGGTAGGGCAAATCACAGTTTACTTTAAATAAATAAATATACATATATATATATGTAACCCCCTTTCCCTGTGCCTAAAGGAAACCGCGAGCAATTACATGTGCTGCTGTTACCTGTGAGGCTCACAGGAGGCCAAAGCCTCTGCTTCTGGGGAGCCTGGGGTGCTATATCTCACGGTGCAGCGCCTCTACCTACGCCTCCAGTGTAAGCGGGATTACTCCGCATAGGAAACAATATACACAGCAATAAACAATATCACACCAGATATTATATAACTCGTCTTTACTGTGGTCCCACAGTATGACAAATAAAACAGTACACACAATACAATACCACAGTAGCACAGTACCCCTGTGAATTCCCTCCAAAGTACTGAGGGTGCCATGGGCACCTAGAATCCTGGTGTCTGCCGAACAATTCCCATCCTAAAGAGTATGAAGGTAGAGCTACCCTCCCTGAGGTGTGGTGGTGCACGGTGGGTACCTTCCTGGCTACGACAAGGGAATTAGGGGGATCCTCTGTTAGCAGAGCCGCATCTGTGGTCCCATGATCCGGGGACTGCAAAAACTCCCCTCACGCCTTACAGGTGGTGGTCCCGTGCGGTTTCGTCTGGAGGCCACAGGTCGCTGCGTGAACGTCCGATGTCGCGGTGGCACTGGTTGTGGTATCTAGGGCGTTCCCTACAATACTATTCTCAGTAAGGATCGGGGCCTAGCTTGGACATTAGGGCAAAGTTCTGGCCTAGTCCAGGGGCTTACTTGCACCCTGGACACATCGGTCCTCCTTGCTGGCTCCCTCCGGACTGACGTTATTCCCTCTGCCCCTCGGAGGAGATCCCGTTCCTCCAAAATTGCCGCTCCGACCCTGAAAATGGCTCTGCGCTCCTCATTGGCTGTGACAGCCCATGTAACCTATCCCCATCTGGGGCTTCTGGGAGTAGTCCCGCTATAGTACCTGAAGTGCAAACCTCCAGCTAGCCGCCGCAACTTCCCCCAATGTCCCAATCTGGCAGAGCCTCGGACCACCCGGAGCACCAGCTGGCCGATGCAAAGTAGCTCCCTCTCCTTTGGGCAGGTAAAGGGGACCTCGCAACACCCTCCCCCTGGTGAAAACTCCATCCACCCCACAAGAGAAACTTATGTGCTACTAACATTTCTTTATATAATGAAAATGCATATCATATATATATATATATATATATATATATATATATATATATATATATATAACTTAACCCTAAACAATATTAAAGATTTCAGTCAGCACCGTCATTATGGATGCAAACCTGCTCTGAGACAACTGCTGAGACTCAAAATGGGGTGCTACTAGCAAATCATACACCACTCTTGTTGGAGGACGTCTCAGTCTTTGACTCCAACGAGTTTCTTCCTCAGCATTTTCTTGGTTGGAGAGGCTACCATCGGCTTGAGGCCCTGGCCCTCTCCTAAGGTGTGACAGTTTCTGACAATCTCTATTCGATATAAAGCTCGGACTCCTTGGGTCAAAAGGTCGGCTTGTTGAAGCCACTGAAGGTGGCACATGAATGACATGACCATTACCCGATTCTTCCTCTGGTACTGCCCACCAGTCTCCATTTGTTTTGGGAGAAGTTCCTTCCATTGGATCCTGTTTCTCTTCAAGTAATGGATCCAGAATTCTGCTGGAATCTTCCCGTTCCATTGGTGAAATTATGGGCGATGGATCAGGATCACTTCCCCCCACTTGAGGAATTGGTAGCAGATGGTTCCAATGCCATACCTTTAATCTGCCCTCCGAATCTTTGAAACGATAGACAGGGAGCACACTCCACTTTGGAGGGAGCCTCTCGCCATTGGTCAGCTAATTTGTGCTTCCCCGGTATTCCCATGTTCTGCAACAGAACCTTGTCTCCAGGCCGAAGTTCCCGATAGCGTACTTTACAGTCATATCTCATCTTGTTATTTGATTCCGTTTGACAGTGGCTTCTTCCGTCAACTGATATGCATTATGGTGGTTGTCTTTTAGACTTTTGACATATTGAGAGTGGGTCATGTTGGCCACCCCATCGGCCTTTAAGTGATGTTGCAGAGCTCACTTCACAGCTCCTGCTCTCCCGGGCTAGCTCCTCTCATCTACAGTGTGCTGGCAATGGGAAGGTAAGTGTAAATGTATGCGTATGTAGCCCTTGTACCCCTGGGGTACGGTAACTACTGATGCTGCTGTCACCTGTGAGGCTAACAAGAGGCCTGAGCCTCCGCCACTGAAAGCCTCGGGTATACTTACAATAGGTGCAGCGCCCCCACTGATGAGGGATCCCAACTTGGTGGGAGTGTTCCCTTATCAGAACCAATATATACTGTAACCACACGCAGTTGGATAAAACAGTATTTACTCAGGATAATAATAATAACCTTTGCATAACGTTTCATACATAAACAGCATGACATTCCTCTGCATGAATATCATCACATCACTCCACACATGTAAATGGTGGCACCACTTTAGTGTCAGTCTTTATATCACCCTAGTCCTTGGTGTACCAATGTGCCAGGGCACTTAACCTCTTAGTGTCCACCAGCTATAGATTGAAGTGTGTGTGTGAGGGACAGCGCTTCCCTGTGTTGGGGCCCGTTGGTGCACTTTAATATAATAACTTCCAGATTATGGTCCTAACCAGGAGAATCCTTGAGGAGTCTGCAATACCGCAACGTGATCCCACGTAGCACTGCACTGCTCTCTGCAGAAATGAATGCACACTCTGACTCCACAGGGGAGGGATTCCCAGACGGATTATACCTTGGCAAACAGTCTCTGTTATGCAATCAGAGTCTCTTCCTGCTACACACTGTGCTGACAGTCAGGCTCTGTCCTGCAACCTCTTTCTCACTAGGAGTACAGTAAAGGAGTCCCTGTCTTAAGGCAGTTCCCTACACAATACAGTTACTTCTCTACAGTGATTCAGGGAATTAACTGGGCCCTGGGGTTTAACTTCTGGCCTAATCCTTGGAGCACTGCTCTTTGGGTCTAAACTGCAGCTTCAGGCTCCTGGTCTTCACTGACTGCTTCCTGTTCCATCATGCAATAGTTTTTCCTGCTATTCAGCAGAATCCTTGAGCCCTACTGGCTCCCTGTTGTCTGGTGGTGTCACTGCCCCGAGCATCATGGGGATTGTAGTTCTCTCTGCAGCCTTTAACATAGGGAGCCTCATGCTCTCCCTCTAATGGATGCCGCTCTGCAGCTTGCACTCGTGCGCCCCCTGAAATGGCCGCTGTGGAGTTGCCCTGCTCATGCGCAACATCGCATGAGGTTTTTAGCACAAAATTATTTCTTTGTGCTAACCATAATTATTTCTTTGTGCTAACCAATGGCTTAGTTAGTATTTACCAGATGAATATGATTGTATCTACAATTAACTAATTTGCATCTCATTTACATACTTGCCGTTATTCATAACGCCAAGCTGTACCATTGCATAGCGAATGGAAATTTACTATAAATTATATGCACAATACTTATGTTGTATCCAGCAATAAAATTATGATTCTCAAGTGTGCATATTATATTGTTGTTCCCACAAAAAAACTCTTATCCTACTACACTGTAGTATATTTTCTGCCAACAGCTGCTACCAAATAGCTTGTGCACCTTTTGGTAGCAGAGATTCTGCAACTCTAGAGCAGTGGTGCGCAAACCTTTTTTTTAGCCGTGACCCCTAAATTGAAATGTCTACTACACAAACTCACCCCCCCCCCCCAACCATGACCCTGATAATATTAGAGGACTAACTCTGTGGGGGTCCCTGCTTCTGAATGGAACCCTGCAGTAGTAATCTTCTGATTGAAACTATTGAAACTAATTTGCACCAGCAGCAGCCCATGTCTCCCTCTGTGTCTCTCTCCCTCACTGTCTCTTTCCCTCCCTTGTCTCTCCCTCTTTCTCCATCTCTCTCCATCTCTCTAGTATCTCTCTATGCCTATCTCTCTCTCACCCTGTCTCTCCATCTCTCTCTTCTCTCTCTCACTCTCTCCCCCCCCTCTCTCCCTCCCTGTCTCTCTCCATGTCTCCCTCTCTCTTTCCCAGCACAAGAAGCAGAAGAAGCTCTCTGCTCGGTTCAGCCTGGATGATGATGTCATAGATGCCCGAATATGGATATGCCCGAATATGGATATGCCACCTACAACGTCATTATCCAGGTTGGAGTCATGAGCTTCTTCTGCTGGGGAAAGCGAGGGAGACATGGAGAGAGAGATAGAGAGAGACAGGGAGGGAGAGAAGCATGGAGGGATACACAGGCTGCTGCATTGTAGGGGTCCTTTGTAAATCCCCAGAAATTTGCCAATGACCCCCAGGAGGTTGCAACCCACAGGTTGCTTACCATAGCCAGAGCAGGGATGTGTAACATATTCTAAGGGGGGATCCAAACCGAGCCCCGCACTTACAGAGACCCCTCACTCCTCCCTACAACATTGAAATTGATTGCCGGGGAAGAGACCGGGGCCTCTATTGCTGCCTTTTACCTTCTCTCCGGCTTCTGCTCCTGCAACTTCTGATAGCGTTGACATGTTCCCATGACAACACAACGCCACATGACGCCGCAATGTCACATGCCGCCGTGACGTCGCCGAGATGAAGAGATGCCGAAGAGCAGGTAAGAGGGAAGGTGAGATGCGACTTTAAAAATGTGCGCACACCTGTTCTAGAGTATGCAGAGAAGGACTGATGATGTGTGGTAAATACCTGCAATAGGTTTTGGTTTTAGGTAGGAGTAGAGTTGCTCGGCAGGATGCCCATCTGCCATCTTGAGAATATTGAGTGTATAGGTGGATTTACAGCAAGTGGGGATGATGATGAGGTAGTGGGCATTGTATGTGACTGGATCATACATGGTGGTAATGGTGGTGAGACTTCATATAGTTTAGATGTTGATCAACTGGTGGCTCACTGTGGTTATTCATTAAACTGTGATAGTGCCGATCAGAGTTTTGATGTCACCCAATGGAGCAAACTGCTCAACAGAAAGCACAGTTGGACAGCCCCAAACTACACTATCGCAGTGTAATGAATAACCCCCATGCCCTTGTTCTAACTGCACTGGGGGATGGTTACTGCATGGAACTGTGGTTCATATTTTACTATGCATCCCTCTCGTAGTCGTACAGTATGTACTAGTACTATCAATGGTGTTGTAGAAAGTGTAAAATCTTACACATGGAATCTCAGTTGATTCAATGTCAAAACAAGAGGTGCTGAGCTCAATCTAAAAAGGTGAAACTTTTTCTTGCTAAGCCATTGGTATTAGTAACTTTAAAGCAAACTCCTTTTGAGAAGAGCAAATTAAAAATGTGCCATTTCAATATGCACTGTATGTTTATTTTCATTTCACAGAATTTTGTTGACAACGGAAGTTAACTTTTCATACTGTATGAAGTATATTTTTAATAGGGATAAGTTTAATTTTCAGAATGCTTTTACAGTTGTAATGTACACTCCAGTATATCTTTAACCTTCAGATAGTTTATTGTGCATTAAAACATACATACATTTACTGAAATGAATTAAGAATATATTATTTTTTCATGCAATATATGTGTAGTTTTGCTACTTTTGTATTATTTGACGTACATTCACACTGCGGTAAAAAAATCTTTGGCAAATGGTCTGACCTTTAGAAACAAAATTCATAATTTTAGAAACGTAAAACTTAACATTCCTTGGTAATCCAATATCACAATACATTTAGTATGATCTACTGAATGCTAGGATTCCTGCTTTCAAAAAATAAGCAATAGAAAAGCATTAACAACATGTGTGGTTTTGAAAAATTCATTTATATCGCAATGTACAACACCATGATGTATTTTGAACCAAAGAGGTACAGACAAAGGTATTGATTTTAGATCTTTAACTAAATAAACAGTATGTAAATTGTGTCTTTTTCTTCAAAATTAGATCAGAACACATGCACTGCACTGTCTTTTTTCTAAAAGAATGACATCTATTGAATTTGGCAGACATTGAAATTTGGTTAAAGAGGTAAAGACCTTTGCTCTTTGGTTCGGAATTAAATGAAGCCGCTCTAAGAAGGACAGTAGTATATCAGAATGCTGCTCTAAAAGATATCGTAACAAATTGAACTTCTCTCCCAAAAATGCATCCTCTGGATTTCACTCATTGAAAGGATATAAAAAGTCAATTACCTGAACAGTATTATGGGGCAAATGGGACTACTGAGCTGAAGAAGGTATTGGGGATATAAGGTGCAATAATACTGTCTCTCCGGTGTTTAAGAGTCCAAGCATGGCAACAAAAAGAAATATGACAGTTGTTTATATGACTATTGATTTAATTATACACCTTATCAGAAATATCCAGCAGTTACTGTCTTCATATTCCGTCCTGACATTACCATTGCCTAGACATATGGGCACATGTTTCCATCAGGCATTCCCAAATCTAAATATCTCTTCCTAAATCACCTGGCATGACCACGGTTTTGGAAATATAGACACCCTGGGCTGACCTCTCCATTGAGGATCAGATACCTATATTTGGATAAGTAGAGCCATTCAGTGCTGTCAGGGACCACTCCGAACTGCACATGTTTTAGCTTAAAATTAGAATTAGGGTTTTTCCGCTCTTTCTTTTTTTGTTACTGTCATCATTTTAGTTTTTAAGGGACGTAGAAGACATTGGTGACATTGAATAATGTTCTGCATTAAATGTTTTGAGAGGGCTGCTTGGTCACAAAGTGCTTTGGAAAAGATATATGAAGCCAATGTAATCCCCTAGATATAAATAACAACACTCTTGTTCCCCAACCTATGTTAAACTTCACTGTGCACGCATCTCATGTATCACATTCTGGCTAATTTATTTTGTTATGTTGTCTAACCAACTGATGCAACCTCCATTAACTGAACTGATATGCAGATCAATCCATTTGATCAATGGCTCACTGACTTTTCAGTAGATGGCCTTTTTATATAAGATGTCACCCATGCAGTATGATTGTCATTAAAATGACAAATATAAGTCCAATACTATGTAAATGATTACTGCAAATTAAGTATAGTAATAATGAATGGAAATAGTACCATATACTGAGCCCTTTGAGTCCAAATATCTGTACAATCATCAAAACAGTCATTTATTCTTTCCAACGTTTGCAAATGTTATATGTTTTTATTATCTTAAATATATGCTATAGATAAATAACCTCATGAAAGTTGGCTTTAATAAGGATGGTGAAATTGGTGGACAGTCTAATTCGACATTGATGGCCAACTTTTTCTTGAGTTACCACATTATAACGTGCAAAAACACTGTGTTGTATAAAAAATTATTAAAATAATCTTCAGACTGGAGAAGTCAGATAACCACATAGTGAATACTTTTAGAATACTGTATTATACCTGTGAGAAACAACTTACCCAACTATAGTCTTTTCACTCTTTGATAGTGATAGACGATACAGCAGATGCATCTAAAGTGCCACCAGAAATGACAGGCATAAAAACAACTAGACACAAAGGTATCTTAGGAAAAACCGCCACTTAGAAAATATGGGCCTATATGTCCCATTTACATAAACACTTTTTAATAAGAATTGTATTTTAGGTTTTGACCTGTGTTCCCAGTTAGGCAAAGTAAGAACAGGCTTGTTTTGTGGATCTAATGTGGTTGCTAGCATGCCTGAGTATAAAACTGTTAAAATATTTACTGAGAGCTAAAGAAAGGTCCAGTAGGATCAATATACTTCAGATTGCTCTGAAATCTTTCATCCTCTTTCTCCAGTTTCTTATTTATTAAGTTTGTGAGAGGTGTGACTTGGCAAACACATGTACCAGTCTCTGCTACAGTCCAATACAGTGCTCTGAATGATAGGGGGAGTGTCATCTTCTACCATCTGCTTGGCTCAGATGATAACAGAAGAAGGAGAGGTCATATTTTTTCTGGAGTAGTTGTAAAAATCACAACAGATTGTAAAAGTACAATCAGCATATAATGTGCTGCCCTAGATAGGAGATTGTGTTCATAAGCTTCTATCTTGCTTATCCTAAATAGGGCAGCAGTTCTTTGGTGAGAGTTAATGCGTACGTGTTTGCCAAATTTCATCACAACCAGACTGGCAGTTTTTCAGCACTAGGTTACTAAAATATGTAAGTTTGACACTTTTCTAAATGGTTGGCTCAACTGAAAAAAACAGCCCATCTTTAAAGATTAATTTCATACTTCCCATATCTGTACGTCTGGTTTCCTATTAACACTTTAAGAGCCGGTGAGGGAGCAGCACCAGAAGGCTGCAGCCCATCTGGCACTCACGATCACGTGATCGGTCCGTCACTGATAACGTAACGGAAGAGAAGGACTTCTCCTCGTCCGGTAAGATCACCCTGTGGAGCCTGGAACACAATCTCCTCTACAAAATGAACAAGTAGATTAGGACGTAGATACTATGTCATAGGGCCTCTAAAGTGCCGGACTCCAGAACCCCAAAAGGTTAAGGCAGGGGTGCTCAACTCCAGTCCTCAAGCCCCCTCCCCCAATAGGCCAGTTTTTCAGGATATTCCTGCTTCAGCACAGGTGGCTCAATCAGTCCCTGCTCAATCAGAGGCTCAGTCAATTGAGACATCTGTGCTGAAGCTGGGATATCCTGAAAAGCTGACCTGTTGGGGAGGCTTGAGAACTGGAGTTGAGCACCCCTGGGCTGAGCAGCAAATCTATCAGTTAAAGAAAGTGTCAATAATATGATATCTTGGTCAGAAAAGAACACTTCTGCACATGCATAGACGGACATTTCAATGATAAATTGGTGCATTATAGAGCATCTTTGAATTTCAATATTGTCTAAGTATAAAGTAATAATAAAAATCCTCTTTAATCATGATGAAAGCTGGGACCATGGATTGCAGAGCTTAGGGTGGAAAAATACTTAAATACTCAGAAAAAAACCAGTGTCCACTTTTTGTTCCTACAATCACTACAATGGGGGTGGGGGGGAGAGAGAGTGGGGTTCCCCCAAAGATTGATTAATTTAAAAAATTGGTGTTATCTGTATTTAATCCCAATTTTATTTTATCATTCTTTTTACTAAAGCCCTTTCACAAGTGTTACAGCAGCGATAAGGAGCTTTTAATGGCAGCAATAGGTCAGCATTATTTTTAACAGTGACCTATGCAAATGAGCATGATTTGAAAATGTATGCAAATGAGTAATTCACAACTAATTACTTATTCCCCTTTGTTTTTACTAAACTCTGATATAAAGCAACAAAAAAGGCGTTATCAAAACTGAATTTCAGTGACATAAATATATGTAAGTGAAGTGATAAACAAACAAGTGGGTTGAGGTCTAAAACTACTGTAGATGTGTGTGAATCGTGAGCAAAGCACTGTACTGGCGCAAACTAGTTTAAAACAATTTGTGACCAATAAATGTAATCATATGTGACCAATATGATAATGTGCTTGAGGGGGCTCCCCACAAACCAATCTCTGTACACAGTTGATCCAACAGTACGCAAGTACAATGGGCTCCGATGGTGTCCTTTAGATGGGTCTCCTCATAGCAAAACAACACATGACATCTATATAGCATGATGCTGTGTATGCAGCATAAAAAACGGACATGTAGCAAGGAAAGGAATTACATTCACACTTTTCCTGATGTTATACAACAGCGAGTGCTTTAAGGCATACTCTCACCCTCTCGGATCAGTTCCAGTTGCATTTCAACTCTAACCTGAGTGCAGACAGCCTGGCCGCTCTCTCTCCTGCTTCCGCATTGCAATCAGGGAAACAGCAGGGATCGCCAAGGGACTGGTGTTTGGTTGGTGGTACTGCTTCTGGGACGGTGTCCTCAGAGTGACAGTTCCCAGAGCGTTTTGGCAGTATTTCGACTTCCTCAGGGGTTCTGACTTTGAGTCCTATTCCTCTAACTGATATACACAAGGCAATCAAGGCTCAACCAATCAACTAGAATGGTGGTCTCTAATTGCAGTAGAGACTAACTTTCTACATATGGTAGCAAGGCTAAATCCACTCATTTAAAAAATGCACAATACATTTACAATTGGTTACAAATCCTCTTAAACTAGTTTGCGCCCGTGCCAGTTTTTTGCTTACTAAACTCAGATACCTAGTGATATTCTGATACAGCGGTATTTTTCATCACCTTCCCCAACCCAGCTTTAAGCCTATCTTGCCTATATTTATTATGGCCCCTATGGACATAGGCAAGATGAGACTAGCCAACCTAGAATTGATTATAAAAATACATAATATTAACAATGTAAAATGTATCAATATATTAACCCCTTGGAAACATGTGGCTATCTAGTCATGGTTAACCCATGAGTTATGCAAAGACAAAGAATAAAAACCGGGCGCTTCTCAAAGATAAGTGAATATTAAATAATTAAGTAATTATACGATATACGTGATAGTGATGTTCAATTAATAATCAATACACAAATTGTGTTTAGTGACCTTCACCAATGTGTGAAAAAATATATAAATATTAAAGTGCAATACAATAATAAAAAAGCAGCTCTACACCCTTAAGGCGGACTGTTCAGGTCCAGATGGTTCTTGTGCAGGTTTTCAAATTGGAGCGGAGCCCATGAGTACCTGGCTACTACTTGAGCAAATACATGTAATACAGTATGGATGTTATGGTTTTGTGTTTATGTTCAATGTATTTTGTAGGGTGTCTATGTTTTCTGTTAGCCCCTTTGGTGCCTGAAGGCTTTCCTTGGCCATGCATTGGTAGTCTGAGAAGTCAATGGTGTTACATTTTTTAATGCCATAGGGTTTTGTTAGAAATTCTATTTTATAACCCTACACAAGTAGGATATTCCCAGGAATGATCACATGACTGTCCAGCCCCCCGGCTAATGTAAACGGAATGGGGGAGGGCTCCACATTGGTTCATCTGCCCAAACATTCCCTAGAAAATTTGTATATTTGAAATGACACACAACAATAGGGTCTCTGGTATCTCATCGCACGTGCCAAACCAGATATGTCATAAGATCACTCTAAAGGTTAGCTATTTATATCACCAGCATAATTTAACACTGTTCATTCTCAAGCATGCAAATGAGAATCAAAATTACAACCGTTTTATGAATAAATCATTCTTAAAGAATACAGTGATAATTCTAAAGAATATTCTTTGTAATGCCAAATTGTAATGCTGCAATATCTACCTTTAGTGTATCAAGCCCAATGTTGACTACTCAGTTGCAGTCCACTTCAGTACAATGAACATTTATAAAATGAGTACAACATTTGGAACTGGTTATTTTTTTAAATGATTTCCCTTTAAAGGTGTTTCAATAAAATGATATCTTTCCTTTTTGCCTAAGAAATGTGTTTACATTTTCAATGACCATTGTCAATGCTAACGTCAAGTTGTCCTTTAATTCACATTTGCTGTTAGTTACGCTTCAAAACGCATTGGTATTCTCTGAAGTCCAAACGTAAGCTGTTTAAATTGCCTCTTGGATTTTATGTTAAATTTCCTTGTTGCGGCTTACAAAATATTTAACAACATTGACCACCACTCTAGAAAGAAAAAAGATTTATTGACAACCTTTCTAACAGGGGCAGCTGCAGCCCACAAGACGTTTATCAGTTTATGAGTTTATACAATTAACCCCGGTGTTAAGTAGGAGATTTGTTTTAAATTGCACAAAAATACAGTGATTTCTAACATTTTAGTTGCAAATGGGAAAAAAATATTTTATGACAAAATGTATTACTCATTTCCATGTTTCCATTCCACCCTGCTTTTATTCACTTTTTTTTTATGTCACTCTAAAGACAGATCCCAGGTTGTTTCCTGTCACCCAATGGAGCAAACTGCTCAACAGAAAGCACAGTTGGACAGCCCTTAATTAGTGCTACTTGGGGTAGTCAGTATCACAGTCTGTGTCAGCATCTCACTTAAACAGCAATAGAGCAATGAGAAGAATCAACTGACAGTTGAAAATGCACAACATCAGGTCTTTCACTTCCACCTACAGCAATACAATGAATGTTGCATGACTGATAATGTTATGAGAAATGTTTGAAATAATGTTTCATATGTAAATTAGACCAAAATGAACCTGTCACAATTTATTTTGCCTTGTGTCTTCTGAAATATATTTAAAGACCACCGAAAGGGATAACTAAACCGTTTTGCATTCACTGTGTGTGTGAAGCTTTGTTACCATATTTGAACCAATTGTATAACTGAGTTGTCAACAAATATAAACGGAACATGTCTAATAAAGTGTTTACTTTTAGAATAAAGGAAATGTAATTAAATGCAACACAGCCATGAAAATAAGTATATTTTAAAAATGTATAATTCATTATAAGTCCCCATAAACATTAATAAAAGTGACTTTATTATTTATAATTTTCTGTTATTGAGTCAATGATAAACATAAAATGCAGACATATTAACAGATATGTCATCATAGTTGTAAAACAATTGACTAAACAGACATTTTGATCTATTTAATATGTGAAGCATTACAATTCTTAAAATGCACTTATCCGTAAAACAAGGACGGCCTGTTTCCTTTTATATACAGTTATTCCTTCTTGAAGATGAACGTTCTAATGACATTATCACACCTTGAATTTGTCAGTCTATACCTTTTAAAGGCAGTGACATAATCTGTAAATGTGAAAATCAACTGTAAAAAGGGAAAATAAGTATTATTTTTCATCTTATAACAAATAAATTCGGCGCCTGAAACAAATATCAACAATATAGTTACATAGTTACATATAGTTACATAGTAGATGAGGTTGAAAAAAGACGTACGTCCATCAAGTTCAACCAATGCTAAATTTAGACAACAGATACTTTATCCTATATCTATACTTACTTGTTGATCCAGAGGAAGGCAAACAAAAAAACCCAGAGTCATATCATCCAATGATATCTCATAAGAGGAAAAATAAATTCCTTCCCGACTCCAAGAATTGGCAATCGGATTAATCCCTGGATCAACATCCTTCCCATGTATACTTATTTGGTATATCCCTGTATACCTTTCATATCTAAAAAGATGTCCAACCTTTTTTTGAACAAATCTATTTTCCATGGGTAATGAATTGCACATTTTAACTGCCCTTACTGTAAAGAACCCTTTCCTTTGTTGCTGGTGAAATCTCCTTTCCTCCAACTGTAAGGGATGGCCCCGAGTCCTTTGTACTGCCCTAGTACAATATGGAATCTGACCATACATAAATGTCCAGTCTGGATGATCCGGTAATTTTCAGATATTGTATGTCTTTATTTATATAGCGCCATTAATGTACATAGCGCTTCACAGTAGTAATACAAATGGTAATCAAATAAATAACTGATAATATAAATAACAGATCATGGGAATAAGTGCTTTAAACATAAAAGTAACATTAAGGAAGAGGAGTCCCTGCCCCGAGGAGCTTTCAGTCTAATTGGTAGGTAGGGAGAACGTACAGAGACAGTAGGAGGGAGTTCTGGTAAGTGCGTCTGCAGGGGGCCAATTTTTATGTATCCTGTGTTCAGAATAACCCCAGTGCTATTCATATGCTTCTTTAAGCAAGTGTGTCTTAAGTTGGGTCTTAAAGGTGGATAGAGAGGGTGCTAGTCGGGTACTGAGGGGAAGGGCATTCCAGAGGTGTGGGGCAGTCAGAGAAAAAGGTTTAAGGCGGGAGAGGGCTTTAGATACAAAGGGGGTAGAAAGAAGACATCCTTGAGCAGAACGCAAGAGTCTGGATGGTGCATAACGAGAAATTAGGGCTGATATGTAAAGAGGGGCAGAAGAGTGTAAAGCTTTAAAAGTGAGGAGAAGAATGGAGTGTGAGATCCGGGATTTGATCGGAAGCCAGGAGAGGGACTTCATGAGGGGAGATGCTGAGACAGATCTAGGAAAGAGTACCATGACTCTGGCAGCAGCATTTAGAATAGATTGTAGGGGAGACAGGTGAGAGGCAGGAAGGCCGGACAGCAGGAGGTTACAGTAATCAAGATGGGAGAGAATGAGGGCCTGAGTCAGAGTTTTAGCAGTCGAGCAACAGAGGAAAGGGCGTATCTTTGTTATATTGCGGAGAAAAAGCGACAGGTTTTAGAAATGTTTTGAATGTGACGGGCGAATGTGAGAGAGGAGTCGAGTGTGACCCCTAGGCAGCGTGCTTGGGCTACTGGGTGAATGATCGTAGTTCCAACAATAATGTGGAAGGAGGTAGTAGGGCCAGGTTTGGGAGGAAGTATGAGGAGCTCTGTTTTAGCCATGTTGAATTTAAGGCGGCGGAGGGCCATCCAGGATGATATAGCAGAGAGACATTCAGAAACTTTGATTTGTACAGCAGGTGTAAGGTCGGGTGTTGAAAAGTATATATGTGTGTCGTCAGCATAGAAGTGATTATTAAACCCAAAAGATGTTACTAGGTCACCTAGAGAGAGTGTGTACAGAGAAAAGAGAAGAGGTCCCAGGACAGAGCCCTGGGGTACCCCCACAGAGAGATCAATAGAGAAGGAGGAGGTGTTAGCAAAAGAGACACTGAAAGTACGATGGGAGAGGTAGGATGAGATCCAGGATAGAGCTTTGTTCCAAATACCAAGAGTATGGAGAATGTGAAGGAGAAGAGGGTGGTCCACGGTGTCAAATGCTGCAGAGAGGTCGAGTAATATGAGCAGAGTTTTAATGACCTCTGTCTTTGGCAGCATGGAGGTCGTCAGTTATTTTAGTGAGGGCTGTTTCCGTGGAGTGAGCAGTGCGGAAGCCAGATTGTAGAGGGTCTAGGAGATAATAGGTGTTGAGAAAATGGAGCAAGCGAGAGAATACAAGATGTTCAAGGAGTTTAGAGGCAAAAGGCAGGAGGGAGACAGGTCGATAGTTAGAAAGACAGGTAGGATCAAGCTTGCTGTTTCTGAGAAATGGTTTGACTGTTGCATGTTTGAAGGAGGATGGAAAGGTTCCAGAGCAGAGGGAGGAGTTAAAAATGTGTGTGAGTGTAGGGATTATAGTAGGAGCAGGAGGTTTTATGAGATGGGAGGGAATGGGGTCAAGAGGGCAAGTGGTAGAGTGAGAAGAGGCGATCAACAGCGACACATCCGCCTCTGAGACAGTGGGAAAAAAGTCAAGGAAGGCAGGAGGAGAGTTAGGAAGAGGTGTAGGATGGGAGGAAGAAACAGAGGGAATGTTCTGACGTATGGATTCCACCTTTTCCTTAAAATAGTCAGCAAAGTCCTGAGCGGAGATGGAGGAAGGAGAGGCAGCTGAGGGTGGTTTGAGTAGAGTATCAAAGACAGAGAACAGTCGGCGTGGGTTAGACTTGTGCATGTTGATTAGTGAAGAAAAGTAGGCTTGTTTAGCTTGCGAGAGGGCAGAGTTGAAACAGGATAGCATAAATTTGTAGTGAAGGAAGTCTGCGAGAGTATGAGATTTCCTCCAGAGGCGTTCAGAGGAACGAGTGGAGGAACGCAGCATGCGCGTGTGGGAATTTAGCCAGGGTCTAGGGTTAGAAGGGCGAGTGCAGCAAAGAGGAAGCGGGGCATGTAGATCAAGAGAGGAGGACAAGGCAGAGTGGTAGTTCGTGACCAGGTTGTCGGGGTCTGTAGCAGAGCTGAGAGAGGAGAGGGAGGAGTGTAAAGTGGACTCAAAGTCAGGTAAGTGAATAGAGCGCAGGTTTCTGCAGAACCGGGGGGCAGATGGAGGTGGAGAATACCACACGAACGATTTCACAATATATGAAAGAAAAAAAATAAGAAATATCATAGCATATAACTGTTAAAGACTGTTGGCATAGACAATACTAATGGCAAAAAAAAAAAACAGGGGCGCAAATTTCATCCAGGACAAGAAAAATAATAAAAAGCAAAAAATAGTGCAACACTGTGGGGCCTATGCAGAGAGCAGCGAATTTTAAAATTGGCGAATTTATTAAAAAGTAGCTTTTTTGGGGAGTTTTAATCTCCATATGCAGAGAAGTGCGAATTCTGCTATGTTTAACATGGATGCGTGTGGCGAGTTTAAATTGGCGAGATGCGCGCTTCAGAAATGTGTTAAAACAAATTCGCGCCTTTTTTTCCCCCTTTGTAATGGCCGCGAGCGGCAGTTTTTTCTGGCGAGTCAAAACGGAGACAATCGCGCCATTTTATTGGCGCGAACAGCCGCTAGATGCCGTTCGCGCCTCTCTGCATACGGATATTTTTAAAACTGGCGAGATTGAGGTTCTCGCCAGCCGCGAGGCGAGTTTTACAAATAGAAAAGAAAAATTGGTGCGTTTTTCGGAACTCGCCATTTTCTGCTGCTTTCTGCGCGATTTTCTCCAAAAAATGGCAAATTTCGAAATAGCGCTGCTCTCTGCATAGGCCCCTGTATATCAATATAAAACAGTACGGGTTCACCTTTGAATGTTAGACTCGTGTTCCACATAATAAACAGGTAGTTCGGTTATATAGAGTGACAAACTCTGAATTAATCCAGGTAAGTACTTCACACCGTCACAGATGTCACAAATGATCCATCGGAGAAAAAGAGGGAGGGGAACCCCACATACAAGGAGAATAAGCAAATATAGTGTAAAATGCTTTAATAAATATAAAACACAAAGTAATGAACTTACATAAGTGTCTTTGTAGCAGGCATTCAGACCACCCTGGGTCACAAACACAGAAGCTAAGCAGACGGCACTCCCAAAGCAGCCTTAGATCCTGCTGCACGGCCGATAGGCAGTCACTGGGCTGAGTATTGAAGTCCACCAGCAGTGAATGAATGCCTCCCAAAGTCTCTGTACTGCACGACTCAGCCCTACGCATTTCGACTGTCCGTCTTCCTCAGGGGCTAATAATATTTTATATTGATATACAGCGTTGCACTATATTTTGCTTTTCATTCATTTTCAAGTCCTGGATGAAATTTGCCCCCTTGTGCTTGGGGTTTTTTGTCATTTCTTATCTGGACTGGGATTGAGTCCTGTTCTGGGAGCTTCACTTTCTGCTAAGGACAGTATGTGTTTTGTTTATCACGTTCACTTTGAGTAGTGTTATTTGCACTTGCACTTCCTTTTGTCATAGATAATATTAACACTGACAAACTTACACACTGACAAACTAACAATGCAACTAAACAACACCTAGTGATAAGCTGAAACACTATTTATTAAAAGAATAAAGAGACATATGTCTAGATCACAGGGATAATGGACACTGTAGTTGATCATCCAATGAGACAAATTGAAATCCTACTTACGACAAGCAGGATTTCAACGAGCATGTTGGATAGTCTCTATCCAAACAAGCTGGCTTCAGGCTGTAGGGGAAGTCCCTCCAGGGTACTCACACCGACACTGACCATGTGGAATGGCTAATATCACCCTCACTCTCCTCGCGGTCCACAGCAGCGGCGCTCACAACGCGGAAATCGTTACTCTCAGAGGCTCAGCTCTGCTAGATCAAAAATCCCAGGATCAGCTGTGATCTAACCCTACGCATTTCGTGAAACATCACTTCCTCAGGGGTTTGTGGTTGGAATTAGCATGTCTCTCAATTTATACCCACAGAGATTAACTTGTGAGCAAATTAAAACCATATCAACTAAAGCAGAGACTTAGTAAATATCGGCTTATCATACAACATACAATACATAATGGAAATGATGCATAAATCCTTTATGCTCGCCTGAGGAGGTAATTCCCCATTTGTCAGATTCTGCACCTCAAACGTGATACAGCATAACAATGACAAGTGAAATTAGAATATAGTTAAAAACTTATATCTTATACACCTCATGGACGAAAATTACCTATCAGTCATCTCTCAGTCATTTCCTTTAGCCCTCTCTAATAATTTTTATATAATCTGTAGAGATATTCCATTTGGGTTCTCTGGTTGCAGATTTTGAATTGCGTTCATTTTTCTGTCCCCGATGGAACCTTTTATGGGATTACTTTATTGCAGCTATTATGTGGTCTAGCCATATGTTATATACATGTACCTTGTATGGCTTATTTGAACATCCTTGGGCCATTCATTGAATAACTGTTGATTGTTTATTGTGATTTATTGGATTGTATTAGTTGTTAACTGTTTGGCACTATATGTATATGTTTTATTTGCATTGTATTTATGTATTGTATTTTGTATGATAAACCGATATTTACTAAGTCTGACAAATGGGGAATAACCTCCTCAGGCGCGCATAAAGTCTCGCCTGAGCATCATTTCCTTTATGTATTGTATGTTGTACTAGCTTTTGTACCCGGCTTCGCCGGGGAATGTAATATTGAATACATGTCCCCACCCACAACTTCACCACCAGTCTCCCCCCACTAGCTGGCACATCTCCCCCCCTCCTCCCGCTGGCACATCTCCTCCTTCCCTCCCCTGCTGGCACATCTCCCCCCTCCCGCCCCTGCATCTCACATCACCCCCCGCGGACCGATCAATCTCTCTCCCTCTCTCCTCTCCCTCCTTCTCTTTCCTCTCCCTCTCTCCTCTCCCTCCTTCTCTTTCCTATCCCTCTCTCCTCTCCCTCCTTCTCTTTCCTCTCCCTCTCTCCTCTCCCTCCTTCTATTTCCTCTCTCCTCTCCCACCTTCTCTCTCCTCTCCCTCTTTCTCTCCCCTCTCCCTCCTTCTCTCTCCTCACCTCTCCCTCCTTCTTCTCTCTCCTCTGCCTCTCCCTCCTCTCCCTCTCCATTCTCTCCTCTCCCTCCTTCTCCCCCTCTCTCTTCCTCTCTCTCACACACACAGTGTCACACACACACAATGTCACACACACACACACACACACACACAGTGTCACACACACACACACACACACACACACAGTGTCAAACAGTGTCAAACACACATAGTGTCTCACACACACACACACACACACACACACACACACACACACAGTGTCTCACATACACACACAGTGTCACACACAGAGTCACACACACAGTGTCAAACACAGTGTCACACATACAGTGTCACACACACAGTGTCACACACAGTGTCACACACAGTGTCACAGTCACACACACGGTCTTGCAGCAAAAGCTGCCTCTCTCCCTCCTTCCCGTAGCTAACATGTAAGGAGAAGCAGCTGCCTCACCCCCCCCCCCTCCCTCCGCAAGTGCCGAGCTGCTAGAGCACGCTCCAAGGAGGGAGGAGGAGAGTAGAGGGGGAGAGCCAGGGACACACACACACAGTTTCCAGCAAAAGCAGCCTCTGTCCCTCCCTCAGCTCACATGTAAGGAGAAGCAGAAGCAGCAGCCTCCTATCTCCCCCCGGAAGTGCAGGGCTGCTAGAGCACTCCGAGGAGGAAAGCCAGGGGAAGCAGTGACAGAGACACGCACACTGCTCCCCAGGCAAGGACACGCCCTCTCCCTTAGTAGCCACGCCCCCCGCCCCCTGCTCTCGCTCTAACATTACTGCTGTCCAGCAGAGTGAAACTTAGAATGTCCATAATTTGGGAGGTGAGTGACATTGGAAGCTCAAAATAGTTGCATTGACCTACAAATCCACAGCAGAATGTACAGTGAAAGTTTTGTGGTGCTACATGGTGTCGTTTCTGAGATTTCGATGCTTCTGACATAAAAACAAACGGAAAACGGAATCCAACTAAGAATTATAGTATAGATGATAAGCCGATATTTACTAAGTCTCTGCTTTAGTTTATATGGTTTTAATTTACTCACAAGTTAATCTCTGTGGGTATAAATTGAGAGACATGCTAATTCCATCCACAAACCTCTGAGGAAGTGATGTTTCACGAAACGCGTAGGGTTAGAGTTGAAGGCATTCACCACAGCTGATCCTGGGATTTTTGATCGAGCACAGCTGAGTCCTGTGAGAGTAATGACTTCCGCGTTGTGAGTGCCACCGTTGCAGACTGCGAGGAGAGTGCGGGGGACATTAGATCTTCCACATGGTCAGTGTCGGTGTGAGTTCCCTGGAGGGACTTCCCCTATAGCCGCTGCAAACCGCAATGATAGCGCGGGAGTTAT
Organism: Ascaphus truei; assembly: GCF_040206685.1. Classification (NCBI taxonomy): domain Eukaryota; kingdom Metazoa; phylum Chordata; class Amphibia; order Anura; family Ascaphidae; genus Ascaphus; species Ascaphus truei. The sequence goes on along the minus strand of NC_134489.1, from coordinate 86,206,146 downwards.
CCAATTCTCCACACGGATGGCGCCGGTGCAAGTGCCCGGGTTGGGTAACCCCTACAGCCGCCTGAAGCCAACTTGTTTGGATAGAGACTATCCCACATGCTCTTTGAAATCCTGCTTGTCGTAAGTAGGATTTCAATTTGTCTCATTGGATGACCAACTACAGTGTCCATTATCCCTGTGATCTATACATATGTCTTTTTATTCTTTTGATACAGTAAATAGTGTTTCAGCTTATCACTAGGTGCTGTTTAGTTGTATTGTTAGTTTGTCAGTGTGTCAGTATGTCAGTGTTAGTACTGTCTATGCCAACACTCTTTAACAGTTATACACTATGATATTTCTTATGTGTTATTTTTTTCACGTGTTGCGAGATCATTCATGTAGTATATCTGAAGATTACTGGATCATCCAGACTGGACATTTATGTATGGTCAGATTCCATATTTTTGATATTTGTTTCAAGCGCCAGATTTATTTATCATATGTTATTGTATCTGACTTGTATCGGTCAGTTTTCTCTGAGCAGTCTGGCTTATATATATATATATAGATATATGTTTTTTGTTACTTATCACTGTCTATTAGTAACACTAAGTAGTATTTAAAGCATTAGCGCTATTACCACACCCCTTTTTTTTTTACATTTTTCAGCTTTTGACTTATTTACCTGGGTGAAGGTCAGTAAAGACTACAGAACGTGTGTCCATATGAAGGCCACTTGGATCACAGACTTTCAGATGTGCAAAGGGCAAGATCGAGTGGACTGAAGGTAGATTTAACATGGGATAACAGATCTTTTGATGATGTGAAGAATGAGGGTTCCTTGGAAAATAGAATTTGATGGCAGATAAGACAACTTGGTTCAGATAGTCTGCCCATTTACCTATCCGCTGTAAAACCATAGACCCTATTTAAACCTTGGCTTTCTTTTATATCTTGGATTGTTTTAACTCTTTCCCAAGCATTTTTAATTCACATACTGTATTAGCCTTTACCACCTCTTCTCACTGCTCAGCTACTTCCTCACATTTCCCTTGAGCCTGCCATGTTCCAGCATCAGAGTATTAGGCCTGAAGGTTGGAGGAAAAGCGATTTCACCACCAACAAAGGACAGTTCAAATGTGGAATTCATTACCCATGGAGACTGTGATGGCAGATTCAATAGGTATCTTTAAGAAAAGGTTGGACATCTTTATAAAAAGGAAAGGTATACAGGGATATACCAAATAAGTGAAGATGGGAAGGATGTTGATCCAGGGAGTAATCTGATTGCCATTATTGGAGTCAGGAAGGAATTTATTTTTCCCCTTATGAGATACTGTATCATTGGATAATGTCTCTCTGGGGTTTTTTATTTACCTTCCTCTGGTTCAAGAAACTGTAAGTACAAATACAGGATAATTATCTGTCGTCTAGTTTTAACATGGGTTGAACTTAATGGACATCTTTATTCAACCTCACCAACTATGTAACTATGTAATCTCTTGCTCTAGCATTTGAAATTTTCTATTCTTCCTTCAAGCAGAACATATTAAGGTCCCTCCCTCTTTCCTGATAGGTTTTATTAAAGAGACCATGGACAAATCCCTATAAGAAACAACATTAACTATATATATTTTGCCTTTGACTCTGGTAACAGTAAAATCATATCCCAATTTATCTAGTGATTCTTTACAGTGTCTTCACCGCCATTGCCCTATTTTCCCCCAGTAATATGAAGGTGCGTGACTTGAGTGGCATGGAAATCTTTGGTTAACATCATTTTTTAACCCAAGCCACAATTTAACCTTTTGCACCTCTGCATCAGATAACAATGTACCCAAATGTACTATTTTCATATTCCCAACAAGGTTACAGGATGTTTGACAAACTGAGGATGTCATACAGTAGTGTGATCAATAGACTTTCATTGACAGTTGTTTTTTTATTTTAGTACACTCCTTCAATTGAATCTCCTATATCATTGATAAATACATTTCTGACCACATTCTTTGTGAAACCTAATCTATAATTGTGTGTCTTCTCCAATTTATGCATGGATATCTTTATTTATATAGCGCCATCTATGTACCTAGCGCTTCACAGCAGTAATACACGGGACGTAATACTATAACACACTGGGAATAAGCAGTGGAGACATAAAAGTAACATTAGGAAAAGGAAGTCCCTGCCCCGAAGAGCTTACAATCTAAGTGGAAAAATGAATATAAACAAAAATAGAACCAATAATGAAGTGAAAGAGTAAAATGCATGTATTAGCTTTCTGAGGTTTAAAAGGCAAGTTTCTTGGAAAGGGACGATTAATTTGCCTTCCTAAAACATACAGGGGCCTATGCAGAGAGCAGCGCTATTTCGAAATTCGCCATTTTTTGGAGAAAATCGCGCAGAAAGCAGCAGAAAATGGCGAGTTCCGAAAAACGCGCCAATTTTTCTTTTCTATTTGTAAAACTCGCCTCGCGGCTGGCGAGAACCTCAATCTCACCAGTTTTAAAAATATCCTAATGCAGAGAGGCGCAAACGGCATCTAGCGGCTGTTCGCGCCAATAAAATGGCGCGATTGTCTCCTTTTTGCCTCGCCAGAAAAAATTGGCAAGAAGCTGCCGCTCGCGGCCATTGCAAAGGGAAAAAAAAGGCGCGAATTTGTTTTTACACGTTTCTGAAGCGCGCATCTCGCCAATTTAAACTCGCCACACGCATCCATGTTAAACATAGCAGAATTCGCACTTTTCTGCATATGGAGAATAAAACTCTCCAAAAAAGCTACTTTTTAATAAATTCGCCAATTTTAAAATTCGCTGCTCTCTGCATAGGCCCCACAGTATCACATTCCTCCTGGTTTGGGGAGGGATCTGAGTTTTTCGGAAATCTTGAACTTTCAACCTAAATGTTTTTATTAAAAAAAAAGATTTTTCTGTGTAACATGATACTCAATAGACTTGCTTTATAATACACATGGAAAATATATTTAACCATGGAAATATTATTTTAATCCTTTACACCTACATTTTACTAACTTGTTTTCTTCTTTTTTTAAGCAAATTTGAGCACAGTGCAATTTCAATGTTGGTGGCAGCTCAGAACGAATCCGTGAATGAGACATAGCTTTACGTGATTCATGATAGCTTGCAGTAAGTCTGTTAGCCCCGTCTGGCTTCCTTCTCTGAGAGAATAATGGATAGTTACAATGTGTATAGTGACATTGTCAAGCCATCAGGAATTGCTGATTATAGCGCTAAATATTGATTTCTGCTTCAGATGTGTCAAAATTCTTTCTTCCCTTAATTAGAACTTCCCTAAGCACCATACAAGAACAAACTGAATATATCAGATCTCAGTGAGAAGAAGTGTGATGCTAGAATATAATTGTGACCTCTTGTCTTCCCTTTTCCTCCTGAGTTTTGAGATGACTTCAGCTGTCTTCCCTGCCCTTCTCAATACATGTGATAATCATACTCATTTTTACCCAGTATAACCATAGATGGAATTTTTCAAGGCTCTGTTTTTTATCATTTGGAACCATTGGAACTGTAGTGAGATGGCAGCGAAACTTAAAGTGCCAGAAGGTGCCTTTTTCTATTTGTTTGTTTCATGGTACGCCGCACCAAGCAATGACCTGTGACAAGAGAATCACACACAACAGAGACAGGTTCACCCAATCAAAGAGAGGTTTAAAATTAACACGGTTCCCTTCATTTCTCCATGCAGGAAATAGGAAGCTCAATTTCATAGGTGTCATGGTATCCTGATTATCACTATGCAACCATTTTAAATGGTTGTACAAGAATTATTCGATAAAGTACTGTATATAGCCAGTTTTGGACAATGCACAATACATTAAAACATATACTGTATGTCAAACGTGATGATAATGTAAGTCTGTTCATCTTGCAGTCTTTAGTTTATTTAAAAGCAAATAAAGAGTACACATTAGAATAGGACTATGAGGTACAGTGCAGATAGTGTGTGCTTAAACTGATTAAGGGAGAATTAGAAGCTGAATTAGAAATCACTGATCCCCATCCCAGTTACATGACAGTTTCCTCTGAATTTACTATTCTCAAATGTATAAAATGACACTAACCTCCAATTATGCATGTACCATGACAAAGCATTACTGAAGAGGTTAATGCAGCTACTTTAATTGACAAGTTCAAAGTGTAAAGCTGTTTGTTTTAGAATTTAATTGAAGTTAACCAAAGAGTCATTTTGACTATAGGACCAGGATTCCATAAGCCACAATCTGGAGTATCGCCCCAACCCAGCGTTGCCAACTATTCAAGTCAACGACAGGCAACACAAGATCAGGGTGCAATACCCCACATCGCTGCTTACTGAATCCCGTACAATGTCTCTCAGCATCAAGGTACACTGCTTAACTTCTTCTCTGTTGCATCAGCAGACAATGTGCAAAGTAGTTATATTTAAGAAATATAGGGGCATATTTACTAAGCTCTTCCATAAGAATCCTTCCAGCACTGGAAGGCACTATACAGTCCATTCACTTGAATAGGTCATAAGGTGTCTTCCAACCCTGGGAAGTGTCTTATGGAGGAATAGCAATTATAATAGTATAATAAGCCATTAATGCTATGTGGTGGAGGATGTTGTAGAACTTGTACATAGATTTAAAGGTAAAGTTTGCATAGTGTAAAAGGCTTGACAAGATACATGTATATATATCTACCATCAACTAATTGATATATCATCTATCAACTAATTGATCGGCAACTTAAATTTGTTTACAGCCCATTTAGAGATTCCCACTTTAAAAATATATATATTTTCTGCATATAATATATATATATTTAATATATATATGTAGCCCTGGTAAGAAATGGGGCTATAGTTCTATCCTCCTCCTGGTATAATCCCTGCTAAGGGCAGGTTGCCAGGAGTTATCATGGGTTTTCCCCACTTCAAGCACTTGCCCTGAATGGTGGAGGTAGGTCACCTGACCCTGTGTCCAATCAAGAGGCACAGGGGCGGTGCCTGCTGATACCATAAAGAGCAGTGCATTTCCTATTTAGTGTAGTTCTGACAGTGTGAGTCAGTGTGTGAGAGTTAGTGTTAGGGAGCAGAGGAGTGAACAGCTTATGAGTAGAGCTGATAGAAGATAGTAGATGGACCAAATACCTCTCACCCTGATTAGGGGGTGAGGGAAGAGCTAGCCCCACTCTGGATGGCTCTTGGGTCCAGAGTGGAGGCAGGGACCATCACTAAGGAGAACAGCTGGTGGCATTGTAAATTAACTGTACCTGTCTTCTGCTGCGGGAGACTGAATAAAGGAGTCTGCTGTTTAAAGAGAACCTTGTGTGAGACTGGAATCTCTCATCCCTGGGAGGGGGATTTATGTGGTAGGGATTCCACCCCGCATTCCTGGAGCTAAATACAGATGGAGGCCCTTCACCATTGAAGGAGAACGAAGGCATCCACCCCAGTAACCTGTCCTGTTGTTCCCCCATGACACCGCGGGAGACTCAGGCCCTCCTGTTGCCAGCAGGTATGCACCACACAGAGACATGTAGCCAGACCACAGAACACCTTAGGGGGCCCGATCTGCGATTGGGTGGGGAAGCATGGGTTACATATATATATATATATATATATATATATATATATATATATATATATATATATATATATTTTTTTTTATTTTTTATTTTTTATATATATATATATATATATATATATATATATATCATCACATTTTAAGTTATGGTGGGTGAAAAAGGCAACAAGAAACCTCCACCGTATTGCATATAGCAAAATTTATTAAAACGTGATGGTAAACCCCACAGCCTTGAAAATTGCAAAGCCAGCAGTACAACCAACTTTACACTGATGATACCCATTAAGGTTATAACATGTCTGTGAATGGTTTCTCTGGCTTTGCATCTGATTCCCATGCTGTGCTTCAAAGCTGTGTTAACAGCAAGCATTAGCTTATATGGGCTCCATGTAACAATGTTTTTTCAAGCAAAAGGTGACACAGTGTACTCATTTGCATGTCATTTCCCAGAATCCCTTGCTGCAGTGGAAACACTGTATGCTGGGTGATAATGGTGAAAGGCAGGGTTGCAGGCCTGCCTAAGACATGATCTCTCTCTCTCTCTCTCTCTCTCATCTAAAAGCAAAAAATATATATTTTTTTTTTTAAAGTGAGAATCTCTAAATGAGCCATAATTGAATTTAAGTTGCAGATCAATTAGTTGTCCCATTATTGATCAGCAAAATCCAGCTTACCAGGGCTCACTTAATGGCCGCCTTTCGGTTTTAATTGATCCTTCAGTCAGTGGAACTGAGCAGCTACGATGTATTCCTATATTACTATTTTAACATTATCTATTGTGACAGGAAACAGGAAAGTGTTGCAAATATCGTGCACTGCTGGGAAGGGTGCTAAAACCTGCTCCAGAAATCAAAGGATGCTTAGTACGGTATATTAAAACATTAAAAATGGCATTAAGAGTTGAATTTTAAAAAAAAGTAGTAAGTATTATTTAATACTACAGAAATTATTTAATTTATTTATTTTTTTAAACACGTAGGATATTGCATGGATTGCTCCTTTAATGTTTTAACGTGGTCTTTCTCTTCAAAATTGTTATATTAGGTTAAGAACGAGTAACAAAAAAGCACAATATTTTCCCACATTTAAATAGAAATCAGTAGCAATGTTAAAAGGGAGCCCTTATTGAATAATGCGTTAATGAACTTGAAACCAACTTGTGATAACGAAAACATGTTTGTTTGTTTTTTAGAAATATGTCTATACAGCTACAAGCGGCTTAAAATTAAATGCAGAAAGTATTCTGTGACACTACAATCTTCTTGATAGCTTTAATTTCATACTTCATAATTATCTTTAAATCAATTAAATAAATATATGTAATTTTTGTATGTGTTTGTTTAGGTGTTATTTAAGGTACTACATCACCCATATTGTCACACCTCAAATGTAGGGTATTGTTACTCTGAATTGTCAACATTTTTGTTCCACTGTATTGATTCTGTATTCTATTATTAATAATAACAATAACTTTATTTTCTTATAGCGCTTTTCTCCCAGTTGGACTCAAAGCGCTTCACAATTGCAGAATAGCGTGCGGTACGCAGCACATAGGAATTTTTACAGGCACTGTCCCTGCCCAGATGAGCTTACAATCTATGATTTTGCTACTTGAGGCACAATGAGATAAAGTGACTTTATGAAAAATGCACATAACAAACACTTCTAAATTATTGGTAATTGTATCTTAAACATGGAAACGGTAATCTTAAAGTTTCATCTGCAATAGGAAGAAGATGATCAACAATCACTTATCCAGTGTTAAGTACGGATGTCCACCTCATGAATCTTAACCAGGAGGAATAACAATAAGTGACAGATATAGTTTATAGTACTTTTTTAATAAGGAAGTGAGTCTGCTAAAGCTACTATCAACATTCTCTGGATATCAAAAATAATAACTGGTTTTGCAGTAGTACAGCTCGGAAACACAGGGGTATAAGATATACTGTACTTTAAGCTCTGTTTGATGAATCTGAGCACAGTTCCTAGGGGATAGATTACTTTAAACCATGCTCTTTTACTTTCTAATCCTAACTTGATTTGATTTGTACTTTAATACAGCTGCCTGGCAATTCAACAGCAAATAGAGACTATTTATGTAATCATATTGTAAGTAGTGGGGCAAGAAGAAACTCTCTAGAACCTTTTTGGAAAATAGTTTGTTGTACTTTTTATTTATTGAACAGCAGGGCTCCGGGCTTTCCAGTGCTCATTATAATTGGTTTTCTGCTTGAACTTTCAAAAACTGTCATGTCAATACTCAAAGAGAATTTTTTTGCTTACTATATGGCTGTGGGCTCTATTTTCTCATGTGCTACTTGACAAAGTTCTTGTAATATCTTTGAGGCAGTTCTGGAGTTTTACAGTAGTTGCTATTTAGGAGACTGCAAGTCAGAGTTATTTTGTCTTCAGTACTGTTCGAGATTCAGCCTTCCATACATATCTCAGGAGCCACCTTATTTCCAGGAACATTTCTGTTTTGACAAGGAAAATGTGTATTCTTGTCTCTCACTTTGGCTAAATTGGTTGGGTAACTTGTATCTCTCCTTTAACAGTGTGTTAGTTACTCTGAATAAAAGATAAATACCTGTCAGGCTGTTTTTATTACACGTTTCTAGTTTGTTTTGAAGAAAAAAAAATGTTTGTTTCATATTTCCTATTTGAACTCTGAAGCCAAAAGAAGCCATGTGTTTATAGAATTTATGTCATCTTGTATACTTTCATACTAAAATTAGTACTCTAGTGTCTGCGATAGTTGAAAAATAGCCTTAAGTAGTTTGATGTAAAAAATAAAATGTACTGCTTTCTATAATGATTCCAGGCATAAAAGAGTTATACGTACATGTCATTGTTTTTAGCATACTCTTCCGTCATTCCTCAACAAGGTGTTTGTAAAGAGGAATTACATGCAGACATGGATAAGAGTTATGTTCTCAATAAATGTAAAGCCAGAAAAATGATATAGCACATAGTGATAATAAACTTTATTACATATAGCGCTTTTCTTCCAATGGGACTCAAAGTGCTTCACAATTACACTCTTTGACAAAGTTCCTACCGGAACGAAATGCGTCAGAGTTACGCTTGTACATGTATACCTCAATTTTTGTTTATTATATTTGACTTTTTCATCAAGTTGCGTTTGGTAGCTTAATACTATCACTAAGGCTACTGCAGCGCTCGCTATGGCGGGCGCTGCGTGGACAAAAGCCGCCCCTTCAATGGGGCCGGGCCCGCTGCGATGGGGTGCTGCCGCGCTGCGCTGTGCGTTTTTCAGACTCACATTAAAATTGTGAGCAGAAGTAGCAACGGAGCGCTAGGCCACGCCCCAATGAGGGCTCACCTGCCGGGTGATGTCACTCGCCCGTCACGCCCCCCTTCCCTTTCTCCCTGCAGCTCACTGCAGAGCGGGGAACTCGGCTGCACGCGCCACCAGCCTCGCAGACGCGCATGTAGTGCTGTCACTGGGGCCGTAGCCTTAGCAGTGCATCACCTTCCGACCATTTTTTCTTCCTTACTTACCTTGGCTGGAGCACGCTTCCATACACGGCTGTTTCTTTCCTGTCGGCACATTCTTCATGAGGATCAACTCTGTGCACAGGTTTCCAGTCTCTGCGTGACACCAGGTGTAGTGGGGTCGTGGGACTGCAGGGAGTGTTGGTGTTTACTGGGCTTCTCACCTTACGGTGGGCACCTCAGTGGCTCTGTTTCCCTCCTTGATTCATTACCCCTCCCCCCAGCCTGTATGCATGTCCGCACTAACATATGGGACTTGGATATTCATTCATTCTATACAGCCCGTCTGTCCTACGTAATTTACTGATTTTTCAAGGATCTATATGGGGCCAGCAGTAATTGAGCACTAGTTTGGGGTTCATGTCCCATCTATCTTGCTTCACAATTACAGTATAGTGCGCAGTACGCAGCACATAGGATTGTTGCAGACAAAGTCGCTGCCCAGATGAGCTTACAATCTATGATTTTGGTGCCTGAGGCACAGGGAGATAAAGGGATTTACCCAAGGCCACCAAGAGCTGACATTGGCACCTGAACTAGATTCCCCTGGTTCAAACTCAGGGTCATTGTTGACAGAGTCAGTGCCTTTCCTCAATGAGCCATTCCTTCTTCCTAGACATGCTTTCTGGCCCAAATATTCAGGTTTTGGGGTTGCCTCCAAATATGTATATATAGTATGGCATATCTACCATTCCGCATAATAAAAACACTGATTTGCTGCTGCTTCATGTAGTGTTATAGCACTACAGGGTACAGAGAACACTACATTTTTTACACTCAAAGTACCACTTTCATTTTTTAATTTTTTTATTACATACAATTCCAATTTCTTATTAAAGAAGAAGGAATGTCGTATAAAGTATCTTCCCCTTGTTATGTTTACAGCCCAAATATTGCTTAGATTCCTTCCTATACCATAAAATCCTTTGAACCATTGCCCCAATATTTAATTAAGAACTCAACCCCCACTTTATTTTAAACCAAACAGCCCAATAAGAGCACTCCTTTTTAGGCCAACACCCTTTTCATCTTCACTTTATACACTGAAAGAGTTTGATTAAGTGGAACAGTTTGGAAGATCAGTATAATACATGTCTACTTTTTATCCACTACATAAACCTGGTACTGTATTTATAGAAACCACTCATCGTGGTATTTATCATGATTTAGATTATGGTATTATAATTATAATCAGTTCAAACAAAGAAGAAAAGTGGAACCACATCATCATTTCTGGAAGAAAACCGGTTCAAAATAGTAATGGAAATAAATCACTATTGTTAATGAATGTTTTAGCACGTGTGAAAGAATATAATACATATTCGTATTCTATATTTTATTTATGCTTTTTGAGCTACTTTCCATCTATAAATAATTACAAAAGCTAATATGATCAACAGTTTTGTATTAAAAGGGAACCCCTCCTAGGACCAAAGTGAACTAATTCCAGTGACATGTTTAAGGGGTCTCGTCTGTGTAATTGACTCTTTTTTTTACTCAAATCTGACATCTGCAAGTATTTTTAATTAATTGGATTTGGAAGGGGTTTGGATTCCTCTGGCTACTCCATTTTATATGATGTCAGTGTCGGTTTTGCAAGTGCTTGTACATCCACTCCTCCCTCCCTCCCTACCTCCTCAACTTTATTTGTTCTCTGATAAGGACAGGGTGGGGATAACGGTAAATAAAACATTTCATCGACCAAGAGTTCTACCGAACATTCAGAGGCCCCTCAGAAATTCAACTGAGTTGGGTGAAGCTTCGCAATTATCTTCGAATTTAGGGTCCAAGTTTCACATCCATACATGAGCACGGGACGAATACACTGGTCGAATACTTTCCTCTTGAGGCACAGTAGAATATTTCCTTGAAAGATTGTCCTTTCTTCCATAAATTGTTACTTGCTAGTCAATGTCAATGTCTAGTCATAGTCTTCCACTTCTTCTAGTTCTATTCCGTTTATTTAAATCTTGGTATTGTTTACACATTTGTTGAACATCCCTTTGGTCTTTCTGAGATTCCAATGGAGGCTCGCCTTTTTACTTCCTTCGTCAAGTTCTCTGCTTTGTTGCTGGAAGTCTTCTGGATTTCTGGTAAAAATAACAGTCATCTGCAAATTGTAGGTGACTCAATTATTCCCTGTTGATTCTAATTCCTTTCCCTTCCCAATTCAATGTACTGAACAATTCTTCAAGCGTTGCTGTGAAAAGCATTGGTGACATGTTCCTTATAATATCAATGTACGTTTCTTCAACATTATGTCTTCTTTTTGCATTTAAACCTGCGGACGTGTTGATACAGTAGAATCAAATGCTTTTTCGTAATTTACACATTCTAAGTTGGTAGATCATATTCATTACTTCGGAAAATCACTTCTTGTATCACGTGGACGTGGTCCATTGTGTTGTATCCACTGCAAAACCCAACTTGTTCTGTAGGCTGAGTAAAGTCCAGGGTCTGTTGCAGCTGATTAGTGAGTGAGTATCTTAGTAAAAAATCTTGTAAGTAATTTTGAAGTAGACTGATTGGCCTGTAGTTCTTGAGGTCTTGTTTGTCTCCTTTCCTGTGGATGAGGAGTACTATTACTATGGCAGTGCTTCATTGTTCTGGAATTGTCCTGTTCTTTTAGCATTATGTACAAAATAAGAAGTGTAAAGGGTGCTCCCAATTTATAGTGAAAATAATAGTGCACATAAATCTATTAGTACAACTAATATCAATAAAGTTCAAATCAAGTGTAAGTCCAATTGTTAAATGTGATAGAATGTGATATCTAACAATATATAAATTAATATATGCATGATAAATCAGTAAATAATAATAATACATGTAGCTCTAAATCACATCAAGAACTGTTCCAGATGTTCTACCAAGTGAACAAATCTTCAAAATTCAGGAAGGGCAGGTTTCATAACTGGAAATAGATAAATAAAAAACAAATTATAGTGCACTATGTTCCTACTTACATTACATATTACAATATAGCACGCAGTATGCAGCATCGGAAAGCATAGGATTTTTTTACAAGCAGTATTATATATATATATATATATATAAAATATATATATATATACAATCCTCGACAAATGCGGTCACCCTGGCGGGTCATCGGGCTTGGCACATGCGCAAAAGAATACTCCGTCCGGAGATCCCGGTGCTCATGCGCAGAAGTCTCGGCGCGCATGCGCAGAGGAGCAGGGTGTCCGGCCTGCAGGGTGGGGGATGTAGTATCTGGCGGTTGCCCCCCCCCCAATCGCCCGTCAATCACCGGACCCCTTCTTCTCTCCCCCCCCCCCGGCAACCCACTCACCCAGTCACCAACCCAGTCAGTCAGTCGAGTCACTCACCCACCCACCCAGTTAGTCACTCACTCACACACCCAGTCAGTCACCCACTCAGTCACCCTCCCCCACCCAGTCAGTTGCCCACTCAGTCAGTCACACACCCACCAGTCAGTCAGCCACCTACCCAGTGAGCCACTCTGATTGCTGGCTCGGTAAAAAGATCGCTGACTGCAGGATGGTGGAATCACATGGTCTATCAGTGGACCGATTCCCATATCAGCGTCTGACGTCTCATTGGCTGAACTGCTCACTTGACCATGGCAAGCGCGACAAATACAAAAAAATCGTCTCGGCAAGCACCTGAGCGTGGAGTGCTCATGGACACATGCGCGCACTCTGGACCAACACATTGTCGCAGCGTGTTTGATCGCGCTGATCATGAGCGCGTATGCACGTTCAGCTTCACCCTGGACGCAGCCTTATGGACCCAGAGTTGGAAACAATTGATTTGCCACAACTGGCCCCAAAAAAACACATAGACATGGATCTAAGACTACATAATACCCAAATGTTCCAAAATTAGCACCCTTAATGGTCGTGTGGTCCTCCTCACATATTGCAACCCACAATGACACTCTAAAAGGTAGACTACATGGTCCATTTTACAATTAATAAAATCAGCTAACTGAAAATGTTCACCCAAAGATTTAGATTTTAAATTGGTCTTCTCTTTTGAACAGAAAGCACATGTACAGCTGAAAAAATCTTTTGGATGATTTAGCCAACTCTTAGTAGAACTCTTAATTGTTTTGAGGTTACTAGGGGCCAACTTATTCTGTAGGTTCGGGGCCTTGCTAAAAAATAATGCTAGGGCAATCAGGAATATTTCCCCCTAATACTGGGTCACACTGCAAAATATGCCAATATGTGGCAATCACATTCTTTATAGTTTCCCTATTATATTGTGTAATATATGCCGTCTTGAAATCTTTCACCTGTCTTACTCTTTTTTCTTTGTTCAGATTTAGGTTAATGGGATATCTGTTTTTTTCAAAAGCTTCTTTTACTGTTAAATCATTAGAATCGTTTTCACAAACCTCCTTTTCAGAATTTCTGATTGTTGGTAGTATATTTACTGATCTATACATTTTCTTTTTAATCTTAAATGGCCAAAAGGGATGTTGGAAATCCATTTTGGATGGTGGTGATTAGATTTTAATATATAATTATTACTAATGTATACACTGGTTTTAAATAAATTTTGGTTTTCAGACTCCTGTCCTTTAAATAATTCCAAATCCAAAACTTCAATTTACAGTTTCTTAGTTTTTATATAAATTTCAAATTGCAGTCATTGCGATTCAGATACATAATGTATTTAGATATTCTATGTTGACCTTCCAAATAAAAAGCACAGCATCAATGTACCTATGCCATAGGACCAGGTTCTCACCAAATGTGTTAATGGAACAAATATGGTCCTCTTCCCATATGCCCATGACGACACACAAATATACTTTTCAACACCCGACCTTACACCTGCTGTACAAACCAAAGTTTCTGAATGTCTCTCTGCTATATCATCCTGGATGGCCCTCCGCCGCCTTAAACTCAACATGGCTAAAACAGAGCTCCTCATACTTCCTCCCAAACCTGGCCCTACTACCTCCTTCCACATTACTGTTGGAACTACGATCATTCACCCAGTAGCCCAAGCATGCTGCCTAGGGGTCACACTCGACTCCTCTCTCACATTCGCCCCTCACATTCAAAACATTTCTAAAACTTGTCGCTTTTTCCTCCGCAATATAACAAGATACGCCCTTTCCTCTGTTGCTCGACTGCTAAAACTCTGACTTAGGCCCTCATTCTCTCCCGTCTTGATTACTGTAACCTCCTGCTGTCCGGCCTTCCTGCCTCTCACCTGTCTCCCCTACAATCTATCCTAAATGCTGCTGCCAGAATCACTCTACTCTTTCCTAGATCTGTCTCAGCATCTCACCTCATGAAATCCCTCTCCTGGCTTCCGATCAAAACCCGCATCTCACACTCCATTCTTCTCCTCACTTTTAAAGCTTTACACTCTTCTGCCCCTCCTTACATCTCAGCCCTAATTTCTCGCTATGCACCATCCCGACTCTTGCGTTCTGTTCAAGGATGTCTTCTTTCTACCCCCTTTGTATCTAAAGCCCTTAAACCTTTTTCACTGACTGCCCCACACCTCTGGAATGCCCTTCCCCTCAGTACCCGACTAGCACCCTCTTTATCCACCTTTAAGACCCAACTTAAGACACACTTGCTTAAAGAAGCATATGAATAGCACTGTGAATATTCTGAACATGATACATAAAGCTTGGCCCCCTGCAGACGCACTTACCAGAACTCCTCCTACTGTCTCTGTACGTTCTCCCTACCTACCAATTAGACTGTAAGCTCCTCGGGGCAGGGACTCCCCTTCCTTAATGTTACGTTTATGTCTACAGCACTTATTTCCATGATCTGTTATTTATATTATCTGTTATTTATTTGATTACCACATGTATTACTACTGTGAAGCGCTATGTACATTAATGGCGCTATATAAATAAAGACATACAATACAATACAATACATTAGCACAGGGGATGGCAAACTTTTTCAGCTGCGCCCCCCTGCCTGCTCCACCGTGCTCTCGCGCCCACCTCACCATGCTCGGCGGCGTCAAATGACGCCGCAGAGTCATGTGACATCATGTGACACCGTTGCTATGGTGATGGATGTGTGACATCACTCCGCATGGCACCGTGGTGTCATCTGATGCCACATTGCCTTGGCAATGAGTCCCTGCCACTCTTCAGAATCCCGATAAGTTAGTTGCAGAGGCCTCACGCGATCCCCCGGCATTTAATTTAAATGCCTGGGGGAAGAGCGTGGGGCCTCTGCAACCGCCTGCACCCCCCCCAGACAAATCTCCTGCCCACCTGGAGGGGGTGCCCCACAGTTTATGCACCGCTGCATTAGCATACCTTTGGTACCCATCGTGGTACCACATAACTGAAGAAAATAGCTATTGTTAAACTAAAATAAAATATGTTTTAAAATAAACGCTATGGCCTCCAATCCAAAAAGAGCCTGTAGTTCTGGCATCTCTAGATCCCCCAATAAAATAGAACGGCAACATCACATGTTACCAATATAACGTCACACATTACCAATATAAGTTAATTGTTCCAATCGATATGTTCTAGAGTGGACAAAACATATGTGGTATCTTTAAGATAAGATTTTAGACCAATAACATATTTCTGAAAGAGATGATCAATATACTCCTAGAGATTGGAGGTCAAGAAATATATATACCCGAGATGAACACTCTTCCCATGGTACACCACCCTGATGAAGGTCCATAACAGATTGAAACGTTTATATATCACTTGTGGAACACAATTCAATCTATTTACAGTATATCAAGATACTAAGTGTACTGTGTCAATCAAAAACACTAGACATTTCACCCCCTAGAGGCTAAAAAGAAGAGCTCCCCTCGGCCAGTGTAACAGAGAGATGCAAACAGTGAAAACTAAATGCTGTGTAATGTTGCGGTGAAAAATGTGTACTCTAACATTGTTGCCAAAATAAATACAGTGAAACATGCTAAAAGTTCAATAAAAATAAAAAATAGAACCTAGTGCATGGAATCATCATTTGTCTATTCAAAATAAGTAGCTCTACATGCACAATATCATTATGTGCATAGTACAAAATGAATACTTCACAGTCCCATCCTTATACGTCAAAAATGTGCTGTTATATTCCAGAAGATTATTGGATATTTAATCTTGATGACCATTCTCATAGTCGCTAACATTGAAGAAAAAACTATCAATGCACTTATCCGTGGATTTAACCTATTTGTGATTAAGATTGTATCAAGTTAACTGCCTGTGTTACAGTACCATTTGTCCACATGATGTATGTATGTATGTCTTTATATATATATATAGCGCGATTAATGCACATAGCGCTTTGCAGCAGTAATACACGTGACAATCATATAAATAACAAATAATACAAATAACACATAATGGGAAGAAGGGCTTCAGACATAAAAGTAACATTTAGAAAAGGAGTCCCTGCTTCAAAGAGCTTACAGAGACAGTAGGAGGGCGTTCTGGTAAGTGCGTCTGCAAGGGGCCAAGGTTTATTTATGAGGTGTAAATTATCAGCTACGGAGCTATTAATATGCTTCATTAAGCAGGTGTGCTGGATGATGGATTAGAATGATGGACTGATGTGAAGACAAAACCGATATTGTATATTGCCCAGGTTCATTCGATTACTTCAGGTAAGTGTAATATAGGCAAAATAGTAGTAAAGGCCTGCGATTTCCTCCATTTTTGGTTAAGTCGTTAACTTGCAGAACACCTTGTAGCAGATATGTGTAAAATTTCACCATTCATCAAGATCTACCCAGAGGTAACCGAGGTGTGCAACGTCCTGAGATAAGTGGAAAAATATATATTCCATCCCGACTTCAAGCAACAAAGCCACATTTTAGGAGTTTTGCCGAGATCAATAAAGCGTAATTGTCATCCTTATCCTACTGTTCCAACAAATCATTGTAGGAAAGAACAGGAGTCCATGCATTTGTAGTCCAGACCCGGTTATTGATACATAATAGAAAACTGGGTTATCACAAAAAGCAACCTAATCCATGGTGCTCATTGAGTCTACAAGGAGATAATGTTTATAACTATTGAATTCATTACGCTTGTCTGTGAAGAAGCATGTTGGATCGATCCCCTCCTCGGCGAAGTGCTGGCACATGGTCAATTATCATGTATCGTAGGGTAGGCAATCGATGCCCTACTGTAGCAAAATGTTTAGCCACCAGTTTGTCCAAATGTATGTCCTTAGTGCTGCCTTGATGGTTGAGCGGTGTCCTGCCATCATCTCCTTAAAAGTCCTGTCAGTCTTCCCGATATAATGTAGGCCATATGGACAGACAGTAATGTACACTACAAAATTACTGGTACAAGTGAGCCTGTGTCGTAGTTTCATCGTTTGTATGAGAATGTTTAAACATAGCTCCTGTCACCATGCTACAATTGGTAATGCAGTTTGTGCATGACGCACCCAGGTTTTTGTGTAGTATAGTAGCCGATTGGTAACAGTGGGTAGGATCTGTTTTTGTTCAAATTCTTCCCCCTTGGGCAGCACATAAGGATTTTTTTATGCACCAATTCATTTAGGCTCCATCACTTTATATATAAACGGATACAATCTGCAAATAGTGGTTTAGCAGATATACCCTGCTCAAGCGAATGGAGAGGGACTAATACACCAAACAGTGTAGGGGAGGGGTGGTGCTCACAGGGAATGGATAATAGACTGAGTGAGAGGAAATAAAGAATCCCTATATTGTGGCACTAAAGAAATACACCCTAGTTAAAACTTAATATTTATTGTATAATCTTAAAATAAAGCTGTTTGGAGTAAGCCATAAATGCAGGACAAAAAGTTAAATAAAATAATTAAAAGACCGGAGAGGTGGGGTGATACATAGGGTAAAATGTATATAAACCCTATTGTCAGTCTATTTAACCCTATAATGGTCTATAAGTGTAGTTGAAGTGTCACACAGGTAAGTATAGTGGGGATATTGTTATATCACTAATCCCTTATAGTCAAAACCTAAATGAAGGCTGAGTGGGAAAAACTATAAACTTACAAAGAATAAGAGGAGGTGTAAATGGATCCTAGCTATATAGGTGAATATCTATGTCTAGAGCAGCCATCTAGATAGCCCTAGCTCTATCTATATAGCTAACCTCTTACAAAATGAACATGGACTAAAAAAACTGTTTTTAAATGTTAGTGTGTTTGTCCTTTTTGGCTTATATGCCTAATAAATGATCAATACTTTTTTGCACCAGACCCTTTTTGGATTTTCTCTTTTGGCAGTGCTCTACTCTTTTGCCACGTTCCTGATTTTTTACCCTAGTATAGCAGCACGCCACGGTACCATTATTGCGGATCAGCTGTCAACATCGAGAGGATTTCCTCTTCAAGCTGCGGAGTGGATTGGGTTTAGCCAGTGTGTAGCCGATAACCCTGCCCCTCACCTTCACCGGGAAGCAACACAACTGACGGACACATCACGGAGGAGTGGATCGTCCTGTTCCTTCTACCAGCAGCCACCACCTACGCCCCGACAGCAACGGACCGGTACATCGCAGGACATCCATCGGGCACCCGGTAAGGCGGCGGGAGACTCTGCTTGCAGGTCTCTACTACCATCTGCTTGTCCAATTTTACCGGGTTGCCGCACGTTCGGCTGAGGAGGTTTTTACCCCATTTGTCTACTGGGGGGGGGGGTGTGTATCATCGGCGTGGTCAGAACTTTTCCATGGCTCTACACAGGTGAGGTGGGGGTGATTCAGGCCCACACACACCATCGGCATACCCACGGGACACTCGGATAAACGCTTCATTATTATTATTATTTTTATACCGATTTTCTAAGTACATATTTTTTGGAAAATTTCAATGACAACCTTGCACATTTAGAGCACCACCTGGGGGTTACCCCCATATCTCCCAATTGGACAAATCTAAGTGTTAATCTACAAAGAACACTGTGTTTGCAGATGGGTACTGGGATTCAATGACATTGACCGCCCCCTCCCCCCAGCCCCCACCCTCCTTTAATAGATGAATGAGATATTGTAGATCCTGTACAAATTAATTCTATTGGTAAGAACTCAGGGGCTTCGTCCAATTCAGATATTGAATTCTCTAATTGCACAAGAATTCACAATAGACCACCTGATGTTTTAGGTATAACCACATGGTCCTAGAGAACCCATGGTATACAGGAAAAAACAGATGAAGACTGCATTCAAGGCGGGGCCGCACTAAACACAAAAGACAGAAGATCACTCAGACAGAAAAAAACTTGATGGTAAATCTCTCAAGCTACACATTGTCACTTATTGAGACAGGGGTTCTGTCAAAGGGCTTCCGTTTCAATTTCAATTTTCAGTGGACGGTTGACGTGATTAAAATTCAGAGACCTGAAACTACGTGATTTCTTTAATGACAAGACTAAGACAGATGAGAGACAACAGTATAGACCACACAGTTCCTTCGACCCTAAGTCGAATAACCCTTCAATTACTACATGTAAACGGATTCAGTAGCGTCTGAACGTAATAAAATGCCTACAAATAATTATTATACTAATTTCAGTCATGTTCTGAAAATAAAATAATTGTGATCAGCAGCGCAGATAAGGGTGGCGATATCGTGAGTGAGAATGATGTGCACTATCATAAAGAAATACTTAGATAACTGAGTGAAATGAATACATACATCCGATCATCAGCTGATACAACTTTGCTGTATAAAAAACAAATTTGCTGATATTATCCAAAAAGCAATTTCTAATCTATGGATCACTGAATTAATATCTCACTTTCTTAAGCAGTCATGTTATATTATTCATATTCTTTACCCACTACCTAAAATCCACAAATCACTTACTAATACCTGGATCTTTACTTAAACCTATTTCACAGTTGTAGTCTTTTTGCTACAGCCAATTGTTCAGAGAACATTTGCCTATTTTAAAGACACCACCACTTTCTTCAATAAAATTGCACATATCAATTCCCTTGCACAGGACACACTGTTTGTCACATTGGATGTACAAAGTTTATACACTGTTATACTGCATGGTGAGGGTGTAGAAGCTGTCAGAAAATATTTGATTAATAATCCACTTTACGAAGGTCCTCCTGCTGAATTTTTGATCCAGCTAATCACTTTGGCATTGACATTGAATTATTTAAAATTTGGCGGGTATGTCTATGGGGTCAAATCTGGCCCCGGCATGTGCCAATTTATACGTTTGACTACGAGACCAGATATATTTTTTATAAAAACACAGAATCAATTGCTTTTTACATATGGTATAACAATGATCTGTTTTTAATCTAGAATGGCAATGAAATGAGTTTGACTGACTTTGTCAACTCTCTAATCTCTTTACCCAAACCAATTCAATTCACTCAACACTATGATATTCATCCTATTGATTTTTTGGAATGTTAGAGTATACAAAACAGCTACAGGTTTAGGCACCAGCCATGTTTCAGAAGGAAACTGATTTTAACACTCTTTTACACATATAATCCATGGACCCCCACCCGGTCGCAGATCGGACCCCCTAAGGTGTTCTATGGTCTGGCTATATGTCTGTGTGGTGCATACATGCTGGCAACAGGAGGGCCTAAGTCTCCTGCGATGACATGGGGGACAACAGGAACAGGTTACTGGGATGGTTGCCTTCGTTCTCCTTCAATGGTGCAGCGCCTCCATCTGTAGTAAGCCCCAGGGACGCGGAGTGGAATCCCTACCACAGAAATCCCCCTCCCAGGGATGAGAGATTCCAGTCTCACACAAGGTTCTCTTTAAACAGCAGATTCCTTTATTACTCGGTCTCCCGCAGCAGCAGACAGGTAAAGTGGATTTACAATGCCACCAGCTGTTCTCCTTACTGATGGTCCCTGCCTCCACTCTGGACCTTAGGGCCATCCATAGTTGGGCTAGCTCTTCCCTCACCCCCTAAGCAGGGTGAGAGGTATTTGGTCCACCTCACTATATCCTATCAGCTCTACTCATGAGCTGCTCACTCCTCTGCTCCCTAACACTAACTCTCACTCCAGACTCTTTACTGTCATACTGAATAGAAAATGCACTGCTCTTTATGATCTCAGCAGGCACCGCCCCTGTGTCTCTTGATTGGACACAGGATAAGATAACCTACCTCCACCACCATTCAGGGCAAGTGCTTGAAGTGGAGGAAACCCATGATAACTCCTGTCAACCTGCCCTTAGCAGGTATTATACCAGGAGGAGGATATAACTATAGCCCCATTTTTTACCAGGGCTACACTCTCCCTCAGGTGGAAATCCAATGGTCCCTACTTGGACCTAATTTGCTGGACCATCCTGCAGGTGAACAATCTGTGAACATACAAAACATAATTAGTTAATATTGTGTACACGAGACTGTAACACCCATGATGGTGACATAACAGCGGGAAACTCCCAACATGGAGAACCCTTAACTCCAATAATAATGACGGGGATCAGGCTTCTTCACTTCCCGCGCATTATTATCCACAATCTTAACAAAGAAAGGTTGCACAGGCCCATTCTCCGGTCTGTACAATATGTTATGCATGAATATGTTCCTGTCTGTACTCTAAAATTTCATTACAGAACATATTTTGTCCTCCCTTATGTAGGCAGTGCTACCAAACTTAATTCTTAAGGGCTCAAGGACTGCATTTCTGAGCCAGGTGCCTCTCTGGTCCTCTATCTCCTGCATGATCGGCTCTGGCACGTTTGGAAACTCATAGCCATGAGATTCCTGCTCTACTTAACTTAGTAAGTTTCCGGTTTCCAGCATTTCCTGGCAGTACCCAGAACTTTGGCTCCTCAGGCGCAATATCATCATACAGAATAGATGAGCCTTTGGGGGTAATTACTTTCTGCATAGTGTCTCTCCACCTGTTATCTAACTCATCTTCAACCTCCTGTGGAGAATAGGTGCCTGCGTCCCACCAGTGATCTACAGTATCTTTCTTTATCAATACAAATCTGGTGCGGTCCATCCACTCAGCATACCCTGTGAATAACGGTGCCCACCATTTATCTCGGTGCTCTTATGAGGATGACACACTCATACCTTCCTTAGACTCTGCTCTTGAGGACACACCAGATGTCGCTGCCTCAGTAGAGTGCGAGCCTTTACGCCTCCTTCTAATGACATTCTTGTAAACCGTGGGATTCATCTTAGGTGGTTTGGGACTTACGGGACCCGCTTTTGCAGTAGACTGGGACCCTCGGGCCCTACCTCTAGGAACAGCATTAAACACAGTGGGGTTAGGTACATGTACAGCACTTGACAATGGTATCTCCCCATCAGAACCCTCATCACTTGTCACCCAATCCCGCCAATCAGTTGAAAACTTGGGAGTCTTATCCATCTTACTCCCACTAGAACCCGGTGGCAAGATACGTGACGGGGCAGGGGCAGTGGCCAGGGCAATGGCGCTAGGGGCGGTGACCACATGATCACCATAGTCCAGTACAGTGTCTCTGAGTCGGGCGATGCCACGACCAGTTGGTACTCTCTTACTGCCTCTTGCAGCAGCGCTTCGGTCTCCCCGCTTGGCCACTTGTGCCTTAAACTCCTCGAACTCGGCTTCCAGCCCAGCTCTCCTTATTGAAGCAATCAAAGCTTCCGGGCCTCTGCGCCAGTCCGACCCAGAAGTGACGTCATCGTTGGTCATCGCGGAATCTCCATCCGCTCCTTGGTCCCGCACCGGAAGTGCGTCGAGGACCAGAAGGGGCGGCGGTGGACCATCAGGGTCGCGGACGGGCAGGTAGGCCTCAAGCCCTTCTCTCTCCACAGGTTCCTCCTTCACCTGGCGGGAATAAGGGTGTGGTGGTGTCCTCTTACCGCTCCGCTGTCTTGCGATGCTCTCTGGTTCCTCCAGAGCCGTCTCGGGTCCCATCTCCGCCACACTGGGAGTCGCCACGGCCGTGGGACTTCTACGCGGTTCAGGCCGCACCAGCGCTTGCCGTTGGGGGGTCTCCGGACTCGTCTGCTCCATCTCAGGGGTAAGTGGAACCTCTTCTTTACAGCTGGGGTGGTCCGCCGGCCGGTGCATCACCACCGATGACAGGCTGTCCCTCTCATCATCCGACAAGGACTGCAACGGCTCCTCCCATGGGGAATCACCTTGAGTCCTTGCTGCACCGCCAGTGGATATGGGTGCGAAACGGGTCCACTCCGGTACCTCCACTGCGGTCGCGCTCTACTCCGTCGAAGAATCTCTTGGTAGCTGGGCCTGGGTCCCTACCACAGGGGTGATATATGGGACCAGGGCAGCCTTCGCAGCACTTCTATCAGCGTCGCTGGAGAGGCATCTCGCGGGGTCACTATTGTAGGGCATGGCTCGATAGGCCAGAGGTAGAACGTGCCACACTGTTGGCACTGTGCCGTAGTACTTGGGGCTGATCCGGGTGACCTGCATTGGACACACAGGCACCGCAGATATTCGCGGCCATCAACCTCCACAACCAGGAGGCCTCCTGGAAGCTGATAAGTCGTCACATTTAAGTCAGCCATCTTTTGCGAAGGGGTTGATTCGCTCAGCTTACTGTTCTCACACTTAGCTCCTTCTCCTTCACCAGCCAAGCAGAAGTGAAGTTCCTCAGCCTCACTTCCTCTCCCTCCTTCCGCTGGGGAGGACTGTTGGGATTGGTTCTCAATGTGCCCCCTCCCTCTGGTGGAAACAAGAGGAGGGGCACTCTCTCTCTTTGGGTGACGTGGCTTCGTCCGTCGGCCAGTCACTGCACAGGTGGGTGCGGCTACAGCTTTCACGCTGCTCCCTTCTTTTAGCTGGGGTTCTGGTTTTGGCGCCAAACCCTTGCACATCTCTTGCCACATTTCTCGTGCAGCCTGCTTGCACGCAGCACGTGCGCGAACTAGGCTTGGTGGGAGTCGCCATTTTGGATTGGCTGCAACCCGCGTTGCAGTGAATGGCACAGCAGTCGCCATTTTAACCTCCTCCATGCCCCGCAGGGCACATGTATCTCTCACCGCCATCTTTAGTGAGCCCTCTAAGCCCACGATAGCGCTACTCTCAGTGCCTATGGTGCAACTCGTTCCTAGACACTTACTACTCTCAATGGTGCTCTAACCAATGAATATAACGCATGGCATACCCCAGGCTAGGTAGAACTCTCTCCTTGTACACCGCACTCGCTGACGGTTCATTACAAGCACTCTGTGGTGTGTTTTCTGGATACTGGCTAGTGTACTTGGCATTCCTAAGTACTTGACGTCAACCTACTTTTGGCCACTCATAGTGCATACCCTATGCTGAAGTCCCTGACCTCTGTTAACAGGCTACCCCCACAGGAATCCTACACTATCTGCCTCAAGGCGACTAGAACAGCTATAGCCACTTGTACCCAAATTTACATCACCCTCTTAGGGCACCTAGGGTGAACTGTGCGAGAGGACTGTCTCTCCTGACTACCCCTTGTCTTAAAAAATGCCCATCCTTCTTCAGCACTTGCTTTGAAAGTGTACATACTATTTTCAGCTCTGATTCGCTGAAAATTTGTTCTGTTTATCTCAGCAGCGCCTCCAACTATAACCCATGGACCCCCACCTGGTCGCAGATCAGACCCCCTAAGGTGTTCTATGGTCTGGCTATATGTCTCTGTGTGGCAACAGGAGGGCCTAAGTCTCCTGCGATGACATGGGGGACAACAGGAACAGGTTACTGGGGTGGTTGCCTTCGTTCTCCTTCAATGGTGCAGCGCCTCCATCTGTAGTAAGCCCCAGGGAGGCGGGTGGAATCCCTACCACAGAAATCACCCTCCCAGGGATGAGAGATTCCAGTCTCACACAAGGTTCTCTTTAAACAGCAGACTCCTTTATTACTCAGTCTCCCGCAGCAGCAGACAGGTACAGTTGATTTACAATGCCAACAGCTGTTCCCTTAGTGATGGTCCCTGCCTCCACTCTGGACCTTAGGGCCATCCAAAGTTGGGCTAGCTCTTCCCTCACCCCCTAAGCAGGGTAGGTATTTGGTCCACCTCACTATATCCTATCAGCTCTACTCACGAGTTGCTCACTCCTCTGCTCCCTAACACTAACTCTCACTCCTGACTCTTTACTGTCAGACGAAATAGGAAATGCACTGCTCTTTATGATCTCAGCAGGCACCGCCCCTGTGTCTCTTGATTGGACACAGGGTCAGGTGACCTACCTCCACCATTCATGGCAAGTGCATGAAGTGGGGGAAACCCATGATAACTCCTGGCAACCTGCCCTTAGCAGGGATTATACCAGGAGGAGGATAGAACTATAGCCCCATTTCTTACCAGGGCTACACATACCTTCAGTTTTAATTATATGCATTTGAGAAGGGGCTTCCATTCTCACAAATGCTAAGGGTGATTAGTACAAATTTGGATGCATTACCAGAAGAAGAACAATTGGAAGCCATGGGTGATAACTTTGTCCAGAAAGGATATTGCTGAAGAGAGATTAAACAAGCCAAGTCAAATGTCAAGAGGATGGGCCATAAACATGCACTAGAGACAATATCTAGAATAGAACATAAAAGGTTTAATAGGAGTACACAATAATCTTCATTTTCACCTGTAATCAACAAGATGATCCATGAATTTTGGCCAATAATACAAAGTGATACGAGCCTAAGAGAATTGGTGCATACAAAACCCCTTATGTGCTACAAGAGGGGGAATAATTTGAATCAAACACACTGTTACCAATCAGCTACTACATTGTGACAAAACAAAAACCTGGGTGCTTCAGATGCACAAACTGCAATACTTGTCGTAGCACGGTGAAAAGAGCTATGTTTACCCATCCTCATGTAGGCCAATTGATGAAAATACAACACAGGCCGACTTGTACCAGTAATTTTGCGGTGTACATTATTGTGTGTCCCTGTGGCCTATATTACATCTGGAAGACTGACAGGACTTTCAAGGAGTACATGGCGGGACGCCGCTCAACCATCAAAGGCAGCACTAAGGGACATAAATTCGGACAAATCAGGGATTAAACATTTTGCTACAATTGCCCACCCTACGATACATGATAATTGACCATGTGCAAGCACTACGCCGAGGAGGGCATCGATCCAACATGCTTCTTTACAGGGAAGCGGAATGGATTCAATGCTTATAAACATTATCTACTCGTGGACTCAATGAGCACCATGGATTAGGTTGCTTTTTGCGATAACCCAGTTTTCTGCGATGTGTCAATAATCGAGTATGGATTACAAATGCGTGGTCTCCTGTTCTTCCCCACAATGATTTATTGGCACAGTTTCCTCAGGAGAAGGTCCTCTGTGGTGCAGTATCAAAATGCTGGTGCTCTTGTTATGGTTGGTGCCCTTAATTATACTCTTTATTCAATTAATTACCGTATGTACCGTGTATTGATACACAGTGTATATAATATATATATATATATATGTCTAAGACATGCAAATGAACATACAGTAATATTTACAGTTGCTTTATGCTTTACTGTGGAGGGTTTTTGTCACTTTTTTTACCCACCATAACCTTAATGACAGTGGTGATTACCTAGTCTAGTCTCAAACCTGCAAGCCATTAAGACCAGCCTCACACTGATGATACCCATCAAGGTTGAAACATGTATGTGAGTAGGTCTAATGGCTTTGCATCTCATCCCAGCCTCTGTTTAAAAGCTGTGTTTAAAACAGCATGCAGTGGCTTGAGGATTGGCTTGTGTAATACGAGCTTGAGACAAAAGGTGGCACTGAGTGCTCATTTGCATGTCATTTCCCAGAATCCCTTGCTGCAGTGGAAGTGCTGTATGCTGGGTGACAATGGGGAAAGACAGGGTTGCAGACCTGTCTAAGACATGCAAATGAACATACAGTAATATTTACAGTTGCTATATATATATATATATATATATATATATATATATATATATACATACACACACACACAGTATATGTTCATTTACAGCTGCTCTGCATACATCTTCTAAGATCTTATTAATAGATGTAAGTAGACCTATTTTTCTTTTAAAGGGTTTAGGCTGTAGCTAGTTAATGTATCTGAGCAGTCCCTTTTTATTACACAATTTTTTTTTTTAAAGATTCCCTCCCATTCCTGATAAAAATTCATGAAGTATTACACATCGCCCAAAGTGGAGTTGAATCATCCCAAGCACCAGCCCATATCATGATCTTTTCATACACCAAGTACAAGGGAAATATATCTTCTGTTGCCATCATGTCCCAATTCTATATCAAGGCTACTCTTTTAGTCAACTAGGAAATTTATATACTATACGCCAACCCTCCTTTAATATCCTCACTCTTTCCTCTGGGCATTTATTGCTGTTCTTTCTAGTTCAGTAACCAGTGAGCAGAAGGTTCATTAAAACTAATTGAATTGGAAACTTGTCTGCCCTGGGAAATGTTAACTCTTTGTTGTTGTCTGTAGGAAATTCCTTTTATTATGCTCTTTTGAATTAGATTATTGGACTTTCATGTTACACATAGCATGTGTAGAGTCATTTTAATGTATTGAATTGTCAAGGTAGTAGAAAAGGTGGGAACCTTCCATTACATGGCTGACTTTAAGCCGACGAATACATATTTTCAATTCTTTAAGTGTTAGATTCCAGGCTGGAATTTGTCATTTTATTTTTGCAACATTCTTTAAAAAAATGAAATCATCTGCAATTATGTATTTTGTTAAGTCACCCCCCTCCCCCTCCACATAACATTAAAGCAATACAATTCACACTACAATTAGAGAGTTAATATTCCTTAGGTGTTACAATGAATGGGCCTATTTTCTCTTCTAATCTATATTCAATACCAACAAAATGTCAAATTGAGAACATTCAAATAATTAGTTGTACTGAAACAGTGAACCTGCGATAACTCTGCTTTTCATGATTTGAGGTTTGTAAACAATTCTTACAAGACACATTTTAATGGGACTCTGTTATAATTTTGTATGTTACCGAACAATTTTGTGCTTGAAGATATTGACAAAATAACCCACTTGATAATAGTCACAGTGGTAGATTTTTGTCAGCTTTAAAAAAATCAATAGGAAATAACAAGCAACCTACTGTTGCTAATAACAGTAAATATTTATGACTGATTTGAGTGAGCTTCAATACCAGTCAATCACTTTCCAAAGGATCTTTGCAATTCATTAACCTCCTTTTACTGGTCTTGTCCCTGTCGGTATTAGCCATTAAAATAGAAAAGGGGAGGGGGCTGAATTTTCGCTTCTCATCATTCATAGCTTATTTGTTCATTCCCGTACATTGCTGCTGAATTGATTGTCTGTTTAGTCATATGAATGATAGAGTAGAGGCCCCACGAATGTTGAAAGCATCCATTAGATTCTAAAGAAGGTGGGATTCTTTCATGCAAGCAGTCTTACACTGGACTATTTTCTAGATATGCTCAGTAAAACATTTGCATTAATGCAGAGTATTATATCCACGCTTGCAATAAATGTTCTGCAAAAAAAAAACCTGTAGAATTAGCATCGGGGTTAAGACATCTCTGAGTATCTATAACTATGTGTATAAATGTATCAATTAAATTATTTATGTGCGGTATTTATGTAGATAATCCTATTGTTGATCTGAGGAATCTAATATGTAGATTTAACATGTACCTGTTCTGTTCTCTTATATCAGGGGAGGGCAATTCTAGTCCTCAAGGGCCACCAACAGGTCAGGTTTTCAGGATATCACGGCTTTAGGTGGCTCAATCAGTTGCCAACTCCCAGGGCCGTCGACAGGGAGGAGAGATGACAAGCTTCTGCATCCGGCTGCCGCGTTGCTGAGTCTCAGGTTGCCACCGCTGGGCCCTGGCTCTCAACTCTCCTCAGCTGTTGCCTCCTCTTCCCATACGGGCCTCTCTCTCTATCTCCAACCTGGGTGCACCCGGAAATCAGGCTCAGCTTGTAGCGCGCGCCGGCAGTAGAGAGAGGCCCGGCATATGACAATGCAGTATCACTTGGGGAGAGCCGGGGCCCCGTGGCGTTAGCAACCAGAGTAAGTGTATTTGTGGGGGTGGTAAGTGTATTTGAGGGGGGGGTGGTAAGTGTTTTTGTGGGGGTTGGGATGGTAATTGTATTTGTGTAGAGGGGTGGTAAGTGTATTTGTAGGGGGTTGTAGTGGTGTCTATATTTGGGTGGTAATGGTGTCTGTATTTGGGAGGGTCGTTTTGTATTGGGAGTGGGTATTGTGTGTGTATTGGTGGCATTGTATGGGCAGTGTGGGAGGGGGACTTGTATGGGTATTGGGGGGAATGGTGTGTGTATGGCCAGAGGAGGAGGGAGAAATGAGTTTGAGGTAAGGAGGGAGGGATTGAGTGAGAGGGAGTAATTGAATGATAGCGGAGGGGGGGGAGAGAGAGAAGACAGGGGGTATAAGAGAGGGAGGGGGAGAGTGAGTGAGGAAGAGGGGGGGAAATGAGAGACAGAAGGGGGAGAGAGAAATACAGGTGTGACAAGGGATGGCTCATAAGGCTGCCAGCAAAAGGGGGGTTGCTGATGCCGACACGGGGGGGGGGGGGTGCTGACACCAACACGGGGCGGAGGCGGCGAAGCTGTAGTCCTGTCTGTCTGCTGCCCTGCCCTGTGTTACATCGATGCTGCTGCCACAAAGTGAATTAAACATATACATTGATGCACTTGTGCTAATTGGGAGTAAGCAAAGTTCATGTCCTTGCGTACGTTTGCTCGTAGTCTCACTAATCGTACTCCCTTGCAGGATTTCCATAACGTAGAATGACGAAACTTGGTCATGCTTCTGTACCTTAGAATAAAAACTGTCTTTACCACAAACACTTTCCTATATGTCAAACCCATGCAACTGCAGTAACCACATACTCTGTGAAGCAAAAAAAATAGTGACCTATCCAGTTTTTCTTCCCTGAGGGTAAATGAGATACACCTCTGATTCAACTGTTAGCCTCTCCTTTTAAGTGAACTCTTTCTTGTGACATCAGCAAACATATCCAGAGAAGGTGTGTTTCACATGAAAGACAATTTCGGGGTGTAAACTCTTTAAAAAAAAAAAACGATTTTTTAAAGAACAAAGCATTTTAAAAAATAAAAATAGTTAGCAAATACATTCTTTCCATTGAGAGTAAAAGGAGGGTTCTTAACCCATCACGTAGGTCCGGCCTTAGGCTATGTGAGGCCCAAAGTGGCACGCTGGCAGCGGGGCCCCCATGTAAAACAAGTTAAGGGGGCTTACATTGATGAACGGCCCTCCTTCGGGCAGCATCATGACGTCATGGAGGCCTGTGACATCATGTGGACATGGCAATGCAATGCTGCAGGAGGTGACCTGCTCCGGGAAAGGTAAAACCACTCTCACAAAGAAAAAAATAACACGCGCACACACCTACCTCTCGATGAGAAGCGGTCCTGCCGGTCCGGGTACCCCATGTTCCCTCTTCCTGTCGGCGCTGGCATCCAACTTCCACCCCCCGACCGGAGGGGGGGACCTGGAGGAGGGGGGCTTTGTGTTCCCTCTTCTAGGTTCCCCCTCCAGTCGGGTTGAAGTTGGATTCTGGCGCCGACAGGAGGTGGGAGAGGAGGGATTGTGGGGGCCGCGACGGTGCGGCGCCCCAGGTGGCCGCATGCTCACCTTTCTCTAAGGTCGGCCCTGCGGGCAGAGTTGCCATTCCTTCCATTGAGTGCAGAAAGGAGGTCTCTGCAACATCTTGATGGACAATGCTTTGCTGGCTCTATTGGCAGGAAAGGTGTCAAAAGGTAATAATAGATATTGTGCTGACTGAAATTTAGTATAGCACATTGAATCTTCAATGTAAGACCCCGAATAAATTACACTGTAAAATGTATAGGAATTGTCTCAGATAATTAATGAGCGATGTACGATTGAGGTAATAAATAAAATAAAAATTCTATAAATGAACCTAAATTAAAAACAGTCTCTCCCTTTCCTTTTCTGATAACGCAGGGACCACGAAGCATTGTGCCTGCGTTTTATGATGCCTTCTTGCATTTCAGCATATCTTTCAAAATACACTGAAACCAGTGTAACACAAAGTAACTATTTGATAACATGTTAATGTTATGGGTTGACAGGAATTGTGGGAATGAAATATGCATTTGCATATGACATCCATGCTACTGTATATAAAATACTGATTATAAATGCAATTGAATGAATTTCATTTTCAATACAGTTGTGTGTTATTAGAGGATTAGGATTTGTTCATATATTGAATTCATCCAAACTGTCTATGGCACAAAATAAGCACAATTTTAGAATTCAATCTTCAACCACAATTATTTCATGTTAAGATGTTATTGTTAATGTCATTCCATTGTGCGTGATTTCAGAACCAGTCTAAATGTAACGAGAAAACAAAAAAGAATGATTCCTGCGCTCCTACCAATAAGGCTAGAATATAATAGTGATCTCATGTGTAAGGGTTATTTAGTTAAACTAAATGTAACAGGAGTTTAAGTGTAATATTAATATACATTTTACATATGGTATATGTTAATGCTCTGCAAAATGTGTTTTCAAACTTTATGGGGCTGATTCTATGTGTGCCGATTTCAATGTGGATTTTTGGGCAAAAACAGCCCAATCAGCCACTTTGGCACATATATAATCAGCCCCTTAGCGTTATTTGTTTGTTATAATTTTATTTACATGTATTAACATATCCACCATTCACAGCCAAAACTATTCTAATGCAAGTCTGAACCTCCCATACACTATTCTTGTACCAGAAAACCATTTCAGACGAATACAAAATAAATACAAAATAAAAAAAAGTATACAAATCTTACAATTTGAGCAAGATAGAAAAGTACGGGGTGAGGAAATTGCCAGATATTTTGTATTTGTGCCACTCAAGCACTGTGGAAAATTCTCATAAATAGTAAAGATTAGGGGTCTTCTGGACTATGACAAGTGCTATCATTTTGTTCCAAATACTTAAACAGAATTATATACCATCTAATTAACCCCAGTAATCCTTAAACGATAATTACAGTAGTGCTAGCTCTCTAAGGCTTAGATTCACTAAACGCTGATAAACTTGGATTAATATCGAAACTGGTTAAAAAAAAAAAAACAGAATGCATGTTTTTAATTTACTAATGTAGCTTTATGTAATAACATTTCTATCTTCAGAAAAGGCTCTCAATATAAAAATAAAGAGTTAATATTGAGATAAATATTGCTGTAATTTAACACTTGAGTTAACAATTAAGTTACATTTCAGTTAATATTAAGTTAAGATTTTGCTGGAGGGGTATGTAACAGGATTTCTCTTAGAAAACCCTATGGCAGAAAATAATTTTACAGCAAAAAATAGAATACTGTATCAACCCAAATTCACGAAAACCCAACATATTATCCTTATTAACCCTTTGTTCTAATATCATGCAGCATAAAAGCCTGCACATCTGGGGTTTTAGTTTCATAATGTGGCCTATGTATGACAAGTCTGCCCACCATGCCAAGGTAACCACAGATCAGGCAAGTCTCAACATCTAATGTAATTCATTGTTAAGTTGATATAAGTGATAGGAAAGGGTTAATAATGATGAAATTATGTTTTTTGAGTGAATTGATATGCATTCATCTTGTACTTTTTACTTAACTTGTTTTGGTCGCATCTCAACACCGCTCCAGTAAATTATCAAAATGTGTAAGTTCGGTTTATACTGGGTGAGCTAGTTACCATAACACTCGGAGCAAATTAGTTAACCCCTTTGTGGACAGAGGCTAACAATGTAGTGCAAATAAATACCTACAGTCCCCAAAGGGGTTAACATGCAGCATAAGTACAAAAGTAGTTCCACATCATATGAGTAAATATTAAGCATTTGGTATCCCACGTGGCTAGCTAGTCATGGATTGAGCATGACAAGGTGGTCACTTAGGCTACTGGGGGTTTAATATATGACTGTTCTACATTGTTCCTATTATGTATTTGTATCACTATCCTACAGTAGGTTGGCTGGTCTTACCTTGCCTATGTCTACAGTGGGCATTATACACATGGGCAAGCTATACCTAACTGCAGAATCTGTGCTTCTTTGAAATATTAACTCATTTTTATGGACATTTCAATGTTTGCTGTTAAATTTAACTAAACTAAAAAAAATCGTATTTTATGCAATATGACGTTAATGAATTACTCATTACAAAATCATTCAAATTTTTTTCTTAATGCGGATTTTTACCCTCATCAGAGTTAAGTGAATGTGGCAAAACTCAAGAATGCAGCTGGTCCATTTTTTTTTAAATAATAGGTAACATTGGATATGTATTATATATAAGTAGTTGTTAGAAAAGTGGGAAAGATTATGTATCAAGAAAAAAACAGTTGTTTTTACATAGGAACACATACACTTATTTTGTTAACACACTGCATTTGTTAACAAGAAGTAGGAGGAGGTTCTGAACAGCCCAGAATTAAATAGATGATTATTTCCATGCTGTTTATAAAGCCAGCTTAATAAATAACCCCTCAACATTTATTTCATATGTGAAGATAGGTATCTATATATATTTATTTTTTTCAAAATTAAGATTGTTATTCCACCTCTGATACTATCACTGTATACTAAATATGTATTTATAATTAATTTAGAAATATTTCCCCCAAGGGAAATATGTGTTTTTATCTCAAGATGTGTGCATGACTTTGTGTTTGGGTTCAACAATATGTCACGTGTTTTGGTTTTGGCTTTGGTTTTGCCAAACTCATCAAAAGGTTTTGGTTTTAGATCACAGGGGAAATGTGTATTTGATGAATATAATCATGATGTCATGTAACCTGGAGCTGTTTTTGGCTTCCTTTGTATGTAATTTACAATCTATTTAGCACAAAAAAAAATCATAACAAATAATTATTTTGTTTATGTTTGTTTCCATTGTCCAGCAAAGAACATGATGAGCTTAAAGAAAACAGGACAAGACTTGTTAGGAGGAGACTAAAATATAAATAATTATACTTCATAAGCCAACAGATAAGGGTGTTAACGTTTAAGACACCTGGAACTGATTGACTGGTTGATTTAAGTATATAATATGAGAGATTATGAGACAGGTCAGGTGGCGGTAAATCTGTGATCACCTGTATAGTTAGTTGCTCAAGAATACAATAGGTAAACCAAGACATTATGTAATTGTTAAAAGACAAAAAAAACAATGCTACATCCAATGTGACAAAATACATAGTTAAATATTTCAATGTTAGTATTCTCATGAATAAGGGTCATTTAGTTAAACCCTTTGGCCAAAGCGTTATAAGCCAGCAGCCACTTCACGGCATGCCCAGTATGCAGGTCCTAACACTACCTGTGAAAATTCTCATTTACCTCTGCTGTGGGGGGAGAATGGTCTTAATAGACCTGTCCTGCACAGGTACATGGAAAAACCTGCTACTTAAAAACGCTGGGGTTATTGTTTGCTGAGATTGTGTGTTTATTATGTCATTATTAAGTTTACCCAAATCCTACTGTTTGACAGATATAATTAATTATATAATATTTATCTGCATAGAGAGTGTATATACTGGTAGAAAAAGGTAGAGACAGGTCAGATGTTGGACTGTGATGTGGTGTCACAGCCTACCTCTTAAAATCTAAGCAAATAAAGGTATTCAAAAACAACTGGAACTTTGACTATATGAATTAAAACAGATTAACTGCATTGCTTTGCTGCAAATATTTGACCTTTTAAAACCAATTTACCATTATTTTCCTCGGATCTAACCATAACTTTATTTAGTAATTCAAAATGTTATGACTCAGTGTGTTTTAATATGTATATCAGTTCTGCAAATCATTAGTCATACTCCAAGGTTGTTGTCTTTTGTGCTACCATAGTACTGTAACATACAGTATTCTAAGTAACAATATTGATACAATGATTAGAAATCCTCAGCTTAACACACATATGCTCTGTAGGATGCCCAATGTATCGTTTTATAAAAATAAATCATTCAAAGGTAGAACCATTACAATAAAAAGTTAAAACACATCATTTCTCAGCTGTCTTAAAGAGCTTTATACTGTACCTACATGAGGAAAACAACAGTGATAGCCTTCGCTGAGTCCTGACATCTATGTACTAAGCCAGGGGTGCTCAACTCCAGTCCTCAAGCCCCCCTAACAGCTCAGGTTTTAAGGATATCCCTGCTTCTGCACAGGTGGCTCAATCAGTCCCTGTTCAGCACAGATTGCTCAATCAGTCCCTGCTTCAGCACAGGTCGCTCAATCAGAGGCTCAGTCTTCGACTAAGCCACCTGTGCAGAAGCAGGGATATCCTGAAAACCTGACCTGTTAGGGGGGCTTGAGGACTGGAGTTGTGCACCCCTGCACTAGGCTATGTACTAAGAATATATTTGAATTTGTATTGTGTGTCAAAATTGTAGTGTAGTGCTAAAAAGTAGTACAAACTTTCATAAAATGTGCATGAGGATCGTTATGTGATGTCATACATATGACGTATATTTCATTGTTTGAAATTAATTTTGACTCATTGCAACATTGATACAATTTAAATGGAAATAAAATGATGTATATTATTTTATTATAACTAGTGATAGTAAATATACATTACTGTAATATGATTTCTAACATATTTTGGTAACGTAAATAACAAAACACCCGTGCCAGGTCAAATACACTTTCGCTTGATACACAACAATTAATTCTGGGCTAGCAATATCAGCCTTCTTAGGGTGTATGCATTGTTAAACTTGGCAGACAATTTTGATGCACTTTCCACTGGGGGGGGGGGGGGCTGGGGGGTAAAGGTGTATATACTGTTTGACACTGCTGTCGCAGATTGAGACACTTTAAGTTAGTTCACAGGCCCACACAAGTGGAAATGAAAATCTAATTTCCATGCACCAGTTTTGCTCCAGATAAGCCATTTGCAATGCTTAGTACATACTGTAGGTCACAAATGTCACCTCCTGACTCCTCCCCAGAACGCCAATCAAGAGAAGGGGGAGGTACTTTGTTCCTACAAACTCCTGCTCAATGTACTGTGAGATCACACACAAGGGAATAGCTAGAGGAAATTAAAAACCCATCCCAAGTTTTAGATACCCATACAAATAATAACCTCAAACATATCACTGCCATTGGTTCATTTGGTCATGGCAATGGCAGTACCATTAAAATAGAGTTGGTGGTGGGTAGTTGTGCTGTGCAAATTGAAACACATTCATTCAGATTTTTCGAACTCCAACATTACTGCTGTTACTATATAAGCTTGTAAAAGCAGTTAATTTGCCTATATTACTACTGAGGCTTTTTACTTTATTTCCCCCCTTCAGCGCTACTTGTAATTATTTTCTGACATTAAGCCAACAATTCGTATTACGAAGTCGTCACATGTATGAGAATAGTTAAATCCCTTCCTTTCATCTTCTGAGATGGATAACAGCTTTTACAGTTGATCAACAATAAAATGTGTGGATTGTTTACAAAGAGCTTTGGATAGAACAATATGAGTATCTAACTGTTTCCTGCAGACTCTGGTACTTTCAAAAACCGGAGTGCCTGTTATTGTATGTACAGCTTCCAGAAACAAGTGCTCTTATCAAGTTTCATTAAATGCAAAAGGTTCTGTAAGGTCACTCAATATTATTGAGTTAAACATGGTCTATTTGTTGAGCCTAGATTTTATTTCAATAAATCTAAATGAAAATAATTGTTTTTAACAAGCCTAATTTTTATTTGCTTCTTTTTAAAGACCTTTCTTTTAAAACGGTGGCTTTCTATTTCATTAAGTCATTTCAATAAGTAAAGTTACAGTACAATGAGATACTTGCTGATTTTTACTGTAGCTCCTGTTTAGATATTTTTGGGAGCTTGTGCAGATCTGCGGTTTCACTTTCTGGCTAAGAATAAGATTTTGCAGCAACAGCACCTAGTGTCTAAAATCCTTGCTTTTTTGTCTCTGATTGCATGATGACTTTTTACATCATTTATGATAGCTAAACAATGTTATGATATCTTGCACGAGATTGAGGTTATAGTTTAAAATATAACAATAGAAGGGTTTTTTTATCACCTATTAGGTGTGCCTTTTTTTCTAGGTAAATTGTATCAAATTGCCAATATTTTTTTATTCGTATTAAAATAACATATTGTGGGCCCTACACAGCTGATGAAGATATCACATCGTAGTGTGTTGGAGAACTCTAAAGCACTGCAAAACTTTAGGTTCCATCATGAACTTAAAAACTGTGGACTACTCAGCCTCTACAAAACTGTTTGACAAAAGTCGACCAACAAAACAAAACCAAACATCAGTGACGGAAGCAAATAGTTCAAAGTAAGTTAAACGCCTCAAATTTTGCGTTTTTCCATTGAAATTTCAGTGTCTGTCTGGATAATGAAGTGAAGAAGCGTGTTGCAGGATCTGAAATTCAAAATATTAGTAAGTCTACAAGCACATTTTTGCAACCATATCCCTGTCATACAAGACAATAAAAGCCGAAACATGTAGTCCAAACTTTATTGCAGTGTAATGCGGTATAATACATTCAGAATAGATATGTGCAGTAAGGCTCTAGTTCATTTCACAAATGTTCATGTAAATATTTTTAGAAAATTATGCGAAGGCGAAAATAACCCCTAATATTGTAATACTGTGCAAAAAAGAGAAAAAAAGAATAAACCCAAATAAATATTAAGACAGTGTTGTGCTTAGTAACATTTTGTCTATAGAAGTGCAAAAACACAAAATTAATATGAAAAAAGTGGTTACACTACTATTAGAATACATAAAAAATAAGGACAACATAAAAAGACCCTCCACACAAGACATTCCCTTCTTATAAGTCCACAATAAAGTCCATAGGGTTTAAGTAGGATAATGGGAGACAAATATGAAACACATTGAAATAAAAAATAGTTTAATATATTTTAAATATTGGAAATGTGGTAAAAGTTGTGTTAAAGAAGAGTAATAAGTGAGGCTTGATATGACCAGGTGCAGACTAATCCCATGGACACGTGGCTGTAGCTTCTTCTCGGAACACTCAATGTTTGGGAAATATGAATAAACATGCAATGTATAAAAGCGTGTGTGTGTATATATATATATATGTAGCCCTCTTTCCTGCAGATATAGAGAGACTACTAGTGCTGTATGTACCTGCTGGCTCAGCGAGATCTGGGCCTCCGCTAACTGGGAGCCTGGGGTAACAATATGTTCTTGGCAGCACCTCCACTTACCCAGGATACCCAATAATTAAGATTCCCCTAGGTAAGAATAATGATAACAAGCCTCAACGTTGTAACCTTTTACTAATAAGTAATCGCAAAACCCTAGCGTACACCTATTAGGGATAAAACACATATAGCCACAGTACTTGAATAGCTGATATTCAGTAAATATACACCAGTGGCCTGGCCACTCTCCTCATTGAGTAATGTCACTTCCCACCACCGCGTGCACCCCACACCGTGTCCAATGTATAGACTCAGTCCCTTAGTCACTCAACCCAGTGTCCCCAAAGAACCCTCCCCCAAGGCGGGATCAGCGCCTGAAGGTACCGGTGTTGGTGCACTTATTAAATACCTTCCGGCTACTCCAGCAGCCGGTAACAGACTTCGAAAAGGATCCGCCGATCCAGCGCAGTCTTTCACGAGTTTGGAAATGTCCAGCAGCTTCAGCCCAAACCACTGTTCGCACACAGCAGCTCAGGAAGAACACTGTGTCCCTGCCTGCTGATACAGTAAGGGGATAGAATGTCTCTTTCTCTAGGGCTTTCCCTGCAGCACCACAAGCTAATGATGACTCAGGGTCTGCACTGGGCCTGAGGGGAAATCTGGCCTACGCAGGTGGGTCACTGACCCCCTGCACACACACAACCTCTCCGCTTGCTCCTCCGGTGCCCTCTGCTCGCGTGGTCTCTCCCCCACACTTCCCTTTCCTGCCTGCCAGCAATCCCTGCACTCCTATTCGTTCCCTGGTGTCATGTGGCTCTGCTGAGGCTCATGAGAATTGTAGTTTTACTGCAGAGCCTCCTGGTTATTGGCTAGCCGTTCGCGCGCTTACACTGCGCATGCGCGAACTCTCTCCGTGCCTCCGGTCGCGCATGAGTATTGCGCAATGCCCAAACAACATGGCGGCGCCCTGTGATATTGGGCCGCCGCGGAACCTCCGGACGCTCCCTCACAGCACCCCCTGTGATTGCGCCCTGCAGCGGAGGTACAGAGGGGAAGCCAGAACAACCCTACATTCTCCCCCTGGTGGAATCCAACATCCCCGCTTGGGAACGTAACCAATACACATATTACACAAAAAAAATGCATATATTAAAAATACAACTTATCACTGTATACTCTACATGAGATTATACATTTCATTGAACATTCCAATCACAGATCTCACTCTATTGCGAGCCCATTGATGAGCCTCATAATGGGGTACTCCGAATTGATCGTAAGTCATTCTCATGGGAGGTTGACCAGCTCTTTGGCTTCTGCGCAGGTGCTCTTCCATTACTCCCTCTGGAGATTAACAAATCTCGCTTGGCAATTCAGTCTCTTCCCTTGAGGGGCTCAATGTTTCGACACAGTTTCTTTGAGGCACAAAGCATGGGCTCTGTGGGTCTAAAGGCTGGCTCATTTGAGTCAGCTTATCTGGCGTTGGACCAAGGGGCCCTTTACCCGTAGCTCCTTCGGGAGATGCCCCGGTGGTCGGAAGGCCCCTTTGAGAGGTTCCCTCCATAGGATCCTCAGAGGTGGTATTAACTACAGTCTCTGAACCATCCTCTGTAACATCTGACTCTCCATCTAGCGAGGCAGTGGGCACTTCCAATGCTTTATCTCCTACTTGAGGTATGAGGAGGAGATGATTTATATGCCATACCTTTACCCGGCCTTCTGAGTCTGTGATACGGTATACCGGGAGGCCAGGCATCTGCGACTCCACTTCATATACGCCATCTCTCCAACGGTCGGCCAATTTGTGCTTTCCGGGGACACCCAGATTGGACGAATTTCCTTATGGCGCACTTTATGATCGTAGCGTCTCTTATTACTCGCATTTAGTTTAGCAGCCGCTTTCTCTGCCAATTTATATGCCTGCTGCAAGCTGTCCTGTAATCTTTGCACATACTGGAAATGCGTCCTATTGGATACCCCATCGGTAGATATCTGCAGACGCACATCCACTGGTAGCCGAGCTTCTCGTCCACACATTAGGAAGTAAGGCATATACCCCGTGGATTCATGGTGAGTACAATTATAAGCATGCACTAAAGTCTCTACGTGCTTACTCCATTCAGTCTTCTGTGAGCCTTTCAGTGTACCCAGCATGTCGAGCAGCGTTCGATTGAAACGTTCAGGCATAGCTTCCCCTTCCGGGTGGTACGGTGTAGTTCGGGACTTGGTGATACTCAGTAACTTAAGCAATTCTCGTATAAGGTTACTTTCAAAGTCCCGACTTTGATCTGAATGCAATCGATTTGGCAGTCCATAATGAAGGAAGTATTTCTCCCATAAGACTTTAGCCACAGTCACAGCCCGTTGGTCTTTGGTAGGGAAAGCTTGAGCATATCTGGTATAGTGATCTGTGATCACCAGTACATTTCCAATACCCAGACTGTCAGGTTCGATGCAAAGAAAATCCATACACACCAGATCCATAGGTCCTGAGCTCTTCAGATGGGCCATGGGTGCCGCCCGGGTGGGTAGTGTTTTCCTTTGTATACAACGGGTACACTGCCTACAATGTATCTCCACAGATTCACTCATTTTTGGCCAATAGAACCGATCACGAAGTAGCCCGAATGTTTTGTCAATGCCAAGATGACCATGGTCGTCATGTAACGCCCGGAGTACCATGGTTTGCAGAATCTTGGGTATAAATAACTGCCGCCTGTCAGGATGGTTGTGATACGGTATTACCCTATACAATAGACAGTTTTCCAGTTCAAATTTTCCCATTTCCTTCATTAGTAGGACTACCAGTTCTTTAGGAGCTCGTTTAAGTATGGAAGGATTATTTTTTGCGGCGCTTGACGAACTATTCCAACCACTGGATCCTGAATTTGATATTGCACCAAATCTTTCCAGGCAATAATCTTATCTGAAGTGACATTCATTCCTTCTGGATGGCAGTACGCCCTCGGGGTCACTTTTGATTGACATCCTAATGAATCCGCTATCCTTAATTCAGAAAAAGCTACGCGATCATCTAACACTGCTGCTATAGAGCACAATTCCCGTATGCCAGGTTCAGGAATTTCCTCCAAACTTCCTCATCTGGAGTAGGTTGGAGCCCTGGTCTTCGCGACAGAGCATCCGCCCCAATGTTCGTAGGCCCTGGCTTATATTTAAGGTTGAATAGATAATTCGACAGTGCCGCTAACCAACAGTGGCCTGTAGCATCCAGCTTAGCAGAAGTGTTGATATATGTCATAGGATTGTTATCAGTCCTGACCTCAAATTGAACACCATACAAGTAGTCGTGCAACTTATCCACTATAGCCCACTTGAGGGCTAGAAACTCCAGTTTGTGTACCAGATAGTCTTGTTCACTAGGTGTCAGACTTCGACTGGCATACGCCACCGGTCGAAGTCCAGTGTCATATTTCTGGTGTAACACTGCTCCCAAGCATTGAAGCTAGCATCCACATGCAGAACATACGCTCGATCAGGATCTGCATACGCCAATACCGGAGCCTGGGTTAAATTTGTCTTCAGCCCTAGGAATGCCTGTTCACATGCAGTGGTCCACTTGTCCCCAAATGGTGCTTGAGCTGAAGTGGCTTTCCGTCCTGTGTCTTCGGGGTAGATTTTGAGGAGGTTGTTGAGAATTTTGGCTTTACCGGAATAGCCTTCCACAAATCTTCGGTAATACCCGCAAAACCCCAGAAATTACCGTAATTCTTGGACGTTATTGGGCCACGGCCAATTCACCACTGCTTCTATTTTCCCAGGGTCGGTAGCTATTCCTTCGGCCTACACAATATGTCCACATAAGTCACTGAAGTGCGGCAGAACCGACATTTATCCATGGACAGCTTAAGCCCTTCGGTACTGAGTCGATCCAGCCCTTTCAACAACCGTTCCTCATGTTCCTCCAGTGTCTTCACGAACACTATGATATTGTCCAGATACACTAAGCATTCCCGAGGATACATATCCCCAATTGTCTTTTCCATCAGACGCTGAAAGGTGGCTGAGGCGCCACATATCCCTTGAGGCATACGCGTGAACTGATAAAATCCCAAGGGGCAAATCAAAAGTTGTCTTCTCTTGATGTTCAGAGTCCATTGGCACCTGATAGTATCCTGACCTCAGGTCCAGCACACTAAACCACTTATTCCCGGAGAGGGCATTCAGGATGTCTTCAATTCGCGAAAGGGTGTACAGATCAGGTACAGTACAGTTGTTCAAGGTTTTATATTCCACACATAGGCGTACCGTCCCGTTCTTCTTGCGCACTACCACGATGGGCGATGCATAAGGACTACGTGATCCTCGAACAATACCGGCCTCCTCCATTTTGGTTAGCGCTTCCTCACGTCGTCCACATCCCTCGGAGCGATGCGACGAGATCGTTCTCGGAAGGGCGTCGTATCGTTAAGTCGGATGGTATGCTGAGCACTGTGGCTGCACCCCACATCCATATCACCGATGGAAAATACTCCACGTCGGTTTTCCAGCTTGGTCTGTAACCTTTTTTTCCAATCCTCTGTCAAGGGTGAATCTCCGAAATCAAACGCCAATTTAGGAGCCACAGTGGAGACGGTAGCGGCCGGCAACCTAGCTTCTGTCTTCCCTTCTGGAGTAACAGGATATATTTGGCCCAGCTGCTGCCCGTGATCAATGGGCATGGGATAGGGAGAAAGGTTCCTCACATAGACCTGTACTCTATTTGGAATTCTAAACGACCACTCTCGCACGGAGGCCAACAACTTGTATCCACACTGCTAGTCATCGTCGACAGTACTCTCCAATGAGAATAGTCGATCCTCCTTGCGTCTTTCTGGGTAGCAACAAGCTGCTGTCATCATCCTTCCTCCACCTGGGGGAATCTGCGTCAATCCATGCTCAATGTTGTACAAAACCCCATGCTCTTCTTCGGCAGCTATCCTACAGCATGCCTCTTGTAACGCAGGGTACGCTGCTAGAGCCATCAACGGTAGTTCACCCGCCTCCTGCAAGTACATACAGATCACGGCTTGTACTATGTCATTATTGGTCCCCATGATTATAGGGGCACTAGGGTGGTGTTGGGGTTCAGGGCACTCTAACGCTTTCACTTCCATGGGATGATGCTTGCCGATATACAACTGTGGAATGTCCAAATGTACTCTCCCAAGATCTGGGCCTCCGCTAACTGCTAGCCTGGGGTAACAATATGTTCTTGGCAGGCCTCTACTTACCCAGGATCCCCAATAAGTTAGATTCCCCTAGGTAAGAATAATGATAACAAGCCTCAACGTTGTAACCTTTTACTAATAAGTAATCGCAAAACCCTAGTGTACACCTATTAGGGATAAAACACATATAGCCACAGTACTTGAATAGCTGATATTCAGTAAATATACACCAGTGGCCTGGCCACTCTCCTCATTGAGTAATGTCACTTCCCACCACCGCGTGCACCCCACACCGTGTCCAATGTATAAACTCAGTCCCTTGGTCACTCAACCCAGTGTCCCCAAAGAACCCTCCCTTAAGGCGGGATCAGCGCCAGAAGGTACCGGTGTTGGTGCACTTATTAAATACCCTCCGGCTACTCCAGCAGCCGGTAACAGACTTCGAAAAGGATCCGCCGATCCAGCGTAGTCTCTCACGAGTTTGGAAATGTCCAGCAGCTTGAGCCCAAACCACTGTTCGCACACAGCAGCTCAGGAAGAACACTGTGTCCCTGCCTGCTGATACAGTAAGGGGATAGAATGTCTCTTTCTCTAGGGCTTTCCCTGCAGCACCACAAGCTAATGGTGACTCAGGGTCTGCACTGTGCCTGAGGGGAAATCTGGCCTACGCAGGTGGGTCACTGACCTCCTGCACACACACACACAACCTCTCCCCTTGCTCCTCCGGTGCCCTCTGCTCGCGTGGTCTCTCCCCCAAGCTTCCCTTTCCTGCCTGCCAGCAATCCCTGCACTCCTATTGGTTCCCTGGTGTCATGAGCACATTCATATGTCTTAGACAGGTCTGCAACCCTGCTTTTTGCCATTATCACCCAGCATACAATGCTTCCACTGCAGCAAGGGATTCTGGGAAATTACATGCAAATGAACACACAGTGCCACCTTGGACATTGAGCTGTAAATACAGCAGGAATCGTCTGTGTAGTAATAGATACTCATCCGGTACACCTCCATTGAAGGGCTGGATCCTCGTGGTGGGGGGGTCTGATGCATGCACGTCTGAGTGAAGGCCAGTTACTCCGAGTCTGTGCACTCAGAATACCTTCCCCCGGCAAGCTTGTACTGCCTGTTATGTTCCACTGCTCCTCGGCTCCATCAGAGAGATGCACCTTCCTGCTCCCAGATTCCTTCAGACAGCTCAAGTTGTATAGCCCTGCCTGCAGCATCCTGCCTGCCTCTGATCATCACTTGTCCTCTGACCGCCACTACCTGCATGCTGCCTGCTTCTGACCATCACCTGCCCTCTAACCACTGTTACCTGCCTGCTGCCTGCCTCTGATCCTCACCTGTCCTCTGACCGCTGCTACCTGCCTGCTGACCATTGCCTGTCTTCCGATTGCTGCTGCATGCCTCTGACCTGTCTTTCAACTCCTGCTAACCCGTTTCCAGCAACTGGACCACAGTCCTGCAGTCTTCCCCGTGACAGTGCTTGACTGGTGCAGCGATAATTCTGTTCTTATCATTACCTTCCCCTTTCAAAGACCCAGACATTATTAACCCACAGACCACCAGACAATTCTTTGGTGAAAACGCCACAGCAACCCCATTGTTCCTGTCCACTTTGCAATAGTA
This sequence comes from Ascaphus truei, assembly GCF_040206685.1. Classification (NCBI taxonomy): domain Eukaryota; kingdom Metazoa; phylum Chordata; class Amphibia; order Anura; family Ascaphidae; genus Ascaphus; species Ascaphus truei. Next base: position 86,161,162 of record NC_134489.1, on the reverse strand, counting down.
ATTAGATCCCATAAACCATTAGCAGTCACCAGCTATACCCTGCAACAACCCCGCGAGCATCAGGGCCACCATCAGGTGGGAGTTTCCATCAAACTGACAATCCAACAGATGATAACTAGGATGAACCAGTAACAACCAGAACGCCGACTCCATATTGATCATGTCTAACAACGCCCCTTTGCCTGCTGCCCTTACCAACCAAAAGATATATAGAACACCATAAATAGATCCTTACCAATATCATTTACCGATACCCCCTTTTGCGTACAAGTGATTAATCAGACCAAACTTCCCTAGCTCCTTCTTGGAAACCACCCACAGAAGCGACACCCGAAAATTATATGTTGGTGGCATGTTACGGGGCTTGCCATCCTTCCCAGTTCAACTTCCTTAGTAATCTATTCCCCCAACTACGTCCGGGTGCTCGGCCACTACCATAGAGTTACCAGAATGGCAAGTCCCCTTCTTTTTCCAAAAAGTTATCCAAAAAATAGCTGTAAACCCTTCTCGAATCTGGCAAGCCCCTATCCTAGCCTTATAAAGACCTAGCCAAGGCAGCATCACACTGAGGCTCACTGGCATCTTCTCCCTTAGCTTCCCTCTCCCCTACATCTGTCACTATTTCCTCTTTTAAAACTGCATATAAACGCTTGCGTCCTCTATATAATGAGCACTAGTGCTAATAACAAGACACACCTCATTTTCACTGGCTGTCATTAAATAGCCAGCAGAAGCTCTTCCTATTTCCTGCCAATGAACTTGCCTGCCCAAACCTACCGGTCAGTGCCTTAAAGGGCATCAGTCTCTGGGAGATAGTAACATCAACCGAAGATCAATGTCCTTATGATCTCACACCAGAGAATGAAAAACTGCTATTCTTTAAGGAAATTGTTTGTCACACATCCACCAGTCTTAATGTTCATACATTTTATAAGTCCCCTAAATGACGTAAAAATAGAATAACAGACCTAAACAATTCATGGATTCTTTTTCACCAATAACACTGACCATGATGGCAAATGCCTGCAGCCAAATTTCAAATGTTTCAGAAATTAAATGATACTTCTTTTTTTCTTCATCTTCCTCCTTGCCTTAACCTTTTTCTCACTCTTACTCACATTACTTCTATCCATAGCGGAGTAGTGAAAATAACAAAATGTACTCACTTTTCCAAATCCTTTCTACTTCAACTTTTAAATAGAGAGCAAATGGTCCAGCAAAGTAAGAGTAAGCATCTGCGGCTCACCATGGGCATTTTCATCTTCCCCACACACGCTACAATACCAGCTAAGATGTCCCAATGGCCACTACAGTCACTATGGACTCCAACCTCCTTTTTTGCACCCCAACTCCCACTGCCTGCTTCGGCTCCTTTTCCGTGCTGGGACTAAGTTGTTCAGTTTCGTGAGACCCTCTACACTTTTTGCCCTCATTGGGGAAGGGGGCTGGGCCACCCATATTAACCTGGAGAATCCCACAAGAAATGCTCCTTCGCCCCTATTCTTCAAAGCTTCGGCCCCAAGAGTAGCCTGTAATTCCTCAATACCCTCTCCACTAGCACCCACTACTCCATTCTATAACACTATTCAGAGAGCCCCTACTCATCCTAGCCCCACCAAAACTGAAAAAAAACATTAACCGTACGAGTTATCACCCCATGTTCTCTGCACGTTGCTCCCTCCCAACTGCTAAGATCTACAGCTAACAATGCCTTAACCGAAGACCTCTGCTCCTCCCAACCAATCCACAAGCCCTTCCGGGATTAAGTAAGCCACCGTTAAAACCTACAATGCCACTTTACTCGTAACATAGTCATGTACCCATATGCCAACATTATGCTATACTGTAGCTCTTGGGTCATATAGATAAAAGTGTACAGCCTTTCTCCTCTCCTCTCCTTTCCTCCAAGAGGTACCCCGACAGGATGGTCTGTGAGGGGCCACAGTACCCCAGTGCCCACCTCAGAGGGTCCCCTCTGGGCGGGGGTAGATCCTCCCCATCACCCCCTCATCAGGGTGAGAGGCATTAGTTCCACCGGAGCTCTGCTCACTCGCCAACTATCATAGGCCAGAGTTCACTTAGTATCTCTCCTGCTCCCAGGAGAGAGCTCGACCTACTCCTCTCCTCCAACTCCCAGGACAGACTTCCTAGAGTAGACTCGGATGAGAACTAACTGTCACTCACAGGAGCTGGCTGCTAAATAGAGTCAGCCCCACCCCTCATGATGTTAGCAGGACCTCCCCTCTGTCTCATGCCTACAGCAGAGTCAGGGGCCTGCATCTATCACTCAGGGCAGGGCGTGAAGGGAGAAAACCCATGATTACTACTGGCACCTGCCCTTAACAGGACTTACCACAGTAGTAGAAAGATATGTATAGCCTGTGCTGTTTACCGGGGGCTACATATAGATAAAAGTTTAGCTTTGTTTATATAACTGGGAACGCAGCTATACAGGTTACTAAATAAGGGTTTAAGAGACAGACAAAAAAGGATGTCCAGAGTATAAAGGAAAAAGGTTCAGAGGTAGTAAGCAAATAATTAATGATGCAGAATACTGTAGATTAATGAATCAAGATCATGTTCAAGGTACATAAATAACAACATTAAACATATAATTATCAATAGTCCTAAATATATCAAATTAACTATATTGAAAAAATGTTTTTAAAAAAAATACAGGTTTAATGTGTCCACAACTTGAATCATGTGAAATTGTAGGTGAATCTATTACGTGTATTTATTATTCTAAGTTAGATGTTTTTATTATATGGTGTAGTACTGTACATGTAAAAGGATTAGAGCAGTAAAGTAGACATAAGGAATAGGAAATCCAAATCTAATCAGTACACAATCGTGTATTCTATTATTTTAGTAATGTGTAAGATATATCTTCTTTGAAGTTTGTACTACAAGTAGCTACACATTAAATTACTCTCTCGATGCTTTTCAATCCCATCTTTTCCCATGTTAGAATTCTTTATTATTTCTCCATTTAGCAAAAACTCAGATTTCAGGATGTGTATCCCAACACCGTTTCAAATGTATTTACCTGCATTAAATAATCTTTCAACTTCCTGCATCCTAGAGACATGGCAGATAAAATAAATCTTTTCTCATAACTTTAGGAAGGGGAAGATTAATTATTTCATAAAATTGGAGAGGCAATTTTAATAAATCTTCCATGTCCAACTAAAGTAATATGTGGATATGCAGCATTACTGCAGTGCAAATATAATTTGTGCAGTTCTTACAATTTCTCCCCAGTACTAAAGATTGTAGATTTCATTAAGAGCTCTTGACTAATGTCGGGGAATTGTGCTTCTCCACCTGAGCATGGACAATATGATGACAGACTAGATCAACTAAACATGAAATCTTGGCAACCACACTCTCAAGCAATGTTGACATTTGTTATCAGACTAAGCCTGAGAAGTCTTGCTAGGGTAGGCACAACGCACATTTAAATCTAACATCAAATTAGCCTGTAAAACCCTTGTTAAAATGAGTACTTTAAAACTTCTAATATTAATCTCTCTCTCTCTCTCTCTCTCTCTCTCTCTCTCTCTCTCTCTCTCTCTCTCTCTCTCTCTCTCTCTCTCTCTCTCTCTCTCTCTCCCTCTCCCTCTCCCTCTCCCTCTCCCTCTCCCTCTCCCTCTCCCTCTCCCTCTCCCTCTCCCTCTCCCTCTCCCTCTCCCTCTCCCTCTCCCTCTCCCTCTCCCTCTCTCTCTCTCTCTCTCTCTCTCTCTCTCTCTCTCTCTCTCTTCTCTTGTCTCTCTTGTCTCTCTTGTCTCTCTTGTCTCTCTCTCTTGTCTCTCTTCTCTCTCTTCTCTCTCTTCTCTCTCTTCTCTCTCTTCTCTCTCTTCTCTCTCTTCTCTCGCTTCCCTCTTGTCCCTCTCTTCCCTCTCTTCCCTCTCTTCTCTCTCATACACACATAAATATATATATATATATATATATATATATATATATATATATATATATATATATATATATATATATATATACAGTGGTTGACAAATCACCAAAAAATCTACTCGCCACACAAAAAAATCTACTTGCCACCTAGTACCAAACGTGTGCTGCTTGGGCCAATATTTCTCGCCCGGGGGTTAAATCCACTCGCCCGGGGCGAGCAAATGTATAGGTTTGTCGAACACTGTATATATATATATATATATATATATATATATATATATATATATATATATATATATATGTAGAGGTATCAGTACCGTATTAGCCGAGCTTCAATAATCAAAAAATAAATAGATGATACCGTTCTGTGGCTAACGAAATGCTTTTATTTGTGCGAGCTTTCGAGATACACTGATCTCTTCTTCCGGCGATGTTACAATGAATGAAGCAAGGATAACTTAAAAACAGTGTCTCTTGGAATGTTATCTGTGCTTGTCCTTCCCCCAGTGTGGATGTGTTTTATGGCTAGAGGTGTCAAAGGGTAACTGAAAGCAAGTGAAGAAAGAGTGTGTATGTGTATCAGTGTGAATAAAAATGAATGGAGAGCCCACAGTATAAACAGTGCTCTACACAAGGTGTGTGTGGAGTGAGAGGGATATAAATAGTGTGGGTGGGTATGGAAATGTGAGAGTTTGTAGCACAACTAAAAGTGTGTGTGGATACTATGTGGTCCCTATTGGTGTATATGGATGGAAAAATAAGGAGTATTAGTATGTGTGAGAGACAGCTGTGTGTGCATACATATAGCACAGTATGTACAGACATGGCCTTAAGCGCTCATGGGAAGAGAGTTCGCTAGTGTCAGTAATGACTCATAAAATTTCGATCTCTGTTTAGGCCACTGCTAAGTGTACCGAACAGTTGCATAAATTTGTATTCATGCAACCGTCTCTCTTTCGGGGTTTTAAGATTACCTGTACATACTGTGCTATATGTATGCACACACAGCTGTCTCTCACACATACTAATACTCCTTATTTTTCCATCCATATACACCAATAGGGACCACATAGTATCCACACACACTTTTAGTTGTGCTACAAACTCTCACATTTCCACACCCACCCACACTATTTATATCCCTCTCACTCCACACACACCTTGTGTAGAGCACTGTTTATACTGTGGGCTCTCCATTCATTTTTATTCACACTGATACACATACACACTCTTTCTTCACTTGCTTTCAGTTACCCTTTGACACCTCTAGCCATAAAACACATCCACACCGGGGAAGGACAAGCACAGATAACATTCCAAGAGACACTGTTTTTAAATGATCCTTGCTTCATTCATCGTAACATCGCCGGAAGAAGAGATCAGTGTATCTCGAAAGCTCGCACAAATAAAAGCATTTCGTTAGCCACAGAACGGTATCATCTATTTATTTTTTGATTATATATATATATATATATATATATATATATATATATATATATATATATTATATATATATATATAAAATAAAAAATGAATAGACTATACCGTTCGGTGGCTAACTAAATGCTTTTATTTGTGCGAGCTTTCGAGATACGCTGATCTCTTCTTCCGGTGGTGTTACAATGGATAAAGCAAGAAAGGGTTTTTACTTTAAAACAGTGCATCCTGGAATGTGATCTGTGATTGAAGCCTATCCTTCCCCCCTGTGCAGTATGCAATTTTACGACTTGAGGTGTTAAATGGTCCCTGAATGTTGGTGATTTAAGAGTGTGTGTGTGTGTGTGTGTGTATGTATGTATGTAAATATAAATTTATACAGCGCCCACAGTGTATACAGCACTTTACACAAGGTGTGTGTGGAGTGGGAGTGTATATCAATGGTAGGTGTAGAAATGTTAGAGGGTGTAGCATTACTATTAGTGTGTGTAGATACTATGTGGTCCCTATTGGTACATAGGGATGGAATTACATAGTGTATTAGTAGGTATAAGAGACCGCTGTGTGTGCATTCATATAGTGCATAATGTAGACACATGGCCTTTAGCACTCATGGGAAGAGTGTTCTCTTGTGTCAGTAGTGACTCATGAAACTACAGTCTCGGTTTAGGCCACCGCTTAGTGTCCCAAACAGTTGCATAAATTTGTATTCATGCAACTGTCTCTCTTTCAGTGTTCTAAGATTACCTTTTAGTATGGCCACCTTCAGATCGTTCATCTTATGGCCAGAGTCAGACAAATGTTCACCGATAGGACTGTCTCTTGTTCCACGTGTGATGCTGTGGCGATGCAGATTCATTCTCTTGATTAGCCCCTGTCCCCTCTCACCTATGTAGTAGCAGCCCCCTGGGCATTTCATGCACATGATGAGCTACACATCATTGCTGGAGGAACAGGTGAACCTTCCTCTGATTTTGTACTCCAGATTCCTGTGTGGTATTTGTATTGTGCCCGCTGTGTGGAGCATTGTGCAGGTTTTGTATTTTGCGACCTGGCATGGTCTCATCCCGCATTCAATAGTACTGTTGAATACTTTACTCCACACCATCATTTTCTGGAGATTATGAGGTTGTCTGTATGATAATAAGGGTGTTTCAGGGAAGACCTGTTACAGTCGTATCTTCCTGGAGAATGGGTTGTAGTTCCCTGGCGATCTTGCGTAGGGCTTCTAGGTGTGGGTTATATGTGACCACCAAAGGTACCCTGTTGCTTGTTTCTTTCTGTCTGTATTCAAGAAGATCACGTCTTGGTATTCTGGTGACTTTGTGGATTTACTGGTCTACAATTCTGTGGTTATATCCACGGTTATGAAATCCAATCTCAGGGCTATAATCCGCTGGCCTTTTTCTGCTGTGTCCGAGCATATGCGGTTGTATTGTATGGCTTGACTGTAGATGGTTGCATGCGTAGTGTGTGTGGGGTGGAACCTGTTGTCCCTCAAATAGCTGGCTCTGTCTGTAGGTTTGCGGTATAAAGAAGTCTGTAGTTGGTTGTTCTTTATAGTAATGGTGGTATCTAGGAAATATACTTCGTCCAGGGAATGGGTGTTTGAGGTTGATGGTCGGGTGGAATCTATTGAAGTTCTCATGGGATTGTATGAGGTCCTGTTCACCAGAGGTCCAAATCAGGAGGATGTCATCGATGTACCGCAGGGAGACAGTCAGAGATCAGGGAGGTTAATGCATGGCTAAAAAAGTGGTGCAGGAAGGAGGGGTTTGGGTTTTTAGAGCACTGGGACTCCTTTTCTGAGAGGTGCCATCTATATTCTAGGGACGGATTGCACCTCAATGAAGAGGGATCTTCTGTGCTAGGGGGGAGAATGCTAAAAAAGTTGGAGGAGATTTTAAACTAGGATGAGGGGGGAGGGGAATGAAACAGATAATGAACTAAATGGAATAGATGAGGATACAAGGTGGTATGGAGGTAGAATGGGGGCAAGTGAAAGTTTGACAAGCAGTGAGACACCCATAGTAAATACAGATAATACTAGAAAACTTCTAAAGACTAAACAAAGTGGGCGCAGAAAGGAAGGAGCAGATAAGATAATAGTACAGGCTGAAAAAAAACTGAAATGCATGCTTGCTAATGCAAGAAGCCTGACAGATAAAATGGGGGAGCTTGAATAAATAGTTGCAAGGGAGCAGTATGATATCATAGGCATTACTGAAACATGGTGGGATGAAACTCATGACTGGACAGTTAATTTAGAGGATTATTCTCTTTTTCGGAAGGATCGAACAAATAGAAGGGGAGGTGGAGTATGTTTATATGTTAAACCGGATCTAAAACCTATTATAAGGGATGATGTCTATGAAGGGAATGATGATAATGTAGAGACTTTGTGGATAGAAATTAGCAGTGGAGGTAAAAGTATAAAGAAAATATTTGTGGGAATATGCTATAAACCACCAAATATCTGTGAGATTGAGGAAGCTAAAATACTTTTGCAAATGAAGAAGGCATCAAAACTGGGTCATGTTTGCATAATGGGGGATTTTAATTATCCAGACATAGACTGGGGCAATTAGATTAGCGTTGCAACAAAAGGGAACAGGTTTTTGGGGGTGCTTAAAGACAATTATATGACCCAAATTATTGAGGAACCAACCAGGAGAGGGGCAGTTCTGGATTTGGTCATATCAAACAAAGTAGCAGTAATAACAAATATTCAAGTCCTGGAACATTTGGGTAACAGTGATCATAACATGGTCTCATTTGAAATAAATTATCAAAAAACAGATTACTTGGGTTCAACAAAGACCTTCAACTTTGGAAAGGCAGATTTGAATAAACTGAGGTCTAATCTAGTAGTAATACAATGGGATGATGTTTTTGCAGGGAAAAATGTAGAAGATAAATGGGCAGTCTTTAAAACATTGTTAGAAAAGCACACTTATCAGTGTATACCCTTGGGTAATAAGTATAAAAGAAATAAGTCAAAACCAATGTGGCTAAATAAACAGATAGGGGAGGAAATGGACAAGAATAGGAATGCGTTTAGATTCTTTAAGTCAGAAGGGACAGAGACATCGTATCAGAATTATAAAGAATGTAACAAAAATTGCAAAAGGGCAATCAAATTAGCAAAAATGGATAATGAAAAAAGGATTGCAATAGAAAGTAAGGTCAACCCTAAAAAATTATTTAAGTACCTTAATAACAAAAAAATGAGTAAAGAAAATATAGTGTGAGATGGGTAGGCAGATTATTGGAGATGGGTGTGAGATGGGTAGGCAGATTATTGGAGATAAGGAAAAAGCTGAGGTATTAAACAAATTCTTTGCCTCTGTGTGAGATGGGTAGGCAGATTATTGGAGATAAGGAAAAAGCTGAGGTATTAAACAAATTCTTTGCCTCTGTGTTTACCAGGGAAGAATCAAGTTCAATAGTAGTGCCGCAGGAGGAAGCCACAACCTCCATATTAATGAACCATTGGTTAACTGAGGAAGAAGTTCATAAGCGACTTGAAAAAAATAAAGTTAATAAGGCACCTGGCCCCGATGGCATACATCCAAGAGTTCTCAAGGAGTTAAGCTCAGTAATAGCAAAACCATTATATTTAATATTCAAGGACTCCATTTCCACATGCTCAGTACCACAAGATTGGCGTAAAGCAGATGTGGTGCCTATATTTAAAAAGGGAGCTAGATCACAACCGGGAAATTACAGACCTGTAAGCCTGACTTCAATAGTAGGGAAACTACTTGAAGGTTTAATACGGATAATATTCAGGAATACCTAATGGAAAACAAAATTATTAGTAATAGTCAGCATGGATTTAGGAAGGATAGATCTTGCCAAACTAACATTATTTGTTTCTTTGAGGAGGTAAGTAGGAATTTAGGCCAGGGTAATGCAGTTGATGTGGTCTACTTAGATTTTGCAAAGGCTTTTAATACGGATTCACAAAAGAGGTTGGTGTACAAAATAAAGAAAGTTGGACTCAGTAATAATATATGCACCTGGATTGAAAACTGGTTAAAGGACAGACAACAGAGGGTTGTCATAAATGGTACTTTTTCAGGTTGGGCTAAAGTCGTGAGTGGAGTACCTCAGGTATCGGTACTGGGACCCCTGCTTTTTAACTTGTTTATTAATGACCTTGAGGTTGGGATCGAGAGCAAAGTCTCCATCTTTGCTGATGATACTAAATTGTGTAAGGTAATAGAATCAGAGCAGGATGTAATTTCTCTTCAGAAGGACTTGGAGAGACTGGAAACGTGGGCAGGTAAATGGCAGATGAGGTTTAATACAGATAAATGTAAGGTTATGCATTTGAGATACAAGAATAAAAAGGCGACTTACAAATTAAATGGAGATATATTGGGGGAATCCTTGATGGAGAAGGATTTAGGAGTGCTTGTAGACAGCAGGCTTTGCAATAGTGCCCAATGTCATGCAGTAGCTGCAAAGGCAAACAAGATATTATCTTGCATGAAACGGGCAATGGATGGAAGGGAAGTAAACATAATTAAGCCCCTTTACAAAGCATTAGTAAGACCACACCTTGAATATGGAGTACAATTTTGGGCCCCAATCCTAAGAAAGATATTATGGAACTAGAGAGAGTGCAGAGAAGAGCCACCAAATTAATAAAGGGGATGGACATTCTGACTTATGAGGAGAGGGTAGCTAAATTAGATTTATTTACATTTGAAAAGAGGCATCTAAGAGGGGATATGATAACTCTATACAAATATATTCAGGGACAATACAAGGAGCTTTCAAAATAACTATTCATCCCACGGGCAGTACAAAGGACTCGGGGCCATCCCTTAAGGTTGGAGGAAAGAAAATTTCACCAGCAACAAAGGAAAGGGTTCTTTACAGTAGGGGCAGTTAAAATGTGGAATTCATTACCCATGGAGACTGTGATGGCAGATACAATAGAATTGTTCAAAAAAAGTTGGACGTCTTTTTAGTTGGGAAAGGTATACAGGGATATACCAAATAAGTATACATGGGAAGGATGTTGATCCAGGGATTAATCCGATTCAAATTCTTGGAGTAAGGAAGGAATTAATTTTCCCCCTTAATAGGGTTTTTTGTTTGCCTTCCTCTGGATCAATAAGTATAGATATAGATAAAGTATCTGTTGTCTAAATTTAGCATAGGTTGAACTTGATGGACCTATGTCTTTTTTCAACCTCATCTACTATGTAACTATGTAACTATGTATGTAAGGGGTTTCAAGTGACAGGTGGAAAGAAAGACACTTTCCAGTTTTGTGCAGAACAGATTGGCATACAGTGGCGCCATCCGAGTGCCCATAGCGGTCCCGGTTGTCTGGAGGTATGTGTCATTTCCAAATGTGAGTAGTTATGGGTCAGAATAAATTCGATGCATTTAGTCACTGTCTCTGTGAGTGGCTCCTGCGGTTCCAGAAAGTATCTGAAGGCTGAAATCCTATCTTTGTGGGGGATGTAAAGTGATTCTACATCTGTGGTTGTTAGTAGTGTTCTTTTTGGGAGGGGGGCAATGGCATTGAGTTTGTTTAGCAGGTCGGTGGTGTCCTGGTTATAGCTGGGTGTGTTCTTGACAAGTGGTTTTAGAATGCCTTCCACCCAGGCAGAGATATTCTCAGTCAGTGTGCCAGATCCAGAGATAATAGGGCGTCCAGGGTTACCCTCTTTGTGAATTTTAGGGAGCATGTAGAATGTTCCAGGTTTTGGATTAGCTGGTATCAGGTGTAGAATTTGTTCTCTTGTTTGGATCAGGAGTGCTTTGATGATCCTGTTGATTTCTCTCATATATTTTTTTGTTGGATCCTCCTGCAGTTTGGTGTAATACATTGCATCAGAGAGTTGTCTGTGCTCTTCCCGCAGGTAGTTTGCGGTGTTCATTATGACCACTGCTCCTCCCTTGTCCGCAGGTTTGATTGTTATGTTGTGGTTGGCCTTTAGCGATTCTATGGCTCTCCTCTCGATCAGTGCCAGATTTTACATTTGTTTCCTCACTTTGTCCAGGATGGTAGTTTTGGCTTGGTGTCTAACGTTTTCGATGTACCAGTCCAGTCTGGGGTTTCGCCCAGTTTGTGGGATCCAGTTGGATTTTGTTTCTCCCTGCTCATGTGCAGCGGCCCTCCTTCTGCAGTATTTGCACAATCTTGGTCATGTCTGTCATGGAAGAACTCCTTAAGACGGAGTCTTCTGAAGAACTCTTCCAGTATTTATATAACTCTTCCAGTGTGTATATATATATACACACAGATGTAACAAAGGTGCAGAAGGTGGGATGTTCTGTGATATTCTGCTTTTTCACTGCCATTAATCAGTAAATCCTCTATAAAATGTGTGAAATTCTATGTTATAATACAATATTCTGTGTTATTAGTGGGTGCAATAATCTTTGCTACATCTGTATATATATGTGTGTGTGTTAAAGGGGTTGTTAAAAAGGCACAAAATCTGATACACCGGTACTACCCCATTTTTTATGTCGGAAGATAAACTAAATAGTTCCCAGTGTGTTTTTCTTTTTGGAGAGTTAGACAAGTTCACAGTGAGGACTTTGACTAAATTACTAACCAAACAAAATCCACTTCTGTGAGCATGTGCTAAAAAGAGCTACAAAAAATGTCCAGTTTAGAAATAAAAACACACAATCAAATCAGCAGTTCTAAGATCTACAGTGCCTACATATCTTTATTTAAAGGAAAGGAAAACTCCACAATAAAATGCAGGTCAATCACTAAAAGTTGATACCTGGGCAGGAATAGTTAAGTTATTGTATATTCTAATTATCGTAAGGACGTGTAACGTGTGGCTCATTATTAAGTATGGTCTCCATATACTTGTTAGGAAAGAAAAAAGAGAAAGCGTTAAAATCGCCCATTGAAAAGTACAGTTTTAATAAAAAATACATGAAAATGCATATGGTTTTACTCTCACATGGTGTCCATAAATAAAAGCCTTAACACTTTTAAGGGGAAGTGTGATGCCGACTTTGAGGGTCACGTAACGTCCTATGGTACTGTATATGGATTATTGTGTTTGTCTGCCGCTGTATGCTCCATCGATGCAGCCGGTGCAGGCGCTGATGTGACGTCACCTGCTATGCGATCAAGCTCCGCAGCAATTTTTAGACAGCTGGAGGGACCAGGACTTCACCTCAGGAATTGGGCTACCAGACAGACTTCATGGAACACTGCCAGCCCTACACGTTTCGTGAAATCATTCACTTCATCAGGGAGAGATACATATACTTGTGCCTACTTACAATATAATAGAATATTTTGATTATCAGAGTAATAGTGCACTAGCAAATACTAAATTTTTTATAATTAAAAAATATGGTACAAATTTTAACATTTTCAATAGGACAATTGCATACACAGAGGCATAGGAGTTTATTCTATATAAGCCAAAGCGGCCAATCAAGTCGTTTTCAGGCAAAATTCTCCATTGGCTTCAATGGGTAATTTTGGTCAACAAAGCCGGATCTGTCACTTGACTGCAAAAGAATGAGGCTCTTAATCCATGGCCTGAGAGCCTTCTGTAATCTAACACAATCCTGTCCAACGACAAACCATCCTCAAACTTTTTTTTTTTGTTATCACATTGTTTATTGAAGTTTTTTTAGAAGATTATACAAAATAAAAAGGCCAACATAAAAAGATTTGGCGAAGGTAGGGGGTTGGGAAGGAGCATTGACCAACAATTTAAACCATCCTAAATCTTAATTGAAGCCCTCAATCCTCAATTGCTTGAAGATCACTGTAATTCAAATATTTCTTTATCTTAATTTTTCATTATTTGATTCCATCATCACAACACCTCTCCTATAATCCTATTTTAGATACTCAAAGAAAGAAACAGAAGATGCCAAAAAGTCGATAACTTATTCTCCGGATGGATTTTTTTCTGGTCTTGACAGCATTTAGGAAGAAGGCATCAAGGCAGAGGGTACTAAAACCCACTGGATCTTAAACAATAGCTGTCATTTAAATCTCAATCTCTCTACCTCCAAATGCTGGACCCTCGGCAAGGACGTAGAACTGCAGGTCCAGGGGGAGCAGCTTGAAAAGATAAAATAGCATATTGTTGGTTTAAGTGAAGTGAGAATACAAGATGTAGGCCTCATTGAACTCAACATTTGAAAGTTTATCAGAAAGAACAGCCAGAATCATCATTCAGTTGACAAAGAGATATATTAAATGCTTCAAATTACCCAAGTGTATGCCCCAACATCAAGTCAATGAAGTAGAAAACTTCTACAATGAAATCAACCAATTTAACAACATAAAAATTGCAACCTCAAGGTCATTATGGGAGGTTTCAATGCAAAGATTGGTAATCAGAAGAAGACGTCTTATCAGTGGGTAAGTACGATTAGGGCATCAGGTATGAATTGGGAGACAGATGGGTAGCCTTCGCAGACTGTGAGAACTTCTATATCATGAATTCATTCTGTATGAAGAATCCAAACAAAAAAAAATTAAACTGGCTTGTTCGTACTGTACCGAACAAGAACCACTTGATTGAAGACTGCACAGCCCGTAACCGTTTTTACACAAGAAGTGCACTGATTGGTTTGCTGCAGATTACATTTTAACATGAAGATAGAAAGAAGAAATCTGATTAATGAGAAGACAAAAACAATCAATAATAACAGTAGATAATTAGATAATTCGAATTGGCGTTCAAAAGTCACTTTAGGTTGCTCAAGATGCACAGGAATATTTTGACAAATTTTTTTTTTTAAATTATGAAGATCATGGCTTAAAACACAGAGAAAACTGGAGGAATGGATAACAAAAAACAGGACAAGAAAATATTAGATGAGAAGAAACAGTTACTGAGGAAACAACAAAAAAATAAGCAATCCCAAGACGCAAGAGCAAAAATTGAAAATACAGAGCTGTACAGGACCACCCACAAACATACGTATATCTGAGGAGATAAGAAAATGTAACTGCGATATGGTGAAGAAGACTACTGAAGATAACAACAGTTTAAAGACGACAAAGCAGCAATTTACAATTAGGGAAAAGAAAATCATTGCCCCCAAACAAGACAATGGAACAACAATAAACAACCATTCATTTATCATAATGAGAGTTGAGGACTTCTACAAAAAAATTGCACAAAGCATAGATAACACAGGGCATAATTAAGCAGATTAAAAGGGAGAAGAAACTCCCACTGAGGAATCATGTGTCTTTCCAGAAGAAGTAACAAAGACAATAAAAGCCATCAAGAATGGAAATGCCAGAGGGGAAGATGAAATAACTTATGAAATCTTGAAGGAAGGTGGAGAAGTAAATACCAATTTTTGCAGAGCTCTTTACATGTTGCTTTAAAATAGGAATATTCCAGATTGCAATACCTTTTTAGCCACTATGGCATACAATGGGTAATGGTGAGATTTCTGTCAGTTTCCACTAGGTGTTGCAGCAAGTAGGGCGAAAACTATATGCAATTGAGATTTTTTTTCATTGACAATTCTTAAATATGGTGAAAACGTCCGTTTTTAATTGTACCAAATTGCATACCGTTTTTCTATGATCTTGCTTTGACAGTTTAATGAATAGGCCCCTTTGTTTTTTTTATGATCCCATAATCTTTTTATCTCACAGTATAAAGGACAATTGTTACTGAGTTAGTTATCACTGATAAATCCAGATAATCATACATTAACTCATGTAATACCATTTTAAGCAAAAGTTTGTTTTTTTACAGCAAAATTCTACTTTTCTTTAAACTAAGTTGAATAATATGTAGGCTGAGGATAATAGTGAATCCTGTCACAACTAAAACGTGTGTTGTTACCAGTAATGTTTGTTGAAAAGAGTCAAAGAACTTTCAATTCACCAATGAGAACATCTGATGTGGGAATAATTTGTACAACACATTAATAGCGGAGATACCCTTATGAAATATAACCAGAGATGTCCCTATTGTCAGAATAGTAACCTGTATTTTTCATTAAACAAACCAGTACAAACAGATTTAAGCAAGACCAATTCTACCAGTTTGTTCCAGTTTATGGACTTTTCTATTGAACTTGGCAAGCAAATTAAATAGGATAAATACTGCATGAAGTTTTCCAGCATTTAACGGTTTAAGAAGACATTAACCCCTCCTTGCCTCTATTGCATTGTACTGTAATATACACAGGGTGCCTCATTTCTACACATTCAATATGGAAAAACTGTTAGTTACAGACACAAGCACATCAGCAGTACAGCTAACCTGTGCTCATTAATAAAATTATAATGTAAAAGTAATTTTTCTCTTTGGTCATATCTAAGGTGCCCGTTCTCTTTACTTATAGTACATACGATATGTGTCAAAACTGTTGCAGCCCGAGGCAAATATTGCACCAGGTGAATCAGAGAAGAATTTTCTATTTGTACATTTGGTGCAGTTTTATGCCACAGAATTGCATTATAGAAATGTTAATACAAAAGAGGGCACATTAGGTACAAAAATAGCACCAGATTTATTAAGAGAAATGAAACCCATTGAAAGTGATGATAATTATTTCTTTGATTAATCTGGAATAATAATATGTTCTTGTATAGTGCTGCTAGTTGTACATTGCATTTTACAGAGACATTTTACAGAGACATTTTACAGGCAGCCCTGTAGATCTTACAATCTATGTTTTTTGGTGCCTGGGGTGCAGGGAGATAAAGTGACTTGCCCAAGGTCACAAGGAGTCAACACCAGAAACTGAACCAGGTTCCCCTAGCTTCAAACTCTCAATGCCAGTCAGTGTCTTTACTCACTGAGCCACTCCCTCTCCCTAATAATGTGTTTGCACCAGTTTTGCACCAGTTTTGCCCTAGTTCTATAGCCAGGAAACTTAGATAAATAACCCCTGTCGACTCTAACCGATCTAACAAATTGACAGCATCCATACAATTCCCTCGCATCTTTCCCAAGTATTTACGTTTTTAATTGTCTTACTTGTATTTGCTTTTAACAATTCTGCTGGAAAGCTGTTCCATTAATACACTACTCTCAATAAAAGTAATTTCAAATATTTCTAATCAGTTTCTTCCTCATCTAGCTTTAACAGTGCTGGGCATCACAGAGCTAGTCATTAAACTCCAATAAGTGCATTTCCGGGGGAAAACAGAAACACACTTGGAGAGGGCCCATTGCTTATATAGATCCAAAAAGATTAACCTAGACTCCATATGGGGAGTTACCTCAGAATATCCCTGAGATACCTGGGAAATGTCCTAATTAAAATCATTGTACATATTTTGCATACTTAAATTAGCATATTTCCCAGATCATTGGGCCCAAACCAAGACAGAAACAAACCAAAAGCTTTCTGCTTCGAATTTTGGTCCGATGCCCCCGTCACTAAATTTAAAAAAAAGACTCAAACATTCACACAAAAAAAAAGTTTTTTTCAGAACTCTGACTATTTTAAAATGTGTCAAAAAATGAAGGTGGTGAACATTTAAAAATGTGAACTTTGGAAATTTCACATTTCAAAAATTCTGATAAAAATAAGCGGATATTCAGAAATTGGAGAATATTTGCTAATTTATTTTTTTAATTAATTAAAATGTGAAAATAAACCCACAAATCAAATGTCCTCACATTTGCCCATCTCTAGTACTAGTTTAGCCCGATTATAAGGCAAGGATTTTTGTTAAAATAAAGTTAAGTTGAAAAGTACATGCCCACCTTATAATGAGGCCTCGCCCACTTTGCGAGCCAATCAGCAGTCGAATGTATGAGGTAGGAGTGTAAAACGAAGGAAGCTCCAGCTTGAGGGTCTGAAGCAGCCATGTTGCTTATGGCAGGATGCTCAAACCGAGAGAGACAGACACACAGGCACACAGAGACATAGAGAGATAGATACACAGACAGAGACACAGAGATAGACACAGAGAGTGACAGACATAGACACAGAGAGAGACAAAGAGACAGAGAGACACAGTGTGTGCGCGTGTGTGTGTGCGTGTGTGCGTGTGTGTGTGTGTGTGTGTGTGTGCGTGTGCGCGTATGTGTGTGTGTGTGAACTTTTTTTCTTTCCAGTTACTACTGAAATTAGGGAGTCACCTTATATTCAGGAGCACCCTATAGTCGGGCAAATACGGTAATTACTAAAACCCAACATAAAGACCAAGCAGGAACTCTTATCAGTGCTTCCCTTCAACGTCTGGTGGACTTTTCATTGCAACAAAATAATCAAGAAAAGGAAATCATCAGTCAAATGAAGTTGGCTCTGAGGCTCTAACTAGTTTCTTCCACCTGACGATAAAATTCCTAACACCTATACTAAAAGTTTCACTCTATTTCACTCTGTTTAACAAACATAAATATTGTAATAGAAAGTTTGTAGAACTACCAATAACGGATAAGGTAAAAAAAATTGGGAAAGGAAAACATGCTAGTGGTAAGCACCTAAAAACGTTGGATAGTTACTCAACCTGCCTGTAATGGGGAGAAACTGTAGTTCAGTGGCTGGGACAGGCTAGCAAGCAGTAGTGATGGTCAGTAGACAGGTAGTGGTCCGAGGCATGTGGCAGGCAGGTAACAATGGTCAGGAAAGAGGCAGAGGTCAGAGGCAGGCAGCAAGGAAGAAACGATGGTCAGGAAACAGGTAGTGGTCAGAGGCATCAGGCATCAGGCAACGATGGTCAAGAAATAGGCAGTGGTGAGGGACAGGCAGCAGGCAGGTAATGATGGTCAGGAAACAGGCCGACATCAGAGATTTGAGAGAAGCAAGCATAGTAAGGTCCGAAGGGGTCTGGTATAGCGAAACAGCCAAAGACACGATGAGGCTGTGAGCTTGCCTACAGGGAAAACCACAATAAACAGGCTGGGAGGAACAGGATGGCAAGGTTTCTAAAGGGCTGGCTGGGTATGTGGGACAGGGGCTGCACTGCTGAGCATTAGACAATCAAGAATTTGTAAGAGTTCTCTGCAGGAATAATCAGCAGGTCAACAGCAGTCCCGGTGGCAGACCAGGAGAACTCCAGGTTGGGAGCGAGAGAGCCCAGGATTCAAGGCCCACCAGGGATATCCATGACACTGCCATTTCGTAAGTGTCCTATATGATCCTACATCTTTCACTATGGCAGGTGCACATTCAGTCACAGGCCGTCAGGTACATGTAGAAGATTAAAACACCAGTGCACATTCCAAGCAAATAAACAGGTTTGAGTGAACAAATGGGAGTGAAAGTAGTTGCAAAAAATAAAGAATAACAAAGGGAAGAGATGAAGAGGTGACAGGGTTGTTACAGCCTCAGCTGACAGCTGTCTCATGCCATACAGCTTCTTCAAGGCATTAAATGGGTGTCGAACAGGGAGGATGTCATAAAAAGCTAGCCTCCAAATGGTCTCCACCCACCAATTTACAAAGGTGGTTAGACGTTTCATGTAATAAAGCCTAAATAGAGACAGAGATTCACTTAAAAGATTACATTTTATATTTGACTACTCATGACATGCAGAATTTGTTAACTATGCTATTCTTAACAATTGTAACATTATTTTGCTGGATCCTGTAATGAAGAACATATGTAAATTTACACCATGAAACAGACCTATAACCCAAAAAACAAGTTAGTCCGTAGTGAACTTATAAATAGACAGAAAGGATGTTGGTTGCAAAGAAGATCTAAGGGTAACTTTTGCTTTGGCTGATGTAATTTGTGTTAATACTTGAATACTGAAGAATCTTTTGACATTTTGGGTAAAAGTTTATAAAACTGTAGATTTTATTAATTGTAGGAGTTCTTATACTGTATTACTCACATCTTATTAGCCCTTGTAATTTAAGTTATATTGGAAAGGCTATTCGTCAATTAAGGATGATAATTGTAGAGCATCAGAATTTAATTCAAAAAGATAACGCAGATTTAAAATTAGTTAAACACTTGAGATATTTTCATGACTTAAATTCTAACACAAAACAAAGATGCAAAGGGCACACAATCAGTGCAAAAAATACTGAGTGATTCTCAATTTATTATAATATAATCAGGGTCCAAACTAGTTACCGGTGGGCCCTGGTCAAGTAAAAAAAAATTAAAAAACCTTTGCCCGGGTCCTACCTTATGCAATGACAAAGGGAGTCCACCTAAGTGATGATTATGGAAGTTGGGCATCACTCCTGATGGGGCCTAACTTCTGACTAGGTGGGCACCATCTTCAGTTACACCCTACACCACAGGTAGGACCCAGTTAGATGTGTGGAGAGAGGGGGGTCATTAGAAGAAATGCAAGAACTGTGTTCCGCTGATAAAATAAGTGACAGAATAGTTTTCCGGCTAGTGGAGGATGAGCTCCAAAAGGTGGGGACCCCTAGTGCAGCCAAACCATCTGCATATATCGTAGTTCCACCACTGAAAATAATAAAAATGTGAATTATGTATAAATATAATCTTATCTAAATGTGAATTATGTATAAATATATCTAGTGTAAATATACTAAAATAAATAAACACACGTGATATAAGAGAATTTAAAAATGCAGATCTAGACCCTAAAGAGAGCTGTTCAGGACATTCTTCCATGTACAAAAACTTTTCAAAGCATGGGGATCGCAGGATTCCCAACGTGGAAAAAAACATAAAAATACAATAAATATCGTGTAATCCATTCCTACTTGGATAAAGGTTTGAAAAACAAAAAGTCCTATGCACACACATATCCCAAATGGGAAATGGGCACATCAGAAAATGGTACATCATAGAATGGGATGAGGATTTCTAATTCAGCTCCAATGCAATGGATCCAATTTTCAGCAATCTTGAAGGTGGTTATATCTCAGAGGACAAGAGAGGAGGAAAACAATAATGCGGACAGTCCATGATTATCTAATTCACTTACAGACAGTCCTCGGTTATCCATGGAGGGTACCTTGCACGCAGGCTTTTGTGAAGCCCTTCTTCCACTCCCTCTGGGTGTACTAGTGTCTCTGAAATGTCTCTTTGGGGTATGAAGCAAGGGCTTCTGGGATTCAGATGGGGGCTCATTGGAGCCACCAGAGTAGGCATTTAGCTGGGCCCATTACCGTAGCTCCTTCGGGAGGTGCCCCTTGCCTTCTGGGCACCCTTGGAGATGGTCCCTCCTTAAGATCCTCTACGGTTTTGTTGACTGTTTCCTCGTTGTCTTCCGATCTTTCCGGCTCACCATTCAGTGGTATAGCAGGTATCTCTGGCTCGTCATCTCCCACTTGTGGGATAGGTAGGAGATGTTCCGGTGCAGACACTTACCCGGCCATCCGCATAAAAGCGGTAGACTGGGAGGCCCGGCATTTGTGACTCAACTTCGAACACTCCGTCTCGCCAACAGTCGGCCAATTTATGTTTCCCAGGGATTCCAAGGTTGCGGAGAAGCACTGCGTCTCCAGGACGACTCTCCCAATGGACCTTATGATCAAAACGTCTTTTATTGTTAGCGTTTAGGTGGGAAGAAGATTTATCTGCCAGTTTATAGGCCTGCTGCAGGCTTTCTTGGAGCCGTTGCACATATCGGAAGTGCGTCATATTGTGTAGGCGGCAGGGATGGCCTTGGATTGGCATCCCAAGGAATCCGCGACCCTCAGTTCTGAGAAGGCCACTTTATCTTCTACGATAGCCACCGTGTTGCACATAGCTCACATCCCTGGTCCCGGGATCTCCTCCCAGATGTTATCATCCGGGGTAGTATCCAGTCCCGGTCTTCTGGATAGGGCATCAGCTCCAATGTTCAGGGGCCCCGGTTTGTACTTCATGGTGAATCAGTAGTTTGAAAGGGTCACCAGCCATCTGTGGCCGATGACATCCAGTTTGGCCGACATCAGTATGTACGTCAATGGGTTGTTGTCCATCCACACTTCGAAGGCGACACCGTACAGGTAATCATGGAGTTTGTCTACAATTGCCCACTTGAGAGCAAGGAACTCCAACGTGTGGACAAGATAATTCTGCTCGCTGGAAGTCAAACTGCAGCTGACGTAGGCTGCTGGTCTAAGGCCAGCCGGGTACTTCTGGTGCAGGACATCACCTAGGCCATTGAAGGCTCACATCCACATGAAGGATGTACAGCTGCTCGGTATCGGCGTACGCAAGAATGGCGCCACCATTAAGCTCTTCTTCAGGCCAACGAACGCCGTTTCACAGACGGTCGTACACATGTCGCCAAATGGTAGTCGCACAGAGGTGGCTTTCCGCCCTGTATCTTCGGGGTATATTTTGAGAAGGTTGTTGAGGACCTTTGTTTTGCTGGAATACATTGGAAGCATCAAAAATAGGCACTATCTTTTGAACCGTACAGGTATCTTCCCAGCCACTATGATCTTGCTTTCTTTGATTATATTCATGGTGAACAATAAATTGTAACATTTTATCTTCATTGTCTGAGCTGAAACTGTGCAGATTAAAAGCTCTTTGAACACTATCTGAAAGATCACTATTTTCATCCTCTTCGTCTGCATTAATTTTGTCTTCTGATAAATCAAGAAGTCCTGAAGAACCAAGCTTCCTGAGGTATTTTCCTTCCATATCACTCTCTTTGGAACTTTTGCCCTTCAATGTGACTCATACACGATTTTTCATTCTGTACATAAATTCTGCTGCAAGGGATATTAGTGCTGGATTCTACTTCAATTTGGCAATCAAAAGAGCAAGGAGTGGGCAGGGATTTGGGTTTCATTTGATTGAAAACGCCTTTAAATCCTTGCTTTATCTCTGGCAATGAGTCATCGATGGCAACTGTACAGTGGATTTCCAAAACTCCAGAGCAAAGATAAACAGCTGGATTCATCATTTGTTTCTCAGGTGCTTCCATAAAACACTGATCTCTGCAAATGTGGATGACAACTTCAAAGAACTTGTCTCCCAGTCAATGGTTGGATTATTTTCCATAAACCAGGGCATTCCTGGGATAATAAAGAAGTGTGGCGCATCAATGAGATCAAACTACTGTAGGATTTCTGAATGTCTGTTACTGCAGGTCATTTTCAATGAAGGAGTAGGCCACTTCAGAGACCAGTCAATTGCTCAGACAATTTCTTCCTGTTTCTTGTGATGCCTTAGTATCCCCAACCTTTTAGTGAAGGATAAATCAAAAAGTTTCCAGTCTCTCCAGAGGTGATGAGGACTGAAATGTCAATAGGTCTTCATACTGTATGACGGCTGGAAGGTTCACGTGTGCCTTGGCCACCTGTAGTGTGCTAGCAGAACAAAGTGGAGTTTTTGGTTTCTTAATGCTCGGTAGGTTGACTCCTTAAACTGCCGAGCTAGCGCTATGGTGTAAGCTCATGGGTTTCCTGGGACATTCCAGCAAAAAAAATGTCCTAGCTTCCCACAATAAAAACATAAATCTTGCTTGCACCTTATTTCCCTTTCCTCCTTAGAAAGGGATCCCTGGGTTCGGGTGAAGGTTCCCTTAAATGGTTCCCTTAAATGGCAATCATTGTTTTCATGTCAGACTGAATGTAGGCATTTATAGATAGTTCTGGAGTCCTTCCTTTGTCTTTCTTCCTTACATTCTTCTAAAAGGTTTTCCAATTGAAGAACAAAGTCCAATTACCCTGAGTATATAGCAGGTTTCGGAACAACCTGGGCCAAAATATATTTAAACCTTCCCTATAAATATAAGGGAAGGTTCCCTTGAAATAAGATCTTGTTTCTTCCAAATACGCTCCATCACATCTTCATTCTCTGATTTATTTCAATCGAGACATACCCATTCATAAAGGTTTCCTGGTCAAGGTAGACATTATTTTATACTTCTATTTCCATTCCATTTATTTCAAGCTTTCTAGAGTTGAATCATTTTCTGAACATCAGTTTGCTCTTGTTGATATGCAAAAGGCGGCAAACTTTCTTACTTGAGTTCTGGACTTGTGGCAAAAATCACAATTTAATCTGAAGGTGTCTCATTAATTCACTGTTGATTTTCATTCCTTTGCCCTCCCAATTTAGTGAGTTTAATCATTTTTCAAGTGTTGCTGTGGAAAGCTTTGGTGATATGGTGTCTCCCTGCCGCACAGCCTTGCTTGTCCTTATCTTGCTTGTGTCTTCATATAATTTAATGGTTGCTGCGGCATTCAGGTTAATGTTCCCTAAATGGAGGATACCTCTCCATTATGATGGTAATCCTTTGTCCAGCCTTGTAGCTGTTGCTCTCCTATGACTCGAGCATGCTGGCACCTTGTCTTTTAGTTTCTTTTGTTGCCCTTTGTAGCCATACGCGTTTCATAAATGCTATTTGAATTTTATTTTACTTATTCAGCTTAAAGAGTTTTAAGTAACAAGGGTAGAACCAATAGTTGAAGATAATTATTTTATATACATATTGTGATGTACTCAGTGAGAAGGTGTTTGAAGGGAGGCATATAGGACCTAGCACTTTCCTTTCCCCTCACCTGGGCACTAATTAATGGACTGCAGTATAAAAGGCAGTCCAGAGACACCTTCCTGGGCTGCTGCTGTTCTGATCTGGAAGCCCACACGCCTCTGTGAGATACTGCAGGGAGAACTGCAGTTCATGTACAGGGTTCTGAGTGGAGAAAGAGTTTAGTTCTCCCACTTATAGTAAGTAACTGCCGGCGACACGACGGCAACTGTGACGTCAGGCTGCGGTCACTGGAAAAATCAAATTGAAATGTCTTCCAGCAATCGCGACCAAGCCGACGCTCCGTTGCGCGTCGCGCTTACTATAAGCACAAGGGATCGTGACAATGCCTTTTTTTTATGCAACGACGCGCCGCTGTCGCGGTCGCCGTCGCCCTCACTATAAGCGCAGCCTTAGTTAAAGCTCCAAAGTGGAGTTAGGTCTTTTTGTTTTTTATTTATCCTTGGTTTGCCATGTAAATAAACCCTGTTAAGCAAATCCTTTTGTGGTGTAAAATCCACAAACGGAGTTGGGCGGTTTCAATCCGCACGGATTCTTCAAAATCCGTCATTGGATACAACCCGAGGATGGATTTCTAGAATCATAATAGTGTAATAGTATAATTGGTAATACTAAACAAAAATCCACAAAACACAACTAGCCCTTTTTGACATTGATCCGCTGAAATCTGAGGACAAAAGGAACCGACCGACCCGCTGCGTATCCAGATTTGTTCCAAACATTTGCTCATCTCTATTAATTAGATCAAAAATGAAAATTAACAAATGTCCAATAGATGTTGATGTAATACATAGGACACCATTCTGGTCAAATATATATTATATAAATAATATTATGTAAAAATATCAAATATATTATATGATGAAAAATTTATATAAAAAATATGATACCAGATGTAACTTTTCATTCAGTACAAAAAGGGGCAAAACTCATGTGTATGCGGAAACATAAAAGAAGGACAGAAAAAGGCAGTAATAATAGTATTGAATAAATGCAAAAGTGTATAAATATGAAAACTACCTAATAAAAATACATATAACAAATTGTCAATAAATTAAAGGTGCTATAAAACATATACATAATAAATAGTAAATAACACTACATTAAACTATAAATAAAACTCAAAATAAAAACTGTAAAAAAAAAAACTCTCGGTGAAAAGCAGCCAAATCAATGTCTAAGTTTAGACCATATGGAGTGGTGGTGTTTAATGTATATAACCAGTATCTCTCCCCTCTGTCTGAGTTGTTTTTAAGCATCTCTATTCCTTTCATCATTCTTAACCACCTCAATCACTTTCATTTTTATTCCTAAGCAGTCTTTGAATAAGGGGATCTCCTTCATTAAAGCAGGTAATAAATCGTATCCCATTATTCTTAGAGTTATTAGAACGATAGGCTAATAATAATAAACTTATTCTATAGAATAGTTTTCCTTTCCATTTGTCTGACCTGTTTATGAAACAAGCTCTGTGTCACGTTTTTTTTTTTCTTTAAACCTATTGGTCATTCTCTATTTCAATTTTAAATTCCAGATCACAGTTGCAGGTACTACGTAACCTTCAAAATTGTCCTAAAGGAATATTCTTTATCTACTTTGTGTGGTGCCTGCTAAAGGCATGAAACTACCCATTGCTGTCACCTTTCTTCCCAAAGAAAAATTGTATAAATAGGTCCCCCTCCATCACTGAACAATAAATGGTCTAAAAAATTTATTTTCTCTGTGTATTTCACTACTAAAATACGGTCTTATTTATTTTTTATAAATAAAAGTTTTTAAAGACTCCAAAACATCTCTCACGCCTTTCCAAATAAAAAGGATATCATCTATAAAACGGATCCATAAGATTATGTTATCACAGTATAGGTTGTTAGTCCAAATATTGAACTCCTCCTAGTCTGCCATATACAAGTTTGCGTACGAGGGGGCACATTTTTTACCTATAGCATTGTCACATTTTTTTTATTTCAAACTCTTTATCAAAAATAAAAAAAATATTAGATAAAATATAATGAATTAAAAACAATTGCTGATTGGGAGATAGATACCCTTGATTTTAAAACAAATATTCGGTAGCCTCAGCTCCCTTTTTATCAGGTGTGTAGGGATTGGACATCACAGGTGATCCATATATAGCCCTCCTCCCAAGGCAAATTATGAAATTTCTGGATAAGAGGAATGGAATCCCTAAAATAAGAACCTAAAGAAAGAACAAATGGTTATAAAAATAATCTACGTATTACAATAAATTGTTTGTTAGGGACTCGATAGCCGAGATGATTGGATGTCAGGGGGGCTTATTAGTATTACTGTGGATTTGGGGCAAGTAATAAAAAAGTGCTTTTCTCAGAAATTCATTCAAAAGATACAGCTTCTCCGATTTGTTGAGTACACCGTTATTTTTAGCCATATTCAGGAGCAATTTTAGTTATTTTAATGAATACTTGAGTGGGGTCCTGATTTGATTTTGTATAGTGTGACAGGGTGAAGTCAACCCCTATCAGTTATGCCTGGGAAACATATGTCTGAGTGCTTCATCCAGCACTCATAAGGGTTAACTCAGGTGGAAGCTAGCTAATCATGATGTAAGCTGACACCTGAGAGCCAGCAAGGTAGATAAGGATCTTGTTACCAGCAGTAGCTGCCTGTCTCAGAGGAGAGCACATGGATAGATGTGCTGCTAGCCAAAAGGATACAGCACACTACTTACTGCAGCCAAAGTAAGATTTCTTTCATTTGTTTGCATGACTGCTTAAAAAGACTCTTACGGTTTGGGTATGGTTTAGCCAGCCAGCCTGCTAGCTAGGACTGCTGTGTTAGTCAGTTTTCTCCCAACGTGGAGCAGGATTTATTTGCTTAAAGGGACAGTGTACCCGCATGTTATGTTGCTGTGGAGAAATAAAGCCACTGAACGTTTTCATTTATCCTGAAACTACACATGTGGACTGTTCCCTGACCTCAGCTACAGGCCGTCCTGCCACAATAGGTATTTGTGTCCCCCAATAATCTTTGGGCTTCCTCAACATAACCTTTCCTATATAATATAATTACGCCCCTTCCCTTTTCAGCTTCTTTAATTATGATATTCATATTATTTTCTAGAGATATTAAAGCCCCACTTCTTTTTTTGTGAGATTGTTTCTCTTAAATCTTTGTTCACAGATCCTTCATCGCAGATTTGGAGAAATCTTTGATGTGATCTCTTTGTGAAGGATAGAATATTGATTTCCTTTTAGGATTACTATGTGATCGAGGGAGTTTAGGATACACAATTAAAATCAGTAGTGGTGTTAAATGGTAATGACGGTCTATTGGAGAAAAACGTTCAGCTGCCAGTGTAGTGTCCAGAATTAAGGATCTGATGACCTTGTACACAAAAGCCCTTTTGTTAGTGCAAAAATAACTTCATATTAATATTAAAGCTGTATTACACTATTGAGGGTGTTCTTGCGCTTATATTTTCCTGACACACATATATATATATATATATATATATATATATATATATATATATATATATATATATATATATATATATACCATAATACTGAGTTAAGTTATGGTGAGTAAAAAAGTGACAAAAACCCTCCACAGGAAAGCAAATATGCAAATACAACTGTATGCTCATCTGCATGTCTTAGGCAGGTCTGCAACCCCGCCTTTCCCCATTATCACCCAGCATACAGCACTTCCACTGCAGCAAGGGATTCTGGGAAATGTGTGCTCATTTGCATGTCATGAAGAGAGCAGCACCTGCTGGGGAAGTAGAAGGCTGGATGAAACCCTTCAACCGGTTCTCCTGTAGGCAGTCATTGATGACCTTCAATTCTGGCTCTGAGAGAATAGATTCTTCCGAACGAAATGGCAGCACCCAGTAATAATTCAATGGGGCAGTCATAAGAACGATGTGGGGGAAGCGTATCTGCATTCTTCTTGTCACACACATCCAAAAACTCAGAGTATGGAGTATGGAGTTGGCAGTAGATTTTCTTGGTACGAGAAAATATTATGTATTCCCACACATTCTGGTATAGAAGTTTTAGGTAGGCAGGCTAGCTGGCAGTGCTCCGAGGGAAATGTGAGTGTCTTGGTCTTCCAGTCAATTAGCGAGTTGTGGATCATGAGCCATGGAATTCCCAGGATCACTGGAAACAAAGGTGAAGGAATAAGACTAAATGAAATCTTCTCCTGATGATTGGGCTCTATGATTAGTCTAAGATTACTTGTTTTCATGGGTAACAGGTCCAGAGCTCAAAGGAGAACCGTCAACGACTTCCATCCTTTCTGGCGATTCCTTGGCTATGAAAGGTACCAAATGGCTCTTGGCGCATTCTATGTCCCTAAAATTCCCTTCCGCCCCTGAGTCACCATCACTGTGGTTGAAAAACGATGTGTCCCTTCCTCGATTATAATAGGGATAAGGAGGTGTGGATGTAGAGAAGGAGGGTTACCTCCTAGGGCATGAACCCCTTGTAAGGAATCCACACCTCAGTTTACTGCTTACCTTGCCTCACCTGTGCAGTCCTGGAACACTCCCTCTGGTATCTACTGCAGCTGTGCAAGCTATCACTGCAACCTAGCCTTGTACTCACTCATTGGAGCAATGCCTTCAAACCCTCCTCCGGGGATTGGCCCGCTGGCCTTTAAGTACTGCATCCCCACAATCCTTCTCTGCCGAGCATAACCCTTCCTGGTTTTCACAAGTGTTCTGCCACAAGCCCTATGGCTTGGCTCTGTTGTGTTCTAATCTCTCTAGTTCTATTCCCTAGTTCACGCAGAGTTCTGTTCCTGTCTCCTGTGCTGAAGCAGAGTACTCTTCTTGTTTACTTCAGCTCCCTGTTTCCTGAGACCGGCTGCTAGTCTCACGCAGCAGTCAGTTCCTGTTTCCTGTGCTGAAGCAGAGGTTTCCCCAGTGTTGTCTTCAGCTCCCTGGTTCCTGGGGCCTGCTGCTCATTCTCTATTGCAGAGGCCGTGTCCTGGTTCCTGCGCTGAAGCGGAGGATTCTCCAGCCCGCTCAGGACTCTTTCGCTGAAGCACTGATCTACCACTGCTGCCAGGCGGTGTGCCCACTCCGGTCTACCTATCACTTCCTGAGATCAGTACCATGGGCCATGGCCGCCGCACGCGCAAAGTCCACTCCCGCGCTCACGCTCCTATGCTGAAGCGGGGAACTCCTGACTACCTGTTGCCAAACTCCTGCTTGAACAACGTTTACCCCGATGTCTCTAGTCCTGACCCTGGCTTGTCCACTGACGATGCTGCCTTCTCCAGTCCTGACCCTGCTACGTACGACTACGAACTGCGCAATCCGGATCATCCTGCGCGGTCTAAGGTCGGTGCTTTTACAACCCCACCTCAGCCACGAGGTCCAACACAGGTTTGTGGCGAGCACAACCGTGACACCCCTGTCTCTCCAATTGTCTTTCAGTAAGTCTTTGATCGATATGAATGCATAAACGGACAAATTCCTCAAATCCCTCTGGAGGCACCATCCGGACTAGTTCATCTTTGATTTGCTCGGAGAGACCCTGCCAAAAATGATATCTCAGAGCGGCCTCATTCCACTCATTATTGGTAAGCCATCTGTGGAATTCGACGGTGTACTCAGCTACCGAGCATCTTCCTTGCCGAAGGTTGTTCAAAGTTGCTTCAGCGGTTTGGGTCATCAAAAATCAGACTCATGGTTTCGATGAATCCCTCCAGATCCGGGCCTCATCCATGAGCAGGGTGATGATCAGTCCAAACTTGGCTTTGTTGGTATTATAGCTGATGGGCTTTAGCGTAAAAAGAAATCTGCATTGATTAAGGAAATCCCGGAAAGATTGTTTTATTCCCCCAAAAAATTCCAGAAGGGGTATACCCGTTTTGCATGTAAAACGTGATTCATCAGGGAGAAACGTCACTATGGTATTTCCTCCCTTATAAACCCATAAACCCATACAGTGTCATTAACTGATTAGACCAAGATGAACTTTGATCTACAGTACATATTCATATATACAAAAAGTATAGAGTATATATATATATATATATATATATATATATATATATATATATATATATATATATATATATATATATATATATATATATATATATGTACAGTTCTACAATAATTTAAGGAGGTCCAAATCACAGTCATTTTGATTACCATTAATCCAAACTGTGAAATAAATAATAATGTATTAAAAAAAAATAATCATTGTACATCTAAATATTTATCAAATAATGACTGCTAGATGACTATTAAAGAGTTAATTAATACTTATCATCCTCTCTATTGGTAGATAATAAATCAAAAATATATACATGTATGTATATATGTGTGTAAATAGCAAAGCAGAGGAAGAAACCTCCAAGCCCGACGCTACTAGCCTGGAAGACAGCGTGTATCACGCGCAGGCTGTATTAACCCCCAGCACATCGGAGACAAACCATGAGAATAAAGCGCTGTAGCCTTAATAAATCTTTAGATCACATTGAACAGGAACCAGCTGGAAGCGATGGACCCTTGGTCCCCCTGAGGGAACCGACAGACCCTCGCATATACCAGGTAACCCTTAGTGATAAATCAGCAGCAAACAGTCACTGGACGGCGTACTCACAATCCAGAATCCAGGTAAGTCTGAAGTCTCCGGTGTAGGCTGCGTGCATCCAGGAATAGCAGGAATGGGTATGCAGGAGAAAAACACTAGGAGCACAGCAATGAAAAAACGAGAACTGGAGGCCAAGTGAAAAAATAACAAAAATTTAATGGGACATTTAACTATTTAAAAGAGAAACCTCTAACGCGTTTCTCGCATGGTGCGTTTTATCAAAGATAAAGCGCACCATGCGAGAAACACGTTAGAGGTTTCTCTTTTAAATAGTTAAATGTCCCATTAAATTTTTGTTATTTTTTCACTTGGCCTCCAGTTCTCGTTTTTTCATTGCTGTGCTCCTAGTGTTTTTCTCCTGCTTATGTGTGTAAATAAAATGTTCCGTAATGACATTCTTTCTATTTAATAATTTTTTTTTTAAAGAACCATAATATAACCCAAAAATAATTATATTCTCGTGAAATAATCTAAACTGCTGTTATTATATATATATATATATATATATATATATATATATATATATATATATATATATATATATATATATATATATATATATATATAATACTGTAGTATTACAAGGAGGTGGTGCCATGTTACTTTGATTACAACTGCATTGGAACTACTAAGACTGTGTGCTGTCTCGTTTTTTCCGGACTCCAATCTGGTAAATTCTACTTTTTACATGTGCATATGGGGCAAGCATCAGCATCTTACTTATGTTTACAGTGTGCCAACTGAGATGATTTTTTCATATATATATATATATTTTTTTTTTATATAATGTGTGTGTATAATTACTCCATTATTTAATAGATGCCCATGTTATTTTGCCTTGGCATAAATAAGATATTATACTATTCTCATGACGTTAATGCATCTTAAAAAGTGGCTTTATTGATGGCTCTCGGAAAAATTAACCCTTTGAGTGTCCTGCCAGGGGTCCAACAGCAATATGTTGCCAAGCAGATCATAGAAAAGCATGTAACTGAGACAGTCACCCTAAATGTGGATCCAAAACACTGTCTATATTAATTTGCTTAAACATTCTTCATTGTATAATAGCTACAAACATTTGTAGCATAAACATAAAGAAAACAATGCTTACACTTGTCTGATTTAATGAAGATCTATATCATCTAGTCTGAGTTTAGTTTAGTTTGGTTTTAGGTGTATGTGGGTGTAGGAGACATGTGCAGAGGTATAACCAGGGAGACGTCATTAAAGGAAAATAAACGTTGACTTTTATTTAGCTTGAGGCTTTAAACAGTACAGCTTCATGTCAGCATGCAAAAGCAAATGAACAGGCCTATTCCTTTGTAAGGGCAAACTCAGACTTCCCTGTCCCTATCTGCAGGGCTGGAAGGATAGGCCTCTTACCAACCTCTGACCCAAAGTCCAAAGAGGTACCTGTAAGCAGGAGGTCTTTATATTGGTCCGGGTCTGAGATCGTGTCTGTGGGGTGCACACTCTGGTGGGTTCAAGTGTCCACTGTATCCTGGAAAATATGTTTTGGTTCCCTGTGTTCTCTCTCTAGCAGCACAGTTCATCTGTGCTAGAGATATCTGTTTCCTGGGGATCTCTCTGGCAGCACAGTCCCTCTGTGCTAGAGGTCCCATGCAGTTTGGGTAGCATATTTTTAAACCTGCTTGATGAGCCAGATGGAGACTGCCTAATTGACTCTAGCTGCAATTAACCAGCTCCCTGCTGGACTCATGAGCTACAGACAGGCTTTATGTGTGCTGCCCTTTTAAACCGGGGAAAGGTCCTGTCACAGTGGGACTAAAGGTTAGTGCAGGCCTACACAACTCCAGTCCTCGAGGACCGCAAACAGGCCAGGTTTTTAGGATATCCCTACTTCAGCACAGCTGGCTCAATTAGTGGCTCAGTATGACTGAGCCACTAATTGAGCCAGCTGTGCTGATTTAGGGATATCCTGAAAACCTGGCCTGTTTGCAGCCCTCGAGGACTGGAGTTGTGCAGGCCTGGGTTAGTGTAACAGGGTCTTATCCTTGTTGAAGAAACTGCCTCTAAATCCAGCAAGGAGCTGGTTAAGTGGCATTGAAGAAGTTCGCAAGAACGAAACGTGTAGGGCGGCTTTGCGGATGTGGGTGGTGTGCTGGACATTGGTCTTGTGAGTGATTGCCCATTTTGGATTGAGTCCTTGGACCCAGGGAGCAGCAGTGGACGGCCGCCACGTGGTTTCTCCTATTGAACAAGGACTGTTGGACTTTCGCCCACTTTATAACCCAGGGTGGTCCCAATGCCCAAAACCTACCTATGTTTGTAAGTGCTACTAATTTTTAATAATTTATGTTTATAAAGCAACTGGCACTATTCTTTTGTGTCTTCTTTTCCATATCTGGGATATCTCCTCCTGGGATCTGCTATCTGAGTTGGTTACTCTAACAACTACAAGGCTCTAACTGCTCATATCAAATGTGAGTAGGATTACATCAGTATACTGGCTAGGAAAGGAAATGTGGTATATGTGGTGCTCAGAATCAGACCGGTAACTTCTGTAACATAATTGTGATTGAGACCATAAGCTTGGTGGTCTGGCGACGACGGAGTGCCCCTCAATAAGGCAATAATGCGTAATAGCTGTAGGGGAAGTGACAAGTGGAGTCAATTGGGACAGCCACTGTGATGTACACAATAAACACCCTAGCAGTATATAATTGAAGGAACTATGTCCATTGAATAGCAGGGTTTAGATAAGGCACATTGGCACTTTACCTGCACATCCGGGGGGGGCACTCTCAGGATCAGTAGCGTGCAGTCCATCAGATAAGAAGTCCAGAAGGATAGTTGGTGAAGATAGAGCACAGCTGCAGACGCCCTGCAATGTGAAGCAGGGAAAACAAAGCCAGGCCACTCCGCAATAGTAACAAAAAGTGTATTAAGCAAGCAAACACATACAGGGAACAAAAATAGAACAGATAGAACGCACCTACGCGTTTCATACAATAGTACTTGATAAAGTACTATTGTACGAAACGCGTAGGTGCGTTCTATCTGTTCTATTTTTGTTCCCTGTATGTGTTTGCTTGCTTAATACACTTTTTGTTACTATTGCGGAGTGGCCTGGCTTTGTTTTCCCTGCTTCACATTGCAGGGCGTCTACTGGCTAGGAAAGAATTCCTCATTTATATACTCTGTTGCGCTATTGTGTGTTTTTTGTTTGTCTTTTCAATATACACCTGGATGTGAGTGTGCACCTCATTACCTGCCCCACTGTCTATATGGATTTGGATTGAATCCATCTCAGGAGCTGCACCCTTCAGAGGATATAATATATACTTCTTGCTGTTTTTTCGCATTTATCTTTAACAGTATTTGCGCTTGATCTTTGTTCACAAGTATCACTGATGAGAAAGAATGTGTGCACAGTACTACTGATGTCTCAGAATCTGTAAAAGTAAAGAAAAAGTCTACAGTGACACCTGTGAGAGCTACGAACTCTGCAAACAAAGTCTTCCCACTTGTAGGATTACCAGGTGAGGTTCTAGCGAATACAGTAAAAACAGCTGCAATAGCGCCTCCCGAGGTCAGGAAGAAAAATACACCTGATAGCCCCAAAATGGAGGACAAGATGTGGCGTTCCTCTAATGAACCCTACCCCACGTAGTCACGTTCTACAAAGCTCTTGTCCAAACGAGGTTGGAAAGGGAAAGGTATCTGCGCAAATGCTCTGCAGCACTCACCATACAGGCTGCCTACAGAGGAATGAAAACTGGTTGGATAAATCGCCAAAATAAAGCAGCCTGCCTTCTCCAATCCATATGGAGAATATAACATCAAAGAAAGAATTATGAACATTTGAAGCAGTGTGTAATTTTGCTCCAGTCAAATGTTAGGAAGTATCTGCAGCAAAGATACTACAAAAAAATTAAGGAAGCTGCTGCTGTGATTCAATCCAGATATAGGTTCTACATCACAACCAAGAAAGCTGTGCATTGCTATAAGTGCATCAGCAATGCCATCTCAGTACTACGATCATCTTTCCACACAAGTCAGGAAAGAAGAACCGAATTACGACTAAGAAGCGCAATACCAATACAGTCATGCTACTGTGGCCCCATGGACCAAGCCATATTCCTCAAAAAGCAAATTGCCGCTAGAAAGATACAGTCTTTGGCTAGATTGAGGAAGAACTGTTCTAGTGTTCACACCTCTATAGGTACAACAGTAATTAACTACCAAACTGAGATGCCACAGGAGTCAATCGGTCTGGATGAAAACTCCGGCAAACTTGAACCACCCATAAATATGGCTACAGAACCCGATACAGTTGGTCACTATAAACTCAGGGAAGAAGGGATTGACCGATGCAGGGGAAAACTCATGACGAACCGGTCCTAAAAAATGCTGTGCGTGGAAAAAGTCCTCCTCGAGCAACTGAAGAGTGCTGACCTCAAGCATCTTCTTGAGGAGACATTATTGGTCTGGAGAAAGGGCTCCAATCCCAGCGGGACTAAGGGTTATCTTTCTCCATCCACTCTCATTCGAGCCACAGAGATATCTTAAATGAGTGTGGAAGGGTGAGCTTTGGCCGTGGTCAGCCTGAGCTTCCCACAAACAGAGGAGGTATGTAACAGGGACTTATCACTGGTGAAGAAACTGCCTCTAAATCCAGCAGGGAACTGGTTAAGTGCAGCCAGGTAATTTACCAGACTCCACCTGCCTAATGAAAGCTCTGTGAAAGAGTGTCATGTGAGACACAGGAAGGAGATTTTCCTCAATACAAAGGGTGCTGACAAGAGGAAAGAGGACTTAAGTGCACGAAGGACTGGCCATTGAAAACAAGACAGAAGGGGACCAGACCTCTTTTCCTGGACACAGGACCCAGGAACCTGCCAGAGGCTAGACCCTCCAACACACCAAGACACCTGGACACCACTGACCTAAAGGGCCACCTGCTTTAAGGTACCGCTGAGACTTTGGAGGTGGTATACTAGTAAGGGGCTTTTCCCACCAGTCTTACAGATAGGGACTGCGGAGTGAGTTAGCCTTTACACAGGGATAGGTGTTTGTTGTTTTATGTATATTTTTGTTTGCTGTGTTATTTAAAGGAACAGGCAATAAAGCTTTATATTAATTGCACCCTAAAAACGGTCTCCATTTTGCATACCTCTGCACACATCTCTTACAGTTAGTACCTTTAACTTCATTATACAAGGTCAACTAAGAATACTGGATAACTAAGACATACTGTATGTGTCAACTCTGAAAAGAAGAAGATGAACAAAGGAACATAGGGCACAACGGGTTTAGCAAATCAAACTCATTTATTGAGCCAACACGACGTTTCTACCATAATGGTCTTTATCAAGTGACAATGGCATAAGTACATTCCCTTGTAACAACATATAAATAGTGCCCCAAACCCCCACAATGCAACCTGTTCAATTAGTGCTGATGGAATTCATGTGCTGATTCAGTCCTTCTAGCCAATGTCCAGTCTGTATCTCTTGTTAGATAACCCCAACAGCTGTTAGCAATCCTCGTGGAGTTTACATTCTCATCATTTCTGTGTATCCTGGCATCCATCTTGCTGACGTCATCAATCCGGGTCCTTAGCAGTTGGAACGCTTGCGTTTCAGGTTCGAGCATGTGCGGTAGTTATCCGCTCGATCCTCTTCCCCTTCTGTGATTTTGGAACGCAAGAAGCGCAGACCAGTTGTAAGTCATTGCGCACGCGTAAGCCAGTCTCCCTGTGGTCCTGCAGGCATAAGGGGGGTAGTTGATCTTCTGTTTTCATCCATTCACATCCATCTTTATCTGTCATGCAGTGGGGGAGGATATCTTCGTCATCAGAAGTCCACGATGTGAAAAGAAGGGAAAAAAAGGGGGGGGGGCGTTCTGAATTAGCATAACACTTTTTGAACAAGATGTATGATATACAATCTTACTGTGAAAAGTGATTAACAATAAATAAGCTAAAAAAGGTTGGTCTTTGTCAAGTCTTTTCAAAAACATAACCCACAAGGTGTATTCACATGACCATTTATTAATATAACTACAGCAGGCAATGGCAGCAACCTATGGAGAAAAAGGGGTTTTATCTCTCCTCAATGAAACAGCTCAATGACAAAAAATCATTCAGTCCATTGGGAGATACAGTGTCTAATTGTGGACCCAGAAGGATTCCCGCTGTAATAGTAAAACATCCTTGTCCTGACCTGCCCTAGCTTT
Source organism: Ascaphus truei (assembly GCF_040206685.1). Lineage (NCBI taxonomy): Eukaryota > Metazoa > Chordata > Amphibia > Anura > Ascaphidae > Ascaphus > Ascaphus truei. Next base: position 86,124,634 of record NC_134489.1, on the reverse strand, counting down.
TTTAATATGTTCAATACCCATTAGTTTCAATGACGATATTGGGTGACTAAATTCGGAGCAATGTTTGATGAGAGCGGTATCCTCTGCACCATTACTGATTTTACTCTTATGTTCTATAAATCTGGTTTTGAGCATACGATTGCTCTTCCCAATATAACATAGTCCACAAGGACATTTAATCATGTAGATTATGTTTGTAGTTGTGCCGGTGATCTGCGCAATGACTCACAAGTAGTCTGCGCTTTTTGCGTTCCAAAATTATAGAAGGGTGAAGAGGATCGAGCGGATAACTACCGCACATGCGCGACCTGAAACGCAAGCGTTCCAACTGCTAAGGACCCGGATTGATGACATCAGCAAGATGGATGCCAGGATACACAGAAATGATGAGAATGTAAACTCCACGAGGATTGCTAACAGCTGTTGGGGTTATCTAACAAGAGATACAGACTGGTCATTGGCTAGAAGGACTGAATCAGCACATGAATTCCATCAGCACTAATTGAACAGGTTGCATTGTGGGGGTTTGGGGCACTATTTATATGTTGTTACAAGGGTATGTACTTATGCCATTGTCACTTGATAAAGACCATTATGGTCGAAACGTCGTGTTGGCTCAATAAATGAGTTTGATTTGCTAAACCCGTTGTGCCCTATGTTCCTTTGTTCATCTGTTCAGGACTGATTGCAGGCTTTCGTGCAAACACTGGAGCACCGGTAACTGTATCATTATTTTTCTTTTTGAGGTGTGCAGCATTTCTCTTATATTGTCTGGACTGTAACTCTGAAAAGAAACCATTTTTACTACCCACTCCCTATCTATAAATTCCTTTCCCTGTTTTTCCCTATACCCTTAACATTTTGTAATCTTATTTTTTTTAAGTATTTAAAATAATGTATTGTCACAATTCTAGCAGGCCATGTGGTCTTGAAAGCATTAATATACAGTTTTCACTTGCTTCCAGTAAAACATGCTGACTGTTACAACATGCAAGTAATCCAATATCACAAATCCAAATCCTTACATTCCTGCCAAATACCTACATATCATAACATAAAATATCAGGGGACTTCCCAATTGTTTTTGACTTATAATTCAAAATTTCCTGCAGAAATGTCTTGTACTTAAGGAACCCCAGCAAAATTAGGAAGGGATGTATGACGCTGGGGTTGAGGCAGGTTAGAAGTAAAAGTTAGGAGACGGTGGTCAGTGGGAGGGAGTTTGTGTGGGGTATATAGGGCAATGGAGGTAGGACTCGATGTCTTGGCTTCTGGAAAAACATGAGGTTTCCACCGCCCTGCCTGCCCCTCTTTTACTGCTTTCTGTTCATTCGAGAATTTGTATAGTAATATTATAGAAATGTAAAAACAAAAAGGGGAAAAGAAGAAAAAGAGGAAATTAATTAAAGTGACTCAAGGGTTTATGAGGCTTATTCAATATCACTCAAAGTGGTCGATCAGACCTATTTCAGACGAAATTCCCCATTGAGTTCAATAAAGAATTCCGGTCGAAAACAGACCGATTGGTGACTTCAGCAGATATAGAATTATCCTCTATGTGGGAGGCTTGGATACTTATGGGAGTGCTGGTGGTGGTGTTCTTTGTTTTGTCACAGCTGGCTTTGGAAGGATGGATCCATTTCACAGTTAGAAAAAGGAAGGTGTTGCTGGGCTATGACTGGGGAGGTCGGTTTGGCAGGGTGGTCTTTGTATATTTCTGTATTGTTGGTGAGTTTAGTGGTTATTATTGGTGGTGGTGGGATTGGTTAACCTCAGGTGGTCTTTAAACTGACCCAGCTAATTATGTGTATTGTTGTTATCAATAAAACCTGTGGCCATCTAACCTTATTTAGTTGTCCAGTGTGTTTGTTGGGTTACAGTGGTGGTTTTGTTTCAGTAGGGGGTAGCTCAAAACTTCCGGCATCATCAATATTATTATTATTATCGTTTATTTGTAAAGTGCCAACATATTGGGGTACAGAGTTATGTATATTACATAAACAGTTATATACAAATGAGGACGGACGTACACAAACAGATACAAGATGAGGGTCCCGATCATGAGAGCTTACAATCTAGAGGGCAGCATGTGAATGTATTTGATTTGACTACGTTTACTTATACCTGATGAACTCAACTGTTTATTCCCACCACTGCATAGAAAATTCACAAATTATATGTACAAAATGAAATATCCAGTTTCCCTGAAACAGTATATTTTCAGCTGTAACAAGTCACATTAACACGGCACTGTGTAGACACATAGCATCCTAAATTGCTGTAATCTTTGAAAATGTGCATACCATGTGCTCCATTTAACCAAGCTTATATTATTAAATCTCAAGTAAAGAAATCAAGATGACAGTAAACTGTCTACTTTTGTTTATTCATTTAAATGGCAAACTGTCAATGCATTTTACCTATCAAGTATAAAGAGTAGATACTTTCTATATCTGACAACAAGGATCCCTCCAGTGTACAGGTCTATGATGTGAATACTTAATTAGGTATATTGGAAAAGATGCTTTCTTCTGTAACTCCTATTTCTTCAGTAATTAATATTTTTCATTGTTAAGGTGAATATATACATTAAAAAGCAGGGGTGTTTACAATGCAACAAAATAAATTGTCTGCTAACCCAAGGATTGCTACATACATATATGTTCGGCCAACATTTCCTTATAACATCTCATTCAAAATGGTTTGATTGATGATGGTAGTAAGATAATGCCATGTATAATATCTCTGTGCATACTTCAAGGTAGAGTTGATCCTAAAAAAACTCAAGAGTGAAATTGATCAGTGGTTTACTATTTTGGCGATACATTAGTACAACATTTTTGTGGGGTCTTTTAGATATAGTTGCCATCAAGATTTTCTACAAAAAAAATTATGCATCTGTGACACTCTTGCTATACATTATATGTTTTATTGTATGTTTCATGATATATACTGTATGATTGTTAAGTTCTCAATGACATTTAAAAGACTATATTAGCTAATGGCATTTAAGTTACGTTAATATGATCATGCAGCCTTACAACTCTTTCATTCTGAAGCTGTTATTTGTACTTTTCTTTTTATTTGGCTTTGGCTGATTCATGGGAAATCCTTTTAGAACATAAATTGTATTTAAATATTGTGTTTTTCAGGGCTCGGTATCTCTGAAATGGGGTCCATTTCCATTACACAAATACAGAGCCTTGAAAAACACAATACAAATGGTAATGTCTTTTTTATAATTTAGGCAGCTACAATAAATATCAAAAGCACATTGTTACTTTTTGGTACCACTGCTCCCACTCTCTGGAACACTGATTTATATCTATACAGGATATTATTGTGGAGCAGTCAGTCTAATATAACAGTTACAGCACAATGGCAAATCCTCAGGTTCGCATAATTGTATTTCACTTAACAGCCCACTCATCGTTGTATTTGATTTGTTCTGTATACTCCCTATATGTTCCACATTTCCAAGAATTCTTCAAGCTAAAGGTTAAATCTGGACTGGTCAAAGAGATCTGGAATGTAAAATTAAAGATTTGATAGTGATCAATGTAAATTATTAAGAGAATAAGTCTTACAACAGCTGGATTAATTTACATGGTAATGAAGCCAGCTGTTCTGCTCAAATGGGGGGTAGTGAATGCCACAGTAGGACAAGTTGCCTATGTTAACACTTCATCTGACATTGGTAGGGAAGCAATGAACAAGTTGATCAGATGTGCACCACTCCAATGCCAACATTATCCACCCATTCAGTGCTCAAGGCTGCTTCATTTATTGTCTTTTTTAGGCAGATTGTGTCAAGATAATGTTTATTTTGTGCACGTTAATTCAGATTACAACAACCTACATATCACTTTAGATTTGTAGCACAGTAGTTTCCTGTCTCTAACTACAACTTACACCTACTATAACTTCCATGGAAAGTACTTTTAGAAAAATAAGTCAGTTATAGGTCATTTTTGAGGTAGGTCTGTTGTTAAAAAGAAGTCAGAATGTAACTATTTTTAGATTTGGTATATTTTACCTTTAGAGATTGTTGTGTCTCCTGGCTTACTGAAAAAGCTATCATAACACTTACATAAATGTATCCCTAGTACGAAAGTATAGCATACAAAAAAAGCTAAGCCAGGAGAACATTACATAGTTACATAGCTACATAGTTACATAGTTCCATAGTAGCTGAGGTTGAAAAAAGACATATGTCCATCAAGTTCAACCTATGCTAAATATTTAGCTTAAAATTATGTTTCAAAGTCAGTAACTTGTTCATGAGGAAAAAAATGTAAATAATAAAACAATTGTTGCAAGTGAACGTGTAATATCAGCACCTCAAGCAAATCATGAATGAGAGCAAGTTACACACCACAATGGAAAGCAGCACGAGGCTGCAAGGAAATCATTATTTAATCCTCCCCCATCCCCCTCTCCCCCTCACCAACCTCAACAGAAAAAAAAAAACCTTAAAGCAAACATTGACAAATGAATAAAAAGCAGCGTATTACATCAATCTCAGGTCCTCATAAACCATTTTCCTTATAAATTGTTAGGGGTGACGCTTACCTATAAGAAGCAGGTGCTCAGTTCCGGGATGTAATAGCCCTTGAGAAACACTTGTGAGCGATGCCGAAAACGGAAGGGCCTGTTTGTATGTGTTTTTATCCTACTTCAATCTAATAAACGTATTACTTTTTTATATCAACTATGGCTGCTCCAACGGAAGTGTGTGTTCTTATAATATTAGCACCTCCGGCACATCAAGAATGAGAGGTCCAGCAACAAACGACCTACCCCGATGGAGAGCAGCACAATGAGGCTTCAAGGAAATCATTATTTTACCGTCCACCCATCACCGCCCCCAACAGAAAAATTTCAATACAAACATTGACAATTAAATAAAAAGAAACACATTTAACAAATATAAGGTTCTCATAACCGTTTTCCTTATGAAAACAAAAGTTAAAGTAGCACTCCCCCCTAAATAATTTTTTTTTGCTTTTACAGAATCAGAGTGGGGAGGTTTCCCGGTGTCTCCAGGTGTTTCCCTGGCGCTGTACTGCGCTATTTTTAACTCTGGAGACTCCAGTTCCTGATATATTTAACTTTTTATGTGCCTGTGTTACTGGCCTCGTTTGGGAAACAAGAAAAGCTGTCATCCAAGCCTCACTCCCAGAGGCCAATAGGAAACTGTGATGTCGCAAAGCATGACATTGCGGAGTCCTAATGGCAGACCTTCTCTGCCATATTTTATTTTACTTCCAATTTAACAGCACGTTTTAAGTGAAACTTCTTTCTATTGTCACTGAAATGTAATTATACTCTCAAAAGTCTTTCATTCAATCAAAAGCATCAAAAGCATCAAAACCAAAAAACAATTTCAGTGACAAAACAAAAAGAAGTTTCATTTAGAACATATGTGCTCGGCACACACACACACACACACCCTTTTTTTGGTTGTTGGATGGGTCGCCAATGGGTTAATAGTTCAGCCTGACATCACTAATCCTGATTACTCTTTATGGTGTATGTGTGTATGTATATGTATATATATATATATATATATATATATATATATATATATAGATCCGGAAATGAGAGACAGCACACAGCCAAGTGAATGAAACAACTGTATTGATGTAAAATAAACAGGGCACTGCATCCAACATTTCGGTCAGCTAAACGTGACCTTCCACAGGGAAGTGAGGAAGGTCACGTTTAGCTGACCGAAACGTTGGATGCAGTGCCCTGTTTATTTTACATCAATACAGTTGTTTCATTCACTTGGCTGTGTGCTGTCTCTCCTTTCCGGATCCACAATCTGGTAATATCTGCTTCTAATATGCATATGGGACAAGCATCGGTTTACTTGCGTTTACAATGTGCCTTCTGACCTTGTTTTATGTATATACATATATGTGTATGTATATAATGTAGTGTGTGTGTGTGTGTGTGTGTGTGTGTGTGTGTGTGTGTGTGTGTGTGTGTGTGTGTGTGTGTGTGTGTGTGTGTGTGTGTGTGTGTGTGTGTCGGTCATGTGTGCTCATTTGCATGTAATTTCCCAGAATCCCTTGATGCCGTGGAAGCACTGTATGCTAGGTGATAATGGCTAAAAGGCAAGGTTGCAGACCTTTCTAAGACATGTGAATGTGCTCACAAGTGATATTCTTTATTGGCTATTTATATATACAGTTAATTAGTAGAGGTGGGCGAATCCGCCCAAATCCATTTCCCTTATTTTCTCAACACCCATTATGTGGTGTAAAATCCGCACGGATTCTTCAACATCCGCCATTGGATACAACCCTTGGATACATTTCTTGAATCCATTCTGCGGATTCAGCATTCCGTTGGCGGATTGTTAAGAATTGTGTGTTGGTGTGTCTTGTAGGAGACAGCTCAGGCCGCGTTTATAGTACCGGTGACAGCGACGTTGCGTCAAAACAAATGTATTGATGCCACCGCGTGCGCTTATAGTAGGAGCGACACAACGGCGCGACGGCTTGGTCGCGATCGCTGGAAGTCACTTCAATTTAAATTTTCCAGTGACGTCAGTGTCGCAGTCCCGTCGCAGTTGCCGGCACTATAGGCGCGGCCTTACAGAGAACGGAGTGCTGCTATAGCAGGGGTTGCTGGGATTCGTAGTCACTGGGGCCTTCCCTTCTGATTGCTTGCGGATGCTTGCCATCCACACCCGAACTACAACTCCCAGCAGGCAGCCAACAAACATCAATGATGTCACTTCCGGTTATGCGCAGTCACTCACTTCCGTTTATATATTTTCGTGACAATTTTCAGGTTTTTTTCCCTAGGAGATTTTTGTGGATGGCACTGGCACGAAAGAAGTTTCACTTCAAAAAATATTGGGAAAATGGGGGGATTATTTTTTATATCAGTCCGAGCATGTACTTGGTGATTATTTGGTGCGTGCACTGCCCATTGCCACTCTCCCTAAACCAGTGGCATGAGTAATGCAGAATATATAATACAGAACTACAGTTCTTGATCCCCAGAAGTGCAGGAAGTGTTTTTTAGGTGGAGGTGCTGTACATACGAAATATGTAAACAGACATACATTACCATAATATCAACATATTTAAACCCAGGGGGGAGGCAGCCCCTGATGCCCAGAACAGTGTCCAAATGTATATTGAAAGGGGGTGGGAATGAGATCCAGGATCACCTTCTTCCCATAGTACTGCAAAAGGTGCTGTACTTAGCAAATAATCCTGCATAGCTTTTGTCTGCTTTGCAACATTCCAGTTTCCCCATCTTATTTGACTTATGGGGCCCTAAATCATACAACAAAAGACAGAAAGACCCAATGCTACATCCAACAAGACACATCATATACTGTAGTTAGATACTTATCTGATTTTCTCTCACATGTGAGGGTCACTTAGTTAAATGATTTGGTCAAAGCATTGTAAGCTTGCAAACCACGTCAAGGTGTGCCCCCTTTATTGCAAGTGCTACAGTAGCACTATCTCTGTGAACATTCTCTTTACAAATGCAGTGGCCGTTATTCGAACAAATTACGGAGCCGTTTTCGCGTGCTCTGCTGTATTCCACGCGGCATTAACGCGGCCAATCACCCCAGGCACACGTGTTTATCGCAGTTGCTTTGTTTGAATTTCATGGATTCTGTTTCTAATCCGTGGCAGAAATGAATGAATTGTAATGTGTACAGTACTGTGCTACTGTGTCAATCTCAGGTGTTTAAAAACCAGAACACTAAAATGCCATTTTCTGCACTCGCGTCTTAATGCGGGAAGGTTAGAAGAAATCACGCGCCATGAAATGGGTATTCCGAGGTATACAACGCGTGAAATGTTCGAATAACGGCCGCTGCATCTGTACATCTCTGATAAAAAAAAGAAGTCTTAATAGACTGGTTACTCACAGCTGCATCTCAAGGTGGGCAGGGGTGAGCTTGGAAACAGGGAGGAGGGGACATCAAAATAATTGTTTACCAATTAAAATCTACAAACACACACATCACTCCTGTAAACTCAAAACCCAGACACAATGCTTACAAAGCTTTGGCCAAATAATTTAACTAAGTTTACCCTCACTCAAAAGAGAAAAACAGATAAGTATTTAACTATATGATTTGTCAGGTTAGATGTGGCATTGGGGGCTTTATGTCTTTTGCTGTATACATTGTCACAAACCCAGTAGCGGTCCTAAATGATGCAGCTGATGAATGTGGCTATATCATTGTGTTTGCATTGTATCTGTGTAAACTGTATATAGCAGTGAATATATCCCAAGAAATATCCATGTGAAGTGATTTTGGAAGTCAGAATAAACTCATCAACCTACAATATGCACTTGATTCCTTTGATCTCCACTGTGGCTTACAAAATCTTCAGTATATATGTTTTCTGACAATGGTTTATTTTCCCTTACTGCCCATCATGGATAATTGCAAGTGTATACACCATGGGATAATTGCAATTTTCTTAAATATGTAATCTAGAATTCACATGGAAAGGAGAAATCAAAGGAACTGTTTTGTAATAAAAAGGCTTAAAATAGGTCCCTTGTGATTAAAACCGTGGATGTGTCTGTGGAATCCTATTAGAGATCGTAAATTAACAAATTGGGGAACCTTGTTCAATGTGTTTAGCCTCCGTCTTAACTCCACAATATGTACACACCAGCCCTAGTTAATAAAGAAAATGAAATTATTTGGTAAACACTCACGGGATTCACAAATCCATGGTAAATATTTCATTAAAAATGGAAGGCTGCTGCAGTGAGGTCACCTAATATGATAATAAAGCTCAGTAGTGGCTCTTTAAATATTGTCACCATATGTTATAAATACAGCTAATTGTGATTTTTTTTTTTTTTTTTTTAGTTGACTTTCAAATCATCCAAAGCATTCTACTCATCCTGACAAACATTTAAAGCCTATTTTACACTGGAAAATGTTATGCTAACTTGCACAAAATATAACTAGACATGTACATAGTGATTTGCCAAATACTATGGAAACACAGCAAGTTCTCCTCATGTCATTGGTTGTGTGACAGTATTTGAAATGTGTCTGAACTTGAAACATTGGGAAGAACTTCACCTCCTTTGACAAGAAACATTGCTATGCTTACGGCTGTGTCACAGAAAATTACAATTAGCCTCATATTATGCATGGAATGGATGTTGAAAAACAAACATTTTAACGTTAACTTCTTATTTTTTCTACATGAAAGACTCAAAATGTATAAATTGTCAATCGCTGCAGGAATCATTTCCAATCTCACCTACGTTTATATATAAAGTGCTTATTTGCAGCTATCCTTATTTTGAAATCTGCACCCTATGTGTATCCATTGAAAATAAATGTTGAAAAGATACTTAGCCTATATCTCAATATTAGAGATGGGTGAACCTGTCAGAATCCGCTTTCGTGAATTTTCCCGGCCTTCTCAGGTCAGATCCGCATGCTGAAATCCGAAGTCGGATTTTATCCACTTTAGGCCGCCCAGATTCTTTAAAATCAGTCCATGGGACTCGAATTTTCAGATTGACCACTATGTATATATTTCTCCTCCTACCTATTATAATTCCGTTTGACGGATTCAGCTTCAGTTTGCTGGTTCGGATTTCAAATCCGTCGGACGGATTTTCAGTCATAGGAAAGAAAAGAAAAAACGAATTTTGAGACTAATCTACTGAAATCCGCGGCTCAAAGGAACTGGCGATTCTGCGTCGGATTATGATTTAGATGGAAAATTTGTCCATCTCTACTCAATAAAACCATATCAGAGTACCTGAGAGATCCCCACTAAGTGGTCATTTGTTATCCCTCAAGGTTTGCACAAGTTCAATCTATATTTCAATGTGGTTTAAAAGATAAACCATCAGTCCTACATTGAATTACATGAGCTATGGTATATGACTGCATCTCCAGTGCCAATATTATGGGATATATATATATATATATAAATATATATATATATATATATATATATATATATATATATATATATATATTTATTTATTTTTTCATTTGGACTAAAGGAATCTGTTTTTAATACATGATTTGAAAAGCCAGAGTTTCTTCCTCAGTTCAAGCAGCACTAAGGAATAAAGTTTGGACTAAATTTACTAAATGTTATTCCTTAGAATACCTTCTGGTGTCAGGTGTTTGGGAAAAGAACCGCTTTGTTGATATCGGTCTATATCTTACAAAACCGTGTCATAATAATACACCACATAAATCATGTATCCATTTCTCGTTAAGTGCTCACATCTTTCTCCACAATGTCAACAAGTAAATGTACATACAGGACCACCGATAGTTTTTTTTTTAATACCTCCGATAATAAAGAAATCTCAATCAGACAATTTCTTACTTGTAAAAGAAAAGGGGTGATATATTATCTTACATGTTCCTGTAACAAGATATATATATAGGTATGACATCAAGATAATTAAGCTTTCATATTCTTCTAGAGCACATTCTTGATATTAAAAATGCTAAAGTAGTCCTTGTATCACGTAAAAAGATCACCTCTGTTGCCAGACATTTTTATTTTTGTCATAATTTGAGATATCTGTCTTTCGGCATTTGGGATCGAAAAAGTAACTCTTGGCATCAGAGGGGTGACTTTGAAAAATGTCTCCTTCAGAGAAAGTATAAATGGATAGTTAAACTTGGCTATCTTATGCCAGCTGGTTGAATTCATCTTTTGGTTTTTCTATGTTTCTCTAAATTAGAGTATATTAGTTTGAATTTCATTTCTTGTTAATAACATCTATGTATACTTTATTTTACATGGTCACATGGGAGGCGTAACTCTACTGGGATGGGCATATTGAGACTTCTGAGATACCGGATGAGGTGTGAAGTCACATTTCTTGGAGTATTTATACCTCTGAGATACTGGATCCTCGCCAGACCCCGAAACACCTAGCGAAATTATTTTTCTAATGATACAATATTTTGTATTTTCAGGTATACATGAGTGTTAAGTTTTTGTTCCACAAGTATTTTTACATGTTATCACACACACACATATTACATAGAGTGCATATGTAAGCACACACACATATTACATATAGTGCATAGGTAAGCGAATGTCCTATGTACTGATGATGCAATGCACGTTTGCAGGTGTTTCTACCATTTTGCAGAAACTTGTAGGAAGAATGGAACATTCCATGCAGATGCTGTAAATGCCAGGGGAAACTGTCCAAAGGTGTCAGGAATTAAGAAAATTGTAGACCGTGAATGACCCACTGGGAAGCTAGTGAACAGTGAAAGGTTGAAACTTCCTTGCACTGATTATTTTGCCACTGAGGAAAGGTTACCCTCTACCCTTTCTGTCACTGACCAAAATCTTTTCAGAATGTCCGCCAAGTAATGGAGATGGAGAGTCATGTATCTGACTGCAACATCAGTGAAACAAAGTAATATTGCATTACAAGGGACAATATATAAAACACAAGTTCTTGGTTGCTAACTTCCATTAAACTCGGTCACACCAGCACTTCAAACCTGTTTACTGACAGAAATATTTATTTATTTGTTGTTTTATCCTTTCTTCAATCTAAAGGTTGTTTATTATCCAGCTACGAAGTCTCATGCAGGTGGGTAGTTATTAGATCATGGAGTACAGTATAAACCGGCCACCATTAGGATTTTAATGCATTTATAACTCTGCCGTATTTGTAGCAGCTTTGGTACAGCTGCATTTTCATTTATTTTCCTAGATGTAAACCCTTTCCCCTAAAACTCCCATATGTACTTTTATATTTAGTAATATATGTTGAGCTACCCTGTTACACTTTCTATCCTTAATTCAAAAAGATAAAATGTACGTCTATATGTATATACTGCTCTATAATTTAGCTTTTGAACAAAATCGTTTGTAGGACAACTGCAGCAGCATGCATTGGGCCTTCTGTGCTATTTGTAATTATACTATTTGTGGTTGGTCTTCTGGGCCTACCTGGTAAAAGCTATTTTACATAATTTACATCACGAAAACCAAATGCTAAAGGTGTTGCATGACAGAATGCTCTCCGTTAACTGCAACTGTGCAGTTTGTGCTGCTTGTGAAACCTTTTCCAGATTTTTTTTTGAATGCAAGTTTAATAAGTGGTTTGCATTTAGACCAGGGCAACTCCAGTCCTCAAGGGCCTCCGAGTTGGGTTTTCAGGATATCCCTGCTTCAGCACTGGTGGCTCAACCATTAACTCAGTCAAAGACTGACACAGTTTTTCACCATTTTGCTACAGTATTTCCTTGCTGAAGACGTTCAAGGTAAACTGCAGTAGTCATCCCACTTCACTAATGAAAATTCCACTTTCTCAAAATACTATAAACCATGTTACAAAGTGAAAACAAAAATCAATGCTATTCACACGTCTCTTTACTTCCAAATCCATGAAACTATTTATCCTCATCGAATGGTTTTACAGATGATGTACTCACTTGGATACGTACTCACTTGCATATTACATAAATGTATGCACTGAAACAGAAAGCCTTGACAAAGCACCGGAGGGTAAGAAATACATTGGGGTCTTGTCAGGTCACAGGCTGGTGCAGGTTCTGCTTATATTCATCAATTCTACTTCTCTTTCTTTTAAGTCTGTGTTTAGATGTTCTGTACCAATTATACCTACATATTTAACAATCTCATGGCTGTTTTATTACGATGTTCGACTAAACATTTAGCATATATACGTGTATATATATATGTATATGTATATGTATATGTATATGTATATATATATATATATATATATATATATATATATATATATATATATATATATATATATATACTATGTATGTATGTGTATATATATATAGCACTCACTGTTTTTCCATCTCGATTTGAATTTAGTTGTAGAAAAAAAATACTCTTCTTATAAAGATGCTGGCTGATAAGTGTACAATAAAATGTATCATTTAAAAAAATCTAAATGATATACACACAAACATACATGCATTTGTTGTACGTGTGTCTATGTGTGTGTTTAGAAGAATCAGCGGCATGCAGACTAATTTGATAGATAAAGAAACAGTGCATGTATCACCTAATGACATTGATGTGCTTTAAAGCATAATGCTCTTTTGGAATGAATCACTTTTCTGGAAGCAACATGTATGAGTGTTATTTATAATGAACAATGGATTAGCAAAAAAATTACATTTACGGAATTTTTACACAGCAAAACAATATGAGTTTAAGCTTTAAAACGGCATCACTTCTTTTCTGCCATGTTACCATCAACTTTTCGTGCACTTGGGCCAACAATTATGGAAATATCAGAAAAAGTGACGCAAGTTTGCAATGTAAATTTACAGAATGAGGTCATTTATCATGCAAGGGTCCCACAAAAGCTAAACTAACACAACAGGGGACATATATCAATGCCGCAGGAGTGCAAGAGATGCTAAAATAAGGAGATTTGTTGCTGTTTAAGTAACCCATATGCATTAAACATAACCCTTTCACCCCCAAAGGGGGAACGTTTAACATACTGTTTTACAATAGGTAGCAGGCTGCTTTGGCAGGGAAGGGGATAGGAGAGTTACAACCCCTGTGTAGCATCGCTCTATAAAACCCTACAGTGCCTGGACGGCCTGTAATGCTGGGCTTTACTTGGGTTGCAGCGCCCTATCGCCACCGATGGGTTAATGAAAGGGGATTTCATCTAATACTACATTGTCAAACACATAGCCCCAAAATAAATCATTTAATTGTGCATTTATCCATATACAAGAATTCCTGCAAATGCTAATGTGACAATAATAATATTTTTTCCTGCATAGCGCTGACTATCAGCGCAGTGATTTTTGCAGACACTGAGAACCCCTGCCCTGAAGAGCTTACCATCTAATTATAGTATATGATGCACAGGGAAAAGGACTTGCCCAAGGTCACAGGGAGAGCTACTTAGCACTGGGATTCAAACTGGGGTCACTCACAACAAGAGCCATTAACACTGAGATACGCATGAATATGTGAGCCTTTTTTAGGACTACAGTATGTCTTTGTAAGCGTATTTGCAGCAAATTACTCTGAATAAAGCAATTCAACTATGGTATGAATAGAATTCCCTACATGTGCTAAAAATATAGTTACTAGACTAACACAATGCAAATATGGCAGAAATAATTGTGCGATTATTATTTATACCCTTTTGCCTTCCAATGGTGTTGAACAATTGTCAGAACAGTCTGACAATTTATGATGTTTAATTGCATCCCCCAATTTTGCCATTACACCATTTTCAGGTGCTTTTATGAAAATATAAATATGAATGAGGCAAGTTAGTCATTTTTATCATAGGAAAATTGCTAATTATATTAGGAATATTGAGGAATATTTCTAACAATATATATATTTCATGCAAAGATTACCTCAAATTGTATTTCTTATCAATAGGTTACTTTATGCAGCAGGACTGCTTCATTGTTCATATGTCAAATTGGTATCAGCATATCACTAGCAGTGAATATTATTAACTCATTCAGGATCTTCAGAAGATACAATTTACAACTGCAAACATATATAGGGCTCTGTCTGATATGTTATTAAATAAAACGTGCCTCAAAGTAGCCAAAATAGTTATATGTTTCACCTTCACGTTTGTCCTTGCCATGTACTGTATATGTTATAACTGCATTGTCTATGTATAAATATCTTGCCCATAAGCATAGTCAATTGATTGGGTGCTATTTACAGTAGTAGCAAGAATCAAGTAATTGGCTCACAATTCTGCTTGCCTTTGTCCAGCACACCATACTGATGGTCTCTGCTTTTTGGGATATGCACAATGAAAAGAATAACCATGGAATGTGCAGATATAGATATCCTCTTCTTGCAAAAAAATATATATATCTACTGTAGAGCTGCAATTTCTCTAAATAGTAAAAGGTTTTAAGAAAACTAAATGAAGTCAAAGTACTCTTACGACTAAGCAGCAGTCAGGTTTTATTATTTTACATTTCTTCTTGAAAACCATATCATATTTATTTTATCACAGAGCATAAAAAAGGCTTGCTTTTCTCAGAGGGGAACCCCAATCCAGAAATATCAACCAACATACATGGCTATATTTCTAGAAAGCCATAAGGATTTTTTTTTTAAGTAAGTATCCATGTAGAGAGCAGAAAACAACACCAGCAACAAAAGATGATTTAAAAAAAAAAAACAGTATTAAGGATTGCACCTTAAACCCTTTGCAACAAGGACATGTAAGGTATTGCAAGGTAATGCAGTTTCCCCTGGCATTGAAAGAGTTAAGAAAGCTGGAACTGTAATAAAGAATAGCTGCATTTTAACCAAGTCTACATAGGTTTCTACTCTCATGGTTGAGGAGGTATTATATCCAAGAATATCTGACCATTTAATAAGGACAGTATAATTAGCATTCCATAAAGAAATGTAAGAAATAATAAATAATACAATGGAAAGATGTTCAGAGCATAGCAAGTAAATAGATCCCATCATCTAAAATGAAAATAATCTTTTGGACAAGGTAATGAAGATTTGCAAGAAAAGTCTTCATAAAATACATTTTACTCCCTCACTTATAACTTGCTTGAAAAAGAAATTGCATTATTTTAGTTATTTTTACCTTAACATAATCCTTATGTATTCCAAACTATTTTTGTAGTTCTATACCAAGCAGTAAAACCAGAATTTAGATTACATAGATTCAAACAAATTACTGTCTCAACATGTACCTACAAATGAAGGATTCAGTATATTGTAGCATCCTTAAAATGCAATCATATTTTCAGTACAAGGAAGTTTTTCATTCCTCTAATTTAACATGGCTGGAATTTCTGCACATAAAGCTTCTTATTTTAATGATGAAATTCAGAATAAAATACTTTTCTGCAAAAAAAAACATATCTCACCAATAAAATAACAATTATCTATATATTTAAGAGACAGAAAACGAACGATTTATTTCTGTACAAAATGTTTCCGATTTTAAGATTTACTATTTTCCTAATATAGCAATGGGAAAACACTTTCAATCAACATAAAATTATTCATTTTATTTTGTATACTTATTTTTAAGGGGGATTGGTTGTTAGATTGCACTTGAACTCTTAAACATGTATACGATCTGCCCAAAAGAAGATGCAGTTAAATATTTGTATTAAATCACATGTATTGATTGCTAATTCTAAATAGAGAGAGATCAGTGTTTGTTGTTAAAGAAAAAAGATAGAAAAAGGAAGGGTTGGAAATGGATCGATAAGGGGGGGGGTATTATATGGTACAAAAAATATATATAATAATTCGCATCAAGGACATGGTTTTATGGCTCATCTCCATAATTAAAGTTTTTGGTGCAATACCCCCAACCGTTTGTTAGATTCATTATATATTTCATCCAGCGTTTGTTTTCTGCCATAAAGATAAGAATCACCTATCAAACTGATTCCTCACTGAAGGATCAAACAGATGAGAGGAAAAAAAAGAAAAGAAAAACCAACTTGTGAAATATATTGTACACCTGATTTCTTATAATTTGGGGTGTTTTGCTTCATTACTATAGAGCAGGGGGTTTTTTTGCAGCTCATTTTATTCTGAAAATGTTTTGGCTTTCTGGGGGGTTTTCACTCCCAGGACAACATATGTTACATTAAAGAACCAATATATTCTTATGGATTAGGGCTATCCAGAAGGATCAAATCTCCTTGTAGGGTTGTAATATGAGGTTTGCCACTGGGCATGTATGGCGGGTAAGGGGTAGTTGCGCAAAAACTCTGCATTTGTCCTGAATAAAAAATATTTGATCTACAATAGAAATCCCACATAATGAAACAAACGTCTTTCAGATACAATAGAAATATTTCCTATATGTCCCCATATATTACACAATACTCAGTTGCGTTCTACCCTTGTCCAAGCAGTCGGGAAAATGCCAACAAGTGCCTGTTATTTTCTAAGGAACCCTAGTTCTGATAAAGTTATAATGACTTGTTTCTGAATTTCTGTGCCCTGCTTGTTTGCTTACTTGTGATAAGCTTCTCACTATATAATAAGCGCCTTGTCTTTCAAGAGATTGTTCTGTCTCAAGTATATTTTCCCAGCATTAAAAAAAAAAGAGAGAGATATCATCTTAATTGTACAATACAATCTTATCTACTAATCAAATAAGGTAATAGTCAGCACATTGTGTGAATTATTTTAGTATTGGATTTAGACTATCATTATATTAACGCATCATGCCAATTGTACACTGAGTACAGTCAATGAATTCAAAATAAACGATGTCAATTAGAAATCACCCTTTTATAAATGACCCAACATTAATCCAAATGTAATCCTAAACATTAAATAAATTGTTTTATATTGCACTGCTTTTTAGGTATTAGATTATATGCCATATTATTTTTAGTAGCTGCTAAGAATGTAACTTTTTCGCATAACAACTTCCCCCTTCTACTTTTTAACTTACTTTCAAGAAAGTAACTATGTTAAACCTCCTTAAAGGGGAACAATTAGTGGCTTTTGCAATATGCTGACAAACAAGATGAGATTTATAATGAATATATATTCTTGCATCTGCTGTTTAGTAAACGCCTTTTTGGGGACATGATTGTTTTCTAAAACAAAATATGAAACGATGCTGAAAAAACTGTATTAAAATATATCAATAGTAAAATATAACTAACCTTTCATGATTAAGTCCTTTTCCTTTACTTCATTTTACTGACAAAGAAAAATCACAACTTTTTTTTTTCTTCTATGCATCTTTCAATTGTGTTCTGTCCCTTTGCTGCTTTAGCAAATAATACTGTCACTTTGTCTTGGATCTTGGATAGAAATAGGCGAAAGTATATCCGTTTACAGGGTTTTATTGTTGTAAACATTAAATGTTCTTTCTTTCAAAGAAAATAATGATCAGAGGGGGGGGAAATCAGAGTCTCTTAAGTGTCATACACCATAGAAAAAAAGGCAGTGACTTGTAATGTGCCGTACTGGAATATACAAAGAAACATACTACAGATTATGCCAATATTACAAATTTTACTCAAACATGAAATAATATATTAACTGACAATTTTAGACATAATTTTTTTTCAAAGTGCTCAGTAATTTCCAGTGAGTGGTGCATTGGCACGCTGGAAACCGTTAGAAGCTGCTGCATGCAAGTTTAGGTTAGCTTTAGACAACAAAATAATTAAGATATAAACCTTTTATCAACATCAACAGTACATACAACACTTACAAACAAGGAATGTTGGACGGTGTTACAAACACTATGTGTCCCTCTTGTAGGATTATTTTATAGTAATATCTGTGCCCACCTATTTTACAGTTCAGAAAATGTTAAGCTCGGATAACTACCAATCTTTATAAAATCTAACAGACTACATAGTGTCTGAAATACTATTTATATAATATAGACATTACTGAAATAGCAATTGCCTATAACATTTCCCGACCTAGTACTGTATAAACATGCTTCCCTTTTTTATGCATTAGAGCTTTTTTTTATCTCTTTGTAATTTAATTATTTTATTTTTTTGCAAAACACAGCTTTTAGAATCGGTTTAATATTTATTCATAAATAGGCACAAAATAATTAAAAATAGCTCAATTGTATCTGATACATGTACAAGCCTTTTCCTTCTTTCATGCCACCCACTGAACATTTATTTTCACAATATATTACAGCTTTCTTGTACAGCAGAAAACTTTAGTCTCTGAAAGGGCGTTAATGTGGGCCACCTTAATACTTTTTACTAAGATCATTCTTAGTTGCACCTAGTAATGTAAGAGATATTTTCATTATATTTAGCAGTTGTTCTTCTAATACATGAATCGTGTCAACTGATAATAAAACGTTGATAGCAGTGTATTTGTAGAGTCCATTCTCAGAATCCTTGCCATTGTGCTAGAATGCCCCATCACCATCTGTCACTGGTTAAGAGATACCATTAGTCTCTGCTGGCAATTAGGCACCCAAGCTGCATCTGTTCGCTTGCGGTCCTTCAGCCAGGTAACGTTATTTGGAGTTCATTGAAATGGGAGAGTCTTAAAAAGGTAAGGTGTCCAGAAATAGTTTATCAATGATTGCTGGAGGTGGTACCAAATCTTCCAGTTTCAGGTAGAAAATGCGCTGGAGCCCCTGTGTGCAAAGTGTGCGGAGTTCAGGCAGCTTCCCCAGAAGTTTGGAAAGGTAGTTTGGGCGATTTAATCCCCCATTATTAAAAGTCACATGGTCTTTGAGGCAGTTTACTATCTTGTTTTGGAGTTCTTCCACTCGCTTGGGTTCCTTCAACCCATGTCTCTCTGTAGAAAAGAAGAATGGAACAAAGACATGTTTCACTGTTTGAGGTTTCCATCATGTTTCCATAGATCTACTTATAAAATGCATCCATTAGTAAGATGTATTTTGTACTACAGTAGATAAGATACTGACCTGTGACCATGGCCAGTGCAGCAATACAGGAAAAAGCCGAGATGTCTATGTTCATATTCTGCAAGTTGGAAGAAAATTCAACGATTGAGTCTATCCATTCACCAAAACCACGGACACATTGCAACCTGTGCAAGACCACCCCATTGCAGAAGATGAGTTTTCCCTCAGCTGGGTTAGACCTGCAATTAGTTATAAAAAAAAAAGTAGAAAAAAAAAAGACAAAAAAAAAAACTAATTAGTATGGGAATAATAAATTGGCATTTAAAAGACTTGTAATTACTGAGGAGCCAATAAAATGCAAATCAATTGACCTTGAAAGAGGGTTGCTTATATAACAATTAAGACCTAATTTGGTAATTACCTGTATGCTAACCGCAACACGAAAAGTTCAAGGAAAGCAGATTCAAATAGAAGATCTTGGTCCTGTTTATGTAGATCAGAGAAGCCTGGGATTTTTTCTGCCCATCCTCTGATGATCTCCATGGAGCCAGTCAACAGATCATAGAACTGCTGGATGTGTTGAGTGTCATCTCCATTTATCTGATATTCTGGGTTAGCTTGGAACTGGAATTCATATAAAAAAATCCACTTAATGAGGTTTTCTAAAATATATAACCCGTGAAATTGCTAACCTCATTTATAGTAAGGGAGCTTGGCTTTTATAACAATTAAAACTCTCTCTGACCAGTAAGGAAATTAGATGTTCCATTGCAATTAATTCAATCAGGGATGGTGCCACAAGGTCTCTACTTCAAGTGTATAAATTGCCTTTTACTACTGTGGAATTCAGAATGATTGGTCTGTCTTTGAAAATATAGCAAGTCCTTAAAATATCAAAATAACGACCTGCAAAACTGCAGCAAACTGCTTCTCAAATATTCCTGGTGTGTGTTTTCTCTGTGTACACAGTCCAAGCTGTTTAAGTTTAAAGACGTAATTATGTCAAAGCCAGTTGTGCAAATAGAGCAGTACGTGTGTAACATTAGAGGAAAGTTTATTTATGTGTGAAGATACCAAAAAGGTGTCTTATGAAATTAGTTTTTATGCTAAACTTAAGAAGGCAGCAAATTGGTATTCACGTGAATGAAAACATATATACTTATGGATGAAAGTGTACAGAGAAAAATAATGTATTTGCAGAATGAGTGTGTTTTGTTTCTAATGCCCTGTGTTGACAGGGAATTGCAGTTAACAGCTATCCATCTCTGCTCACAGTATCTCCCACTTACCCTGGAATAGTCCAGGCTGCTCATTGCCGGATTGGAGTCGACGTGGGCTCTCACTAGTGCACTGATCAGACTCACCGGTGGGCTAGGGGGTGATGGCTCCTGGGGGCTCTTGGGCTTGGAAGGCAAGCGACCCCTCCGACCTTTCAAACTGTCTGTACGAACCACTGCAACCAGAAAAAGATCAGGATGTTCAAGATTCAGTTCCCACTCACATTCTTGCCACACATTTTATTCTTCTCCATTACAAAGGCACTGTTCTTGACTTCAGCCTGCATGCTGTTCAGATGTGACTAATTTATGGAAAACACAGTCCACATAATAAATGTTGTAAAAGGAACTCACAGGCATGACAATTAGTACAGTATGTGTATAATACACAGATCACTTAATCTGTAAATAATGAGATTTCCATTAACTCTTTGGTAAAAAAAAAAAAAAAAAAAAAACTGTGTTGTGTCCTGTAGAAAGGGATGGTATATTTTGTTTGTAGGCAGTGAATATATATATATATATATATATATATATATACATACATACATACATACATACACACACACACACACACACACACACACACACACACACACACACACACACACACACATATATATATACACACACACACATTTATGTATGCTAGGTGATAATGGTTGAAAGGCAGGGTTGCAGACCTGTCTAAGACATGTGAAGGTGCTCACAAGTGATATTCTTTCTTTATTTATTTTTTATATATATATCTGTGTGTGTGTGTGTGTGTGTGTGTGTGTGTGTGTGTGTGTGTGTGTGTGTGTGTGTGTGTGTGTGTGTGTGTGTGTGTGTGTGTGTGTGTGTGTGTGTGTGTGTGTAAAACATTTAAAGATGGTGTCATCATGTACCTTCTTTGACCATGCCAACTACTAGGCACTTTTGAAACCGACAGTACTGACATCTATTTCTGCGTCGTTTGTCAACTGGACAGTTTTTATTTGCTAGACAAACATATTTCGCATTTTTCTGGACCGTGCGCTGAAAGAGAAGGGGGAAAAAGAGGAATTAGACGTGATTTGTTAATTTCTATTAAATCCAGCATTACAAGTGATGAGGATAACGTGTCTGAACGGCTGCGGCTTTTGTGCAGGGCATTTAACAGGAGAAAATTGATAGCGTTAACATTTGAGCTGTTCTTTCAGCTTCTAGCTGTGTTTTATATGCCAAGAGAAGAAGGGGTAGACGTTCAGTAAATACAAATCCGTGGGCATTCATATTATTTACATTCCTTGGAGACCTTCTCTATTTAAAATGATAAGATTATTCAATCAGGATGGTGAAATAAAGAGATCACTTAATTTTACCATAGGGAATTCTGTTCCACTTGGTTAGCTTAGACACGGTTCTCTGTCCTAACCAATTTAAATCTAAAGGGGAAGGCTGCTTATAGCACATGCAAATACAAATGTTCAACTAAATACAACTTCCCAGTTAGAAAGACACCTTGAGCGACTGATGTAAGCACTAAAAAACAGAACCTAATTGTTCTCAATGCCTTTCCCGTTTAGATTAACTTGTTAGACAACATACAAAATATTATATGTATTGAATACGTTATCAGTTGTAATTCTTCATTCTTATAGTTTGTTATCATGTGGATTATTATTCATTGGTCTACCCCAACTTGATGGTGGTATTATATTCTTATGTACAAAAGGCTGTCAATGACATAATTATCTTTAATATGCCTTGTACTAACCTTAAAAAATCCTTTGCATCCTTCACATGTACGAACTCCATAGTGTTGGCAGGCAGCATTGTCCCCACATACAGCACAGAGACCCTCATTTGATGGTGACCCTCGGGATGGTGGTGAAGGTACCTGGTTGTCAATCAGTTGGGAAGCATGGCTAAGTTGGAGCCCAGGAAAGCCCATGGATGCCTGTTTTCTGATAGGATTTGGAACGGCAAAAGTCTGTCCGTCTATCACATGATGGGCTCCGGAAGTCTCGGGGTTCATGGACACATGATGGCCATCAAACCTCATTTGACAACTGGATACGGGTGTCCCTGGAGGAGATTGCTTGAAAGAGAACAAGGAAAGCCTGGATACAGGAGCTTTCCTCTGATCAATCATGTGGGTGGTGGCCACGTAATTTTGATGGAAGCTGTGAAGAGAGCCAGGGTCATCCCACATTGGACTGTGTTGGACAGAGAAACCTGGAGTGGTGGAAGTTGGGGGCGATGATGGTTTGTAGTACACAGAGCCTGAATGCGCCATCATCTCGTCGGGTTGATGTGGAAGGTGGCTGTGTTGCTGGTAGCTGTGCATCTGAATATCTTCAACTTTTATAGAAGACTGCTGGCCAGGGATTGGCATTTGATACAAGCAAGGTGGCTTGACGTCGTAGCTTGTACTGTAGTTGTCCATAAAGGTACTAAAGCTGGGGAGAGAAGTGGTGGCAGTGATTTCAGTGTTGGTGAGGTCCATGCTAAACTTGACAAACTCTGGAGTTAAGAAATCGGAGCTGTATTCTCCTGAAGAGTGGTAACTGTAGCTCTGGGAAGCTGGGCTGGCTCCTTGAGGCGATGACCCATACTGAGCCTGAACACAGGGCATGGCTGTAAATGAAACAATTTAATAGATACCCATACTGTTCAACTGCACACTCTCTCCCCAATCTACACCTGATTATGGCTTATTGTTTCATTTATCATTCTTTCATTTAGACATTAATTCTAGGACTTAATTACAAACTTGAATTTATGATGTCTACTTTATGTAATTTGTTTGCAACTTTTTAAGCACATGAAATGTTTGAGACTGCACAATAAACGCAATGCATGCTCTACCCCCATTCTGCTATACAATGTTTCCTTATTACAGTATTTGCTCTAGCTTAAAACAATCACGGTATAACTTTTAAATGACATTTTCCAATGCTGCTAATGAGGTACAGTTGCCTTGTACCCCAATGTATTGTCTGACTCCTAACAAGAAATGAAGAGCAACAAACCTTCAGCCGGAGTGCAGGCGTTTTCGATGAAAGTAAAGGAGGACAGTGTTGTAATTCTTGTTGGGACAAACTTTCCAGGATTTAAACTATTCCGTTTAGAGCCCAGTCTGTCCGCAAAGGTTTCTGAAACAGAAATGCATTATTAAGCATGATATTAATGCAGCCACTGATGTCTCCATTTGTTCATAATAACCAATGCCATGTTATTTCTTTAACATAGGGATTCCGTTAATAGAGGGCCTTTTAAAGACAGTACTCCAACATATAGTATTGACTCATAGCAAAATTAGAAAACAAGTGGTACTTTAAGGCAAACTCTTTGCTGAACATGAGTCATTGACACTCTAATTCATTGCAAATAGACTACTAATATTTGAGTCACTGTGCAGTTTACACTTTCTTCGAGTGTGTATAGCTATTCAATTAGTGAATTTCATAGCAAGCCATGAGAATTTTCCATACAATAAATAAAAGGATCCTGTGTGTTGTAAAGGTACAGTATACACACAAGGAGGCCTAATAGTATTCACAGACATTACATATTTATTAATGCATCTATTAGATTTGTGTCTAAATGAGAAAAGGTTGTCATATTTTAGTTTATAACCTGAAACACGTTCTCGTGTTTGTGTACAACGGAAGGAACAGTTTTTTTCAGCATACATACATTTGAAATATACAAGTGACATCAAAGAGTAACTTTCAGCACTTGATCTTACTGTGTTCTTAACCCATTAACAAAACGTTAAAATGATTAGATCTTTTGTAAAACGGTTTTCTCTGTAAACAAAGTAATGTTGTTGCTGGACAAGCCACACTTTTTACTTACATTCGTCATTTAAAAAAAAATATTGTGACTTTTAACGTGTCTGCCTGCATGTGTTAGATCTGAATCTGCGCCAGTCAGCCATGTATACAGAATGAAATGAAAACCTCTTTCAAAATCCCTTATTAGTGTAATACATAATATCAAGGCATCCAGTTGTTCAATATTAATTGGTTTGCATCACCTCTTTCAGCTGATGGCCCATGTACAGTAACTAGGAGACCGGAAAATCACCTCCCCCAAAGCCAGCAGGGTAACTACACTACATGCAACCAGCAGCATTTCCACCTAAGCATTCACAGTTTTAAAGGATCGTGTGAGTGTGTGTGTATATATACATATACACACACACACACACACACACACACACACACACACACACACACATACATAAGAGTAAAATAATAAAAAACAGATGGAAGGCTGTCCAACAGCACGTTATTTTCTCAGAGCAACTGACACGTAGATAAACGATCTATAATCAAACATGATAGATATTCAACAACTTTTATCCAACACAAAAAACAAGACTCAGGGCCCATCTGTGAGTTATCTTTATGGTATTTTAGCAACTATACTTTTACTGCTTGTTGGATACTTGTAGGGGAGATATATATATATATATATATATATATTAGGGGATGAGTATATATAGCAACTCTTGCTTATCAAGTCTGCATTCAATATGCAACAAAAATAATATATTATGACCACTGAGACATTTTGCAGAAATCTGGAAAAATGCACCATATGCACCAGACATAGTGTTTAATACACATAACGTGGATATTAGCATCGGTTTGATTAAAGCAGCCAAAACAACAGAAAACAAAATAAACACTTACTTGCAGTGCTATAGGAGAGGCGTCTCTATGCATCCAGATGTTTGCACATCCTAGGTTAGACTGGTAGGAATCAGACCAATGCAGAGAACTTGCATGAGTTTCTATGGGAGTACAGCACTAGTTAGGCAGCACACTGAGCTAGCCTGACCGACTGGCCCTTCCCTCCAATGTGCCTTTGTTTATGTGGGCTCTGTATTCCACTGCTATCATACACTACAAGCCGCAAGCGTCAACCGACGTCAGCGCCCGCCGGCCAATCAGCGAGCTCAAGGGCTTGCTCAGTCTGTGTAGTTGGCCCGTTCTTGCTTTGGTAAATTTCCGACGTGACGTCACAGCCAGAGCAGGTTTTTAAGGTGGGAGCAACTCGGGTTGTCACTTCGAGCAGAGCTTTCCTATTGTGGGTAACCCCCAGATCCATGGAAACGGGCATGTGTCTGTGTGCGTGTTTGTGTGCATATGCTTTGAAAGCGGCTGAGAAAAATGTATGCAACACACAAAAGAAAGGAGTTCTAAAGGGAGCAAACAAAATGTGTGTGTATCTGTATTCATGCCACTGATACTGTACATGACAATCATACTGTATATATATTTATGTCTTCCAGCTTTTATATATCATATCTAATGTGTCCCCTCTGCCCCCTCTCCTCTCCCCACCCCCCCCCCCCCCCCCACCCTCCTGTCCCCCAAACAACAATTTCCATGTCAAAATATCACACGTGTGCAGAGGGATGATAGTGTACCTTTTTGGGGGGTGAGTAGTGGCAGAACATGTGAAATACTCATTTAACCCTGTTTGAGATTTAAATAATGCTTTTTTTTTTTTGCTTTAACCATTTCAGCAGTATAGAACAATTCTAGAAACCTGCTACCAATGAAGTGAGTTATGAGAACCCTTTTTTTTTTAACACATAAGTAACCTTGTCACATTTGAGTCATCAATATCAAAGTTACATTATATTTCCATATTCATATGCAGTGTGTCTCCTGTAATTAGCCATGTGAGTTAGAAAGTAATCTCTCTAATGTCTTATAATAGCATCCAGGATTACTTTCCTGTATTCAAATAGGCTTAAAGTTTCTTGTACTTTCTAAAGTAAGCTCATCATCACCATCCAGAAATCCTGCAATGCAATTGATAGGAATTCCCTTCTGCTTTGTTAACCTGTAGTAGCAACTTCTGCCCCCTTTAAGGATGCAGCTGCTTTCTCCTGGAATTGGCACACAAAGTGCTCTGTGCAATGCTAATAAACCAGTCCCCAGGTTATTAGAGAGTAAAGTAGAAACCAACCCTATTTCTGACAGCACTGAAGGAACTCAAAATATAACAAGAAAAAAGGACAATGGTGTGTTCTCAATGCAGGAATTTAAAGGGAACGGCCCGTTGAATTTAATTAATTGTCACGGTATGAGAAAGAAAAATATGATTTTACAAAAGTAAGCAAGTCAGTATATGCCTTTATGCTTAGATGGGTTGACATTTTGCACATATGCTGAGTTAAAAAAAAAAACACAGTGAAACGTGTAATGCTGTTCTGTTAATATGGAAAGTGCCACAGGAAACAGGCAAAGGGATGTATTGAATTTATGGAAGAGAGGATAAATAAATTCATGTTTTTACCCATTAAACACAGCATCCTAATAACTTGCTTATTTGCTGGGGAAGGAAGCACTAAATGTGTCAGCCTTCCCAGCAAATAAAGAGTTCATTTTTTACAGTAGTGTACACTTAGGCCACAGAACAGGTGTTAAAGCACATTTAGTAATGCACTGATAGAAACAGACAAAGGATAATGGTCATACAGGATGGAACATTTTGACAATGCTGGTATAGGTATGTCTAAGGAAGCGTTCAAATTATTAAATTGTGTTCTTTCCTAGTAGACACATGTGCCATGAATAACCCCCCACTCCCCTCCCCAAGAAAACTACAGACAGAGATGAAGACAGCTACTGCCAAATAACACTGTCAAGGCACTAGAACATTGTCAAGATTAAGGTTACAGCTACTGTCCCTGGTCACTGACCCTAAATGCTGGAGATGAATAGGAGAGCAGAGAGGGTGTAATTAAAAGCAGTCAATCATATGTGTGTTAAAGAAACGGGATATTTCCCAATGAATAGCAAAACAAATAAGACCAGCCTGAGTGGCACAGTCGCCCACTAAGCAGTTTACACAACATAAGCTTCATGAGTTTAGATATTTAGATGTGTAGGTACTCAAAAGTACTGTGCATTTAATATTTATCTCCACGTTTACCTTGGTGCAGATACAGTCTATGTGCACTGGGTTGGTGACTATATTCAAGTGATCGTGTGTCCTGCTTTCCTAGCTGCAGGATTGAATATTTTGCATGTGGATGTGGTACCTGTGTGGCTATGTATGTTCAGGAGAAAAACAATCTATTTTGTGACCTTTAGAAGCCTCTTGCAGTTGCCCACAGACTGAGAAGAGGAATAGACGAGTAACACGTGTTCCATGAGATTTTTATGTGATATAAGGAAGTGTTTTATGAATTGTAGTGAAACACTAAGCTTATAAATCGGAGCTTCTTACTGGTCTGATCGCTACTCTCTTGGGATAGTAATTTCATGCAGCCAACAGGTGAACATTTAGAGTAATGTGCTGGTTATTTTCCCCTTACCATTTATGCCTGAACCACATCAAGCCATATATACAACTTAAGCCAAAATCAATACCTTCCCTGAAGAAATGTGCGCAGATATATCTGCTGTGTAAAATGTCTTTAGAAAGAGTAAACTGCTCTATTTTATTACTAATTATGATATATGAAATATACTCTCAAACAGCATGACAGTGCCCGTGCAATGTGCCACAAGGCTAATGAGAGGGAGTTGGATTAATAACATCTGGGATCAAAGGACATACAGAGGAAAGGGAGATCATTTTAAGAAACGGGAAAAGACCATTTGGGAGCACAGGTTTCCCATGGGTATAAAATCAGCAGCTACCATGGAATATAAGAAATCATTGTCACTGATCAGGGCAATCTCATGTAGTAACTCAATTTAGTGCCAATGCAAGTGTATCCGGATTGCAGAACATGCATAATAGTAACTAATGCTCTTAAAGGACACACTACCCTGTATAGAAATATATCTGCTTTTACAGAAAGTACATTCACTTCAGAATACCCCTCCACATCATGCAGAATACCACCCTCATCATGCGGAATATACCCCTCTAGTCATGCAGAATACCCCCCCCCCCCCCCCGCTCATTATGCATAATACCCCCTCATTTTGCAGAATACCCCCACATCATGCAGAATACCCCCTCATCATGCAAAATACCACCCTCATCATGCGGAATATACCCCTCTAGTCATGCAGAATACCCCCCCTCCCCCGCTCATTATGCATAATACCCCCTCATTATGCAGAATACCCCCTCATCATGCAGAATACCCCCTCATCATGCAGAACACACACCCTCATCATGCAGAATACCCCCCAGTATGCAGAATACCCCCCACAGTTTGCAGAATACCCCTTCATCATGCGGAATACACCCCTCATCGTGCAGAATACCCCCTCGCAAAGCAGACTACCCCCTCATCATGCGGAATACACCATCATCATGCAGAATACCCCCTCATCATGCAGAATACCCCCTCATTATGCAGAATACCCCCCATCATGCAGAATACCCCCCTCATTATGCAGAATACCCCCCTCATTTTGTAGAATACCCCCTCATCATGCGGAATACACCCCTCATCATGCAGAATATCCCCTCATCAAGCAGAATACCCCCTCATCATGCAGAATACCCCCTCATCATGCAGAATATCTCCCTCATCATGCAAATACACACCCCTTATCATGTACCCTATCTGCCCAATATCCAGTATGGCAGTATTATAACTGTAACTGGGTGCATGTTTACAGTGTATTGGTAAAGGGTTACACCAGCAGTTTAATTGGGATTACACCCCTTCTGTTGATGGTACTGCAGTAGTAAAATCTGTAAGTGGTCACAAATCTTTCAACAGGTGAACAGGATAATTACACACACACACACACACAAACACACCATAGTTAACATGTCCAAGTGCCAACGCTTACACAAGACAGTATTGTCTGTCATTGGCTACATGAATCTGAAGGGGTTAATTCACTAACGTCTGTGTGTCTGTGTGTCTGTGTGTACACACACACACACACACACACACACACACACACACACACACACACACACAACTTTACAACGAGGGCTCCTTGGAGTCTCCCATGTGTGAGTGTATCTTGTGGACCCCTGTGCCAGGAGCAGTATAATAGTCAGGCCGGGGTGTCCCCGGGACCCGGTTCTGTTCAGCAGAGAGGAGGCGCCGCTGGCTGACCCGGCCCCTGCCCGCAAGCTTCCCCTTTATCTGATTGCAAAGGCGCTATTTATAACAACACACACAAAGAAACAGAATAGCAAGCCGGCACGGTTCTGTGCGTCCATTTATAGAGCAGCTATAAAAAGGAGTGGGAGGGAGTTACAGAGGGGTGAACCGGCTCAACCACCTTAACTTTCCCAACCGCTCACACTGTGGGAGCTCATTAGCATGGAGGGGAGCGTCAGACACGGCGGGCGGAGCTGCTCCGTCTAACGAAAGGGAAAAAGTGAGCCGGGGACGGAAGTCAGGCGTGTGACGCAGGGGGCGCCACCATTGACGCAACCGGGCGTCTGGGCCAAAAATAGCAGCACCGCCCCTCACCCTCCTACTCCTCTCTGCTGCTCCGCTGACACTGCAGAGGGGAGCTCACCCGTGAAGCTGTGCCCCAGCGTGGGGCCTCCCCTCCCCCTTACTACTATTGTGGAGGGTAAAGTAACATGGATGTTAAATGTCACACACCCAAATAAGTTAGATGAGTGTGCGTGAGAAAGACTTTCATTTTTAACTCTGTATTTTTCCATAATACACACACATATATATAAAAAAGTGTATGTGCACACATATATATATACATATATATATATATATATATATATATATATATATATATATACACACATACATACACACATACATACACACACATACACGTATGTGTTCAAGTGAAATTCTGTAGGTCTATGAGCACTGCTGCAAAACATGTCAAACTAGGCTGCAGCCATGCAGGGAGCGGGTAGGCTGGCGCTCGTGCGCTGCGTCCTGCGCGGCCGGGCGATTAGTGGCTGGCTAGGTGCGCACTCGTCTGGGGGCGCGGTCACGACGTCACGGAGCTGGTTCGTCCTCATTGGGCGAACCATCCACGTGGCGCGCTTGCGAGCGGCAAAATCAAATTTGCTTGCTCTGCAAGCATCTAAGCGCAGAGCATGCGCAGGCGCTTGCTCACGCTGGCCACACGTTGCCTCAATGTGTTTCAGAGCGGCCAGCGTGAGCGCGCCCGCTCAGCGCCACCCTGGCTGGGGCCACGGTACCGCAGATCGTGCTGAGCGAACAGACTGCCTTAAGGCAGTGTTCGCGTCCATGCGGTGTGCGGGCGGGAAGGGGCGTGCGTTGCGCAAGACATCAGTTTAAACTGATTTCTTGGCGCGACAGGCCGGTCACATGAGCGGTTCGCGCAATGAGGACGAACCAGCTCCGTGACGTCACTGGCATGCCCCTAGACACGCCCACGGACAGAGCACGTACCATGGCCAAAAAACGCACTCCCGCTTTAAGCGGGTGATGTCACGGCCGCGCACGCCTCCGCATGGGCGAAGGCACTATGGACCTGGCCTTACAGTCTCCAACTGTACTTATTTAGCAGGTACCATGTTTTGGTCCTGTACCCATTGAATACCAGCTGCACACATTACCAGTTTCTGGCAGTTTGTGCAGGTGTTGTTGGTCTCCTGGAAATTTTAGCTGGTTTGATTAGGAATTGAATCAGTGATGGCTCTTGTTTTATGGGGAGCCTAAGCAGACCCTGGACTCCAGCCATGGCAAGTTGTTGAGCAAGGGAGGGGTGCCGGCCAAATTGATTGAGGGTGGGCAGCATTATCTGATGGGTGCACGTGCAGGCACCTGCAGCTATTGGAGCTGGAACGGGGGAGAAATTGGGGCCCCTCAAGCAGTGGGGCCCAGCGAATTCTTAGTCTTATAAAAGGTAGCACCGCCACGAGATTGATGTTATACTACTTATTATAACAATGGAAAATAGTAATATAACAATGTATTTTTCATCAAATTAAAATATTAATTCTATGGAGTGTGTGCATACAAGTTTGTGTATGTGTGTATATTAATGCTGTTTGTAAAATTGTAACTTAAACAACTATTGTAAGAGGCCTCTAAAACTCATGTACAAACAGACAGACACATGATCTAAAAATTAGAAGCAGGTATCGTTGCTGTATAATTAAAAATGCTATCTAATCTTATGCTGTTTGCACTTTTAAGGCCTTCGAAAATTCCAACAAAGCCACTTGGAAGGGGAGGCAATATATACAAATAGGGATCTGCAAAGTAAACCCGTTTCTCCACTTACCCTAATTTTCATTGAAAATTGTAACTACAATCCCAGACAGTACCAGTAAGGATGGGCATACTCGCGGGCTCGAAATTGAAAACTTTAAAGTTTGAAACGAGCTTCAGTATAAACTTTTGAATCTGAGAGAAATTTGAGGCAAAACCCAAGAAAGGATTATTCGTGTAAATAACACACACACACACACACACACACACACACACACACACACACACACACACACACACACACACACACACACACACACACACACACACACCTTAACGAAGTATATACATACATACATACATACATACATACATACATACATACATACATACATACATACAGTACACAAACACACATACAAACCAAAACTTTCAAAACAAAATACGTTGAAAAGTTTTTTTAAAACGTTCATCCAAATAATAATACGGTATATGTTACATTTTTCCCTTTATTTATTTTTTCAAATTCTCACAAAATGAAAACAGGATTTATTTTTTTAGAACCAAAACACAAACGAAAGTGTTCACCATTAGTTATTAGTTTATATCAATTAGGGGATGCTTTGCATGACACTTTTTCGTAACCAATTCTTTCACAGTGTGTTGCATTGTACTGTCAGGGAAGAGGATACTCTCTTAGGCTGAGTCCATGCTCCCTGCTTGCTCGCTGAGGCGCGCTGAGGCGCGCTGAGGCTCAGGGAAAGCGGGTACTTTCCCTGGCCTTGCGGTTGCTTACCGCACGCGCCGTCAGCGGGCCATCAGGGGGCAGGCCCGGGGGCGGGCGGGTCACTGCCCGGGGGCGGGCCAGTGACGTCACGGAGCTGGTTCGCCCTCATTGGGCGAACCGCTCACGTGACCGGCCTGTCGCACCGGCAAGCGGGGGAATTTTAAATTCCCCTAAGACCTGCACTTCCGCAAGCGCACGGAAGCGCAGGTGAGCCCCTACTAAAGCCGCTCTAATTGCGGCTGTAGGGGCTCAATGCTGAGCAGGAATGCGCCTCAGCACGCTTCCGCCTGCAAGCGGTTAACATGGCCGAGGCCTTACACATATCACTTGTAACATCGACTTTAATTTGATTACCTTCTTGAAAAACAAATCTCACTCAGAAGGGAATTTGTAGAGGGAGCACGTTATAAGTACAGTAGTTGTCAAGGTTCAAATTCCCAAATAAGTGAATCATGACTGGCTCAAGTATCTACAAAGGTTCGGCAGAGACCCAAAGTCTAACATGAGCAGCCCCCATGTTTCAGTCCTTGTTAGAACGCCAAGTCCTACCATATGGATGTACAGTAATGCCACTTGACCCATGTTTCTTTCATTGTGAAATCCCCAGTTTGCCAAATCTTACTCCCAGCATAAATAGAAAATGACCACAAAAATGTCAGTTTTTGCAAGAAGATGATAGCATGCAATGGTAAAACCAACCCAATTAAAAGGGCATTAGTGACACCACATCATGCAATGTGAACCACTTTATTACTGGAAGGTTATTATTATTAGAAAACAATTCAATTGCTGCACGACCACGTCACATTCTTGGACCTCTTTGTTTCTCGAAGCTGTGATACGAAGGCCCCAAACCGTTCACGATGATGCCTGTCCAATAACGGTAATTTATTTGGAATGTTTTTGTATACATTGTAACTTTGTGTTATTATACCAAATTAAAACACGGACGTTAGTCTCTTTAAAAGAAAAAGGTATGTGTGGTGACCCAAATATATTACCTGTGGATTCTCACAGAGCTCGCATTACATCTGTAATTTGCACTGCTAACGTGTGACTCTGCCCTAAAACGTTTCAAATATAGGCGTTAGGAACAGTCATCTTTATATTCTGGAGGCAGTTGCACCCTTTTGTCTTCTGAGGGAAGTGAAGTAGGTAAAGGAGATAAACAAGTTTACTGTAGTACTTCTGCAAAGCAATTTTTATTATTGCAAATTAATGGCACCGGAGAGTGTGATCGACTCTTTGCGGTACCATTGTGTTTGATTCGTCAAGAAACAAGGTGAGACAGTATCGTACTAGAGCTAAATAGTTTCTGGTGCAACCAGGAAAGGGGAACTGAACTCCTTTCCTCCACTAATGAAACAATGAAGGGAAACCAGGGGGGGGGAAGAAAACCAGAGAACTGCAAACTGAAATACATTTCTATTTTAACAAGCTGGTTAACTTGAGCTTTAACTATTATGCCTTTATTTTAAACATTGCACCGGGGAGGCTCTGACAAGTTGAATTTGACACTATTTGATATAGTCTGCATATGATTACACAACGCCTGCAATTTTGCAAGAATAAATGACAATGTCTATTTACTAAAACTCACAAAATGCCAGTTGTTCTCTACTTGTGTTTTTTCTTTTTTTGGAGGTGTGCATTTTGAATACATTTAATATTTAATTATTCTTTATACCAAATTCACATCAATATAAAAGTACAGAGTTAATTAGTTTTACAGCGTTTAACATCAGAAAAATCATCAATCCGGGTGACTTCTTTACTTCATGTAGTCTCAATACGTTAAACATCCATTTAAAACAGAAACCTACAGATAGCCTTTTCTTAATGGATTTTGACTTCTGTACTGTAGGACCCTTAATGATATTCCTAATTCATTAATTTTAATCACAACACCACCAATGTGTAATATACACAGAACTCCATTATCTTACATTTGTTATACAATGTGGTGCAGTTGCAGGTAGATTTGAAGCGAGCAATGTACACAGAACTGCTCACAACTTATACAAAGTCTTTTCATGTTTCTGTAGTTGTGCAAGAGTTAAATACATGATTGTTGCATACAGTATTACTGCACAATGTATTTATGATCTATGCAACCCAAACTGAAAAAAAAATGTTTGGAAAAAAAAAAAACTACAAAAGGTACCCTCTGAAACAAATTATTTACTGTCCCACTGTGTATGCAGTTATGCAAACAGAATAATCAGGTATAGGTGATCAGAAAACGGATCACTATGAATGCCACCTCTCACCAGAAGGTGGCCACACAACATGTTTCCAGAACAAATACGCACCCAAAACACCAGGTATTTTTCTTCAGAATTGCATTTTATTAAAATATGTTTTCAATCACATTAGATGAAAGATGCAGTTGCAAGCCTGTTTCATTTTATAAACTAAGAACATATTTTTATCAAATCAAGATTATACAAACAGTTTCCACACATTCCTAACCGCAGATACATTTGCACTTGTATGTATGTACGTATGCATGTCTATTTATATAGCGCCGTCCAGCTACACAGCGCTTTACAGCAGTAATACACGTGACATAATATTATAACACATAATGGGAATAAGCACTTCACATATAAAACAATAGGAAAAGGAGTCCCTGTCCTGAAGAGCTTACAATCTAAGTTTACATGTTACATAAACAAAATATAACGGCGCCTAGATGAAACTTATATCACCTGAGTGATTAACCAATGATAGTCCAGCCCTCACAGGCCAAGTAATATCCAAAGATGGCTTGCCTGATGTCTCATAACATGTGGGAATAAAAAAGACAAATCATAGTGCAACACTGGAATGCAGACTGATAGACAAACAAACACTAACAACACAAAACACATAAAAACAGAATAGCTACAATAAAAACCTGATAACATTTAATGAAGAAATGAATGATGTGATAATCAATTCCCTTGAAATATAGGAATAATCACTGATAAGGAGATCACTTCCAGAGGGTTAAAACTGAAAACCTACTCACGAGAAATAGAAAGTAAGTCAGCATGTAGCAGCAGCAGCTGCAATATAGCCTCCGTAGTGGATTCAGTGGAGAAGCATCACAGGGCACTTTCAGACCTCATGCGCTTCCGCCGCGTGTCCCGCTGGCGCGATCACAGGCCCGCTGTGGTTTTATTCATTGAGTTGATCACTTATGTGGACTTGGTAAAGGTACATCTTGGCAATATTACTGCCATCTAAGAGTCTACAAGGACTTTGGAGAGACTACTCACTATAGCGCTACATGTGCAGTGTATACCAAGGACTTTGAGCCACAACGCATGTGCATCGTGTCATCCCATGGCGACGGCCACAGCGGGCCTGTAATCGCGCCAGCGGGACACGCATGAGGTCTGAATGTGCCCAGTGATGCTTCTCCATTGAATCCACTACGGAGGCTATATTGCAGCTGTTGCTGCTACATGCTGACTTACTTTCTATTTCTCGTGAGTAGGTTTTCAGTTTTAACCTTCCGGAAGTGATCTCCTTATCAGTGATTATTCCTATATTTCAAGGGAATTGATTATCACATCATTCATTTCTTCATTAAATGTTATCAGGTTTTTATTGTAGCTATTCTGTTTTTATGGGTTTTGTGTTGTTAGTGTTTGTTTGTCTATCAGTCTGCATTCCAGTGTTGCACTATGGATTTGTCTTTTTTTATTCCCACATGTTATAAGACATCAGGCAAGCCATCTTTGGATATTACTTGGACTGTGAGGGTTGGACTATCATTGGTTAATCACTCAGGTGATATAAGTTTCATCTAGGCGCCGTTATATTTTGTTTGTTGTGGTTCTGTTGGTGATCTATATGGGTCATGTATTTCAGGCTGCCTAATCTTTTATTTACGGTTTTTGTAATTATTTTTAGTAGTTTTTCACTAAATATATTTTAAGCATTAGCGCTTTTTTATAACCATTTTTCTTCTATTTTTCACTTTACGTGTTACATAGTTACATAGTAGATGAGGTTGAAAAAAGACATACATCCATCAAGTTCAACCTATGCTA
Organism: Ascaphus truei; assembly: GCF_040206685.1. Classification (NCBI taxonomy): domain Eukaryota; kingdom Metazoa; phylum Chordata; class Amphibia; order Anura; family Ascaphidae; genus Ascaphus; species Ascaphus truei. The sequence continues at coordinate 86,088,082 of NC_134489.1, read as the reverse complement.
AATTTAGACGACAGATACTTTATTCTGTATCTGTACTTACAGTGTATGTAAGATACCCTTATGTTGTTACCCTTTCACTGCCAGTGGGACTTGTTAATTGGTGACATTGTTAAGATCACGAATGAAGACGTCGGTCACTTAAGTGGCAAATGAATCAAATACTCATTGGATAATAATGTGTTTAGGACAATAATGTATTATGCCTTATCATTATTAAGCACAGTGCCATGTATACTTTAAGTATTATGTTGGAAGACATTTGTATACATTTTTATATTACTTCTATAAAGCTGTAGTAATAATGTGTTTGATGTGCACTTTAAATATATTGTGTTTTAGAAGTGTAATATAGGATACACCTAAAAGGATAATCAGGAATGATCCATTTTAAAACATATAAACTGTGATTTAAGTAAATTAACTTTAATAAGACTATGATAAACAAAAATCTGATGAACGAATATAGAAAAACAATAAAGACACTAAAAGTTTGTTTTCAAATCAAACAGACTTCAATTACAAAGCAACAGACTTTAATCAGTGCAAATATAACAATGTAAAAATAAAAACGTCGACAAAAGAAATGTTCAATTTAGTGAAACACAGCAGTGTTTTTCTGGGTACCACTTACCCTACACTTGTCAAAGATTTGAAGATGCTGCTTCCCGTGATGCACGTATTTGCAGCCGTGTCTGCACTGCCACACCAGCAAAGAATATGATCCATTCCTACAAATGCAAATATCATAGATGTTAATGTCATTTTTTTTTACCCCAATACCCTATTTTTGGATGCCTCCCTTGTCTATCCCCCAATAAATTGGATTTTATTACTTGGGTGTGCCGTATCCCAGTCTGTTTCCCTGCCTGCTGTGCTTCACCTATCCCCCCGTCCCCCCTCCCCCCCTTGGGAGCATTCTACTGCTGTAAAAAATTTTAAATATGAAGCTGTAAGATCTAAATAGAAATCACACAAAATAATGCGATGTCTAATTGTCATAAGAAAAAGAAGTCATTCATTCTATGAATTCTATCTGGGGAGCATGTGCTGACAAATAACAGAAATAAAATATTAACGTCAGGATCAATCAAGCTCTGATGCAAAGTGTCACACCTGGTCCAGTGTTAACGGTTATTCAAGTCAATGCTGGATCTGGTGCTATACCCTGCAATGGAACTTGGTGAAAAAGTTATCCACTAATGTTGAAGATGTTTTGTTACCTGTGTGCAGAATTGTGTGCATTGTGATGTAATTAACTCTAGTGCCATTAGCTAGTCTAGACCTTTACAAAACATGCATAATGTATCTTTCTAATGCATCATAGTAGTAGAAAGGAACATCACAAAAGCTTATCCGAGCAGGTGAAGAGAACATTTTGCTATTCCTCTATTACAGGCTAAGACGTGAACAATGAAATCCTGCTCTTTGATTGGTTATCATCCCAGGCATTAATCACCTCGGAATGCACAGATTTCTTTATACCACTTAACATTCTAATTAGAAATCAATCCGCACTGCCAAAAAAAAAAAAAAAAAAAATGTTGACAGAAAGAGAAATCGGAAGAGGGAGAAATGAAGACACAGGATCTTTTATTCTTCCATCTTCATTTCTCCTTTCCCCTTCCATCTACTTTTCTTCTTTATTTTTCTTGGCTCCATCTTTTTAATTTGCCTCTCTTTTTTCTATCTTTTCACTTTTCTCCTCTTTCTATTTATTTCCTTGTGTTCTTTTATTGTGTATTTTTTCTCCCCATATTATTCTTTCCCATTCTCCCTTTCATTTTCAATTTTTTAAGCTTGTTTCTCTCTCATTTTAATCGACATCCCTCTCTATTTTTTGGTCTTTCTTCTTTTTCGTCCTTCCTTTCCCTAGTCTAATGCAGTGGCCAACTCCAGTCCTCAAGGGCCAAGAACAGTTCAGGTTTTAAGGATATTCCTGTTTCAGCATAGGTGGCTCAATCCAATCAGTGTCTCAGTCATTGACTGAGCCACTGATTGAGCTACCTGTGCTGAAGCAGGGATACTCTTAAAACTGGACATGTTGGTGGCCCTTGAAGACTGGAGTTGGTCACCCCTGCTCTAATGTATAAACCTAACGCTCCTCCGCTTGCTTCTCTCCTTTTCTCACAGATGAACGTGTATAATGTTTGGCACCAACATGAGCTGTAGCGCATATAGAACACGGGTAACACAGGCTGGTTCATCTCCTGAAATTCAAATACAGCAAGGCCCCGCTCATCGGCGCCCCACTTTTCGGCGATCCGCCGATACAGCGGTACGAAGAAGGGGGCCGCCATGTCTGCGCTTGTGCAGAACGGGCCAGTCTGAGGTTGCGCATGCGCAGAATGGGGGGGTTTGCCGAGGTTGCGCATGCGCAGAATGGGGGGGTTTGCCGAGGTTGCGCATGTGCAGAATGGGGGGGTTTGCCGAGGTTGCGCATGTGCAGAATGGGGGGGGTTGCCGAGGTTGCGCATGTGCAGAATGGGGGGGGGTTTGCCGAGGTTGCGCATGTGCAGAATGGGGGGGTTTGCCGAGGTTGCGCATGTGCAGAATGGGGGGGTTTGCCGAGGTTGCGCATGCGCAGAATGGGGGGGTTTGCTGAGGTTGCGCATGCGTAGAATGGGGGGGGTTGCCGGGGTTGCGCATGCGCAGAATGGGGGGGTTTGCCGGGGTTGCGCATGTGCAGAATGGGGGGGTTTGCCGAGGTTGCGCATGTGTAGAAAGGCGAATTGCCGGTCTGTGCATGCGCAGACACCGAAAATCACCGGTTCCGTTTTCCGGCGATTTTTGCTTTGCGGCGGGCCCTTAGAACGGAACCCGCCGCATGCCCGGGGCCCTCCTGTATACATTTGTTCATAAAGGCTTCTTCAATGCTAAAATAATAAATAAAAATGACCTTTCCTGTATCTTATTTAAACTTAAATAGAGGCTACTTTCTCCATCTGCTCCAATTAAAGTAACTTCTTAAAAATTAGGGAAAGGACACAGCGACATTTCTCAACATTAAAAACATAAATAAAACACTTCTAGATCATTGCAAACACACAAAATAGGCCTACATCTTAAACTCCGCCACCCAGGGCATTAAGGCAGCAGTCCACATTGATCACATTTTTATTTATTTATTTACTTACTTTTAGAGATCTCGCCAAGCTCTTTCCAACGCGGTTTTTGTTTTTTTAAATCTGATTCTCAGTTCAGGAGATAAAAGCGTTTGAAATATTAAGCGTTCTGCTAATGGGCCTTATTCTATATCCACGTAAACGGCTATTTGGTGCCGTTTTCCACCAAAAATACCCATTGACTTCAATGTGTTTTCCTCGGACTCCAGTGCAGCCTAAAGGTTACCATGGTAACCTCAGAAGCTAGAGATTTGGCAAACCGTGATTATTAACACTACATCATGCTAACATTGTAGGAGTTAAACTTATACAGACTTCTGAGGGCAACTTGCTGCACTAAAGGCCAGATAATCAGGGTTATTACTTAATGATACTGTTAAAATAAGATGTAGAACTTGTTTGTCCAATTTGATCTGTGCCATAAAAAAAGTAAAGTGCATTTTCTTCTCCCTTAAAAAGTTTAAGTGAAAAGCATATGCATGAACTTAAGCAATTAAGGCATCCTTATATAGATACTTATTAAAGTATTTATACATATTATCTTAAATCTACATCTATCATTTTGCCAATTAAAATTAGGACCGTAATTGCAATTAAGTAACTTAATTGCCAATTGAACAGCAAAATTGCTAAGTGACTAATTTTAATGCCTATTTTAATTACCAATCATGACTGGGGAGGGAGCTAATCAACTTATATCAAGCAGTACCAGAGTAATGATGTGAATAAAATGAAGAAAAAACACTGGAGACTACATGCTAAAAATGCCTACTCACTGATGGTGTTATGTAGAATATCAATATACATGCATGATATCTTACATTTTGAAATATATACAGTAGGACACATGTGTATATAAGGGCTTCGTTTTCAATTAGAATATCCAATAGCAGCAACAATCCAACTAAAATAGATGCACACCGAAAAAGGTTGTAAAAGCTGCATGCAAGTCCAGTGCTCTAACCTAGAAATAAGAATCGTTAATTGCAAAGGTAAGTAAAAAGCCAAAGGGATCAGTGAATAGCCACACAATGCAAAACGGACTGTGAAATGATCTCCGAGAGAAACATAAATCACCTAAAAAAAAAAAAAAAAAAAAAAAACATATGGTTAAAGGCACTCAGGTAATCTTCAAGATGTACGAAAGGAACGATGTGTTTCATAATTAAAATATGCTTACAAGACTGCAATGATTTCAATAAAGCTCAAATTTCAAATGGCACAGGTGTAGACGATGTGATGAAAAGTTTCTTGCCAGGCACCATCAGAAAGGATTCTATCCCAATGTAACAGAAAGTCGACATTACAGCAGAACGGGAAAAAATACAGCACGCTGCAGTATATTATAAAAAAGGTGGCATTCAAAAAAATGCATGGGCTGCACTTTTAAAGTTTGTATTTAAGACGTCTTCATTTACTACTAAAAACATACGAGAACAGCCAATCCGATTACCAAGAAAACTGTGTATAAAATATCACTATATCATGTATAGACAGCCAATGTGTTAATCTGCATCAATGTTACTGTTGTCATAATGAAACTATTAAAACAATAAACCAGTTTACAATGTACATGTCCTGGTGAGAAAAGCTCTCTTCAGGGCTATGTATCACACTCCAAAGAGACGAGAGAACACTGACAAATTCTGTATCATTTTCAATAATGCTGCAGTTTGTCAACTTATCAACGTGTCACGCGTCACCTTTTTCACGATAGTGGCAGTAGTAAGAAGATTTAAATAGCTACTTGACACACATAACAATAGTATTTGTAAGTATTTTGCAGCACTTTATTCAGTCATTCCTCATTTTTCACATATTAGGGTCTATCAGCAATTAAACTGTCTAATGAGGAGCGGTAAACTTTAATGGACTATTTGGATGTATGGGGGACTGTGCTTTATGTATCATAAAAATGTTGTGGCTTAAGTTATATCAGACTTGTAGAAACATATAGAGAGTATGTTACACATGACAATTATGTGTATTATTTTACAGGCTTCTTTAGGTTACTTTACATGTGAACCACAAAATGTCTAAAAAATAAACATTATATGCAGACACTTGTAAAATAAATATTTATTAGATTTACAACACATCAGCGGTCAAACAATCAATGACTAGCTACGGGTCATACAGCTATTTACATAAAAGGACGATACATTAGCCTCATGTTTGTTGCTCTTGGTTTGTGCCCATTTGTGAAGCTCTTATTTAAGAAATTTGTAACAATATCATCATGTTAATGTCAGAATAAAGTGCTACAGGACCCTTGAAGACAAAATACATGTGTTTCATAAATATGTACAGCACAAAATGAGTTAAATTACATTAGTTCACCAAATGAACCTAATGTAATTGATACAAAACCCCTTGAGACTTTCAGCTAAATTGCATTTAATGTTGAAAATGAGTCGGAAATGTGTCTGATACGTGCGCCTGCCAGAACAAGCTGTAATTACAAGGCCTTTATATTTATTTAGGGATACATCTTTCATATGAAAGTAATTATGGAAGTCACCAAGTGTGACTATATGTGTGTATCCTATGAACACGTGAACATACCTGACATTGAGAAACACAAAAATATTTTCTCATTAATTGTAGCTACTCATTTCATTTATCCAAAGCTCTATTTTACAGAATAGGCAATAGGCCTAAAAACAGATATACATCCAATGTAAAATGAGTATATAACATACTTACTTGTTCCTTTGCAGTCCCACGTCTCAGTTTCCTAGCACCGAGACACTTTAAAGGTATGATGACATGATCAGGTTATGAATATACTTTGATGGTAAATTATTCAGGACAGGGATTCACTCCTACTCATGTTTATGTATACATCTGTTGCTACTATTCTAGTACTGCATTAATTTTCTCTATTTTTAATTGTCTGTATCCTTATAATAAAAAAAACTCTGTATACATGACTGTTTCTATAGTAATATTCACTGATATTACCTATTTTTGTTAACCAGAAAACAATTACTTCCCCCATCCAAACAAGTACATCAAAACCTAATTATTCCTACAAATTATTATCCTACAATAGTTTTATATTATTATTTTTACTTTACATCTTAAAAAAGAGCCACAATAAAAAAAAGTTTTACTAAACTGTACAACCCATTGCAATACAAAGACTTCCAGTGCTAATGGGAACTGTAACAGAATGCAAAGCAATGTGCAGCAGGCTTCCTAGGTAGTGAAGTGGTTAAGGAAAGTGTTTCCTATGAAAGACTGTTACACATGCAAGGGTGGATTTGAGTTGAACACAGCCATTGGTATGCAAAAACAAAAATCCGAACAGATTAAAAGGAGTCACTGATTTTGACAGAATAGTTTCAGACTAGGCAGAGGATTGTAAATGAGACAATATGTTCATTTTCCAGTTAAGCGTCATGAATTTTCTAATAGAATATATATGATTGATACTGGTGGAGGTGAAAGGCTAAATGGGCCATATGGCCACATGTTGCATTCCATATGCTATCTGCCCATCCATGCTTAAACAGCCACTTAGCAACATCTGTAGCTAACAGAAATCCAGCTGTGCTGCAGGAATATGCACAAACCTTAGTATTGGCATGTTTCTGCAATACAGATATTAGTACTGCAATATATCACATTGCATTATATAATTGCATACCAAAACCTGACACTTTTCTCATTTTTATTGGAGTTCCCCTTCCTAAAAATACACTTGTTTGCACAGGAAGCCTACATGAAACTCAATGCATGCTCTTTAAGAAAGAGCTAATAAGATCATTACATGGCACAGTAAAGTGGATTACAGTAAGCTCCTCCCCCACCACGAGTGCTAAACACATTAGGGGAAGGGCAGAGGAACAAAAACCCAGCTCTCCTCCTTTGTTAGTAGAGCGGATTAAATAGAACTAGCCGTGTTAGTCCTGTTGCAATAGTGCAGAATAAATATTAAATAACAGTATTAGGCGGTACCTTTTTATATTATGACTTATATGTTAGGACACGCTTTCCAGACTTCTTCTCATTCATTGCTTGACCCGAGGAAGAGAGCAGAAGTCTGCAAAGCTTGTCCTATAATATAAAAGTCCAAATAAAAAAAAGGTATCACCCAATATTGAAGCACTCATTCATTTTGTACATTGGGAAACTCTGCTATGCATCCGTGAAGAACAAATACATGGACACGTTTCTGCCCCTGGTACCTTGCCAAATCCGTCCTGTCCCATGTGTTTCTGTGTAAACTCTGGCAGGAAGGGATGACAAGGCACTATCACTCTCCCCACCCACACCTCTCGCACATAATACTTTACCCTCCTCCGCCACCTTTTGTTCCGATTCCTCCCCTTTCTGCGTCCGAATTTTCCAGGGTCCTCCTCGCTGCTCCATCTGCAGCACCAGAGAGCGACACCACGTCCTATCTGATGCTCACAGCCGTGCAAAACTACCTCTCCCAGTGCTGACTATTTGTGCTTCTAAGGCAGTTCTTGCATCTGTTTTTATTTTTAACATCATATATATTACATTGCTTTATTCAATGTAACATCGCCGGAAGAAGAGATCAGTGTATCTGGAAAGCTCGCAGAAATAAAAGCATTTAGTTAGCCACAGAACGGTATCGTCTATTCATTCTTGATTTTATATATATACAAAAAATATATATATCTACATTTATATATACATATATATATATATATATATATATTTTTTTTTTTTTTTTTTTGCACCTCGACTTTTTTTGTGGTTCTCCCCATCCTCCTTCTTTCCGCCCCTTCTCCTGCTTCCCCCCCATCCTCCTCCTCCCCCTTCTCCTGCTTTCCCCCCATCCTTCTTCTCTCCCCTTTCTCCTCTTTTCTCCCCCTCTCCTTTCTCCCCCCTCCTTCTTTCTCCCCCCCCTCCTTCTTTCTCCCCCCCCCCTCCTTCTTTCTCCCCCCCCCCTCCTTCTTTCTCCCCCCCCCTCCTTCTTTCCCCCCCCCTCCTTCTTTCTCCCCCCCCCTCCCCCCCCCTCCCCCCCCCCCTCCCCCCCCCTCCTTCTTTCTCCCCCCCCCTCCTTCTTTCTCCCCCCCCCCCTCCTTCTTTCTCCCCCCCCCCTCCTTCTTTCTCCCCCCCCCCCTCCTTCTTTCTCCCCCCCCCCCTCCTTCTTTCTCCCCCCCCCCCTCCTTCTTTCTCCCCCCCCCCTCCTTCTTTCTCCCCCCCCCCTCCTTCTTTCTCCCCCCCCCCCTCCTTCTTTCTCCCCCCCCCCCTCCTTCTTTCTCCCCCCCCCCCCTCCTTCTTTCTCCCCCCCCCCCTCCTTCTTTCTCCCCCCCCCCCCTCCTTCTTTCTCCCCCCCCCCCCTCCTTCTTTCTCCCCCCCCCTCCTTCTTTCTCCCCCCCCCCTCCTTCTTTCTCTCCCCCCCCCTCCTTCTTTCTCCCCCCCCCCTCCTTCTTTCTCCCCCCCCTCCTTCTTTCTCCCCCCCCCTCCTTCTTTCTCCCCCCCCCCCTCCTTCTTTCTCCCCCCCCCCCTCCTTCTTTCTCCCCCCCCCCCTCCTTCTTTCTCCCCCCCCCCCTCCTTCTTTCTCCCCCCCCCCTCCTTCTTTCTCCCCCCCCCCCCCTCCTTCTTTCTCCCCCCCCCCCCTCCTTCTTTCTCCCCCCCCCCCCTCCTTCTTTCTCTCCCCCCCCCCTCATTCTTTCTCCCCCCCTCCCCTTGTTTGCCTAGATCCGGTAGGGTGTGTGTGTGTTTTTTTCCAGCCTGCCTCTGGTTGCACGGCGCACGGCAGCTAGATAAAGAGTCCCATTGAATTCAGCCCCAGCTCGTCCAGGCGCAGCACCGCAAGCCCCCAAATCCGGAGCCAAGAGCGTCAGCGGTGACGTCGGCAGGGCCTGTCTCCGTGACGTCAGCCAGCGCTCTATAAATAGCTCACGGGGGTGGTTCCAGGGCTGGGCTGCAGGGCAGGTTCATGCATGATGCACAGCTTGGAATAGTTCAGAGGCGCAGATGGGGGAAGAGAGATTCTGGCTGCGGCTTCCCCCAGCCGTATGAGGAAACTCTATAGTTTCCACGCGAGGAGTTGCTGATCTTGTGGTCACTTTCAGTGTGTTATTTATTTTCTCACATGCAGTTTAAGCTATTTACACTTATACCCATAGAGAGCGCATTATAGTTCAGAGTCAATGTCCTAAAATGAACTTCACTGGCATGCAGTTGGATGTTTTATTTATCAGACTGCTGGTTGTAAGACAAGGACAAAAGTGGAGCGAGAAAGAACACCAGATTAATTAACCCCCCCCCCCCCCCCCCCAAATTCCATTTGTTTTTTATAGAATTCTTTCTCTGGTAAATATGGTGCAGTTTTTAGTCCAACTTTTTCAGCAAAAGATTATTAATGCATATACCCCTGGGGCATTACACAAATAGGAGAGGGCCTGAAACCAAACTCCTATTCACTCTCAACTGCATATCACCCAAATTGTAACTCCTCCACTCCCCCCCCCTCAGATTTAGTAGGATGTTCATTATTGTAATAAAGTTTTATTTATTAGAATTCTGTGTTTAGTAAAAAATTAAATCAATAATCCTTTAAACTTTACTGCCTAAATGCAGTATTTGATTTATAAATTGAATTCAGTTAACACTATATATATATATATATATATATATATATATATATATATACAGCATACAATACCTAATAGGCAACAAGACAAAAGCACTCAGCAGTTCAGTAATTAAAAAATTTATTAAAGTACACAAATACTTGCACAAAAAGTCCAACGTTTCGATCCCGGAGAGAGATCTTTATCAAGAAACGTTGGACTTTTGGTGCAAGTATTTGTGTACTTTAATACATTTTTCATTACTGAACTGCTGAGTGCTTTTGTCTCTTTACCTTTTAGGTATTGTATGCTGTGTATTTTCATGACCTTAGCACCAGCTATTACTATTCCATCAGTGCATGATATCTATCCATCCATATATATATATATATATATATATATATATATATATATATATATATATATATATATATTATATTATATATATCCAATACGATACATTTTTATTTCTTTAAAAAAGGATAATATTAATTACAATTGAGAAAAAACAACAACATTGATTTCTAGATAATCTTTTCACCAAACCACTCATTTTAATATAGAATTTATCAGCTGTGTGATATATTGTAATGGACCAAGATAGTTCCTCCTATCTTTTTCCGCGTGTACTGAGCTTTAAAAGTTGAAAAGTGTCAATGTACAGTATAGAAGAAGAGATTTGTGAGAGTTGAGTACACAAAGAAAAGACATTTCAGGCTACATCTATGAAGAGCTTTCTTGCTTGTCCAATAAAAGGTATCACATTGCTATGCAAACTGCTAAACATACTTTTAATAAATGCTACATGTGTTCCAGAAACAGCGAAAAAGAATCGTTTTTAACACTTCTCTATTCATATTTATACGCATTCCATGGGATTCTAGGGTAAAAATATCTCCCTCCTAGTATTACAAATCATATGCATGTCAAATGTTAGTTGACTGAAGTAGATAATATGCTGATGTCCTCAGTAAAAATATATAGAAAGATGAAAACAGACCCAGTATTTTTTTTAATATTTGAGGGTACAGTTATAGCATTATAAGTCAAAAGAACTGTTCACGGTTCCTAAAACTTAAAGCCTGTTATTGCTGCAATAATTTTTCCAGGAGGAAGGATTAGAAAAACAAGTTGTGTAGTTTTCCAGTGTATTTTCTACTCTAAACATTTCCTAAGTTATACAGTATGGTGATGACTTACGTAATGACGTCTAATCAGGCAAACTTTCTCTACAACACAGTCAACCCCCTGATGCGCTGCACATTTATCTTCCCTGTTTCTGTATGCCCTGTAGAATATATTGTACACTCAACAGGCCAGAGAATTCCCTTCTCCAAATGTTTGCCCACATTTAGGGCCTTTCACTACATTGTCCAAAGTGGCCAATCGGGCTGATTACGACTTAAAAACCTCCATTAAAGTCAGTTGCGACTTTCAGCTGAAAAAGGGACCAACGGCTTGTTCGGACAATATTGAATTACATAAGAAAATGGGACCTGGTGGGCACTCAGCGACACAGAGTGATGAATACAGAAGCAAGAAGTACAGTATTACGGGGTTATCCTTCGTCAGGTGGAAAAAAAGAGAGAAACCATATACAAACAGTGTCTGAAGATATTAAAGGATCCTGTTTGTTCATGGTTTCTCGGTCCATTTTTTGCGGTTTAAACCTGTATCACTTTTGTTGTTGCATATTTCGCCTACGCTTCTAATGACAGATCAGGACTTTTAAAAGCTTTCCATTTACCATGGGTGCCATTGGATTGGGAAACAAAAATAATTAGATAGCTTGACATTTCGACTACTAAAGGTGTGTCACTTTTACCTTCCTATCTATTTCCATGGACTCCTCAGATCTTATACCGGCTTCATTACACAGCTTGTAAAGCAAAACACTCGGACTACTGAAGGAATATGCGTAACTTTGTGCATAGTTATCAACAGGACAACATAGAAGTGTTCGTCCATAAGTAGATATACTGCACAGATGTAGCCACCGTTTTTGCAACTAGTGGTGAGCTCCCGTCGGTAAAATAACGTGGTAGCCCTACCTTCTTGTCACAAATGGTTGATTCAAAACAATGGCTTCTCCAGCTGTTGCCCTCTGTAGGGCCCGCTGTAGCACGTCACGGTTGCCGTAAAGTTGGCTACATCTGTAGAGATTCTAATGTGGTCCATTTCTGTTTCCATAAGAGTTAGTAGTTGTGGCCTTAAGCTGCATGCATTTTGTGAGGCGGTGCAGCAGGATCGGAAATGTAATTGAAAACATGCAAACTATGAGTCCAAAGTATCATAGCAAGGTAAAGAAAGTCTTAGAAGTACCAAAGATGTGTTAAATTGATGACATCACAGACTGAAGTCCTTTAGTGCAGGCCTCTCTGTGTATTAGTGATTGCTGTTTCCTGTTCTCCTTATATAGTATGAAGATACAGTGCAAGTCTTAGCTTGGCATTCAATATTCTGTTCTATTTAAGTGTCATTATGGTAATGAAGAACCATTCTCTCCTAATCTAATTAGAATGCTTTACAGCCATATGATGGATTTCTAAGAATTTGCTTTTCATAATAATAGCTTGAGTGGGAGGAAACTGCCTTCTACGCTCTATAATAAACAGCGTCTACGTATCATTTTTGTTCTATTACTCATCATAGCTGATTAAACTGTACCAGGCTAGTGCAAACTGATGCCAAGGATTCCATTCGTTTTTTATTTTTTTAAATTTAATTAACAGGATTGTGTACATTGCAATCAAGCACAGGCCCACTACTTTTTCAATGGCACATAAAGTGCCATTACTTTAATATTATTACTATCGTTTTATTATATTGTATCCTTATGTACATATTTATACTCTTTATGTGACATTAGTGCCTTTGGTGGATACTATATCTTTATGTACATCACTATTTCTTCTACCTTGAGTGCAATGTGAAAAGGGAACTGCTGTGACCTTGTCACTTTCTCTGTATCTTGATACCTATATTTTCCCCATGCACCAGGTTTTCCATACATATTGACACTTGGGTTTGAGGGGTATCTTGCACCATCCATTACATATCTTTTTACTTGTATGGCGCCAACATTTTCCAGAGCGAAGTACAATATTGGAGGTACTTTAGAGAGCAGTCCGACTCCCTCCTAGGAAGAAAGTGGCTAATAACAGTGGCATGTTTTATAGGTTACATGGAGCCGATTGACAACTTTAAAATACATTGGAAAAATATAAGTATTTCTTTTTTTACTTTTAACATTTCTATGGGAAACCAATACTTTGCGGGAATGTGGGAGTTTGCATTCTATATCTAATTTCTTTTGTTGATAAAATGGTCAGTCCTCCCAGCTCTGTTCTTCGGGGCCTATTCTCGTAGCTCTGAAGTTGTCATTGCCAAATCACACGGGTTGGCATGTTCAGAAGTAGCGGAATGAAATGTAAGAAGAAAAAAAAACCTATTCTCTATTGCAAATCGCCAAACCTGCCTGGATTGTACTTTCTTTAGCAGCGGAATGACCTATAGTGGTGCTATCTCCATCCCCAGTCGGTCTTATGGGTTCTGCTCTCTCTGCCAAACACATACTTGAAAACGAGAGGTAACTCTCAATGTATTACTTCCTGGTAAAATATTTTATAAATAAATAAAATATTTCAGGCTCTGGATGTAACTCGCAAAACCAATGGTGGAGTGGAAAAAAAGGCGAATTTTTAGAAGCTGTTTGTATAACGGAGCAACGAGAATTGCCGTTTTTGTAAAAACAAATGCGAGTTGGAGGCTTTTTTGCCTAACCAATTTCTTTGACAGTGCTAGAGTGAAACCACTTCTAAGAAAGCCTTTTAGACATTGATTGGACATGCGAGAAGGGCTTACAGAATAGCAAAGCATGCCAATCTGCTTCTAAAGGGTAATTTAGAAGCGGTGTGTCACACTTCAGAGCTACGAGAATAGTTTGTATAGTAACTATGATGTCATCATTATTCAAACAGAGAAAAATACGTTGCTGATATGATTGAATACACCAGAGAAATGTGTAGGATATGGTCGACTTCAGGGTACCAGGAAGTAATACATTGATAGTTAACAAGTATGTCCTGGGCACAGAGTTATGACAATACATGGTTGCATAAAATGAACAGTGGTAATACATTCACTTTACAGACATTTCATGGATAGTTAGAGATAATATATGATTATGGGCGTATGTACTGTAACAGTTACAGACAAGGTTAAAATTGTGTTAGAAAAGGTAGGATAGGCCTGTAATGTGTTGTGTTAGAATATGCCCTGCCCCAAGTTTCTTACAATTTATAAGGATGGCTAAGTTGAAACATAGGGTACAGGGGATGAGAAGGTTGCTGTCTTTCGGATTGTAACAGAGCATTTGTAACATTAACAAACATTAGTAAACGGCAGCAAACTGCTGACACCCTTTGGCTGCTGTCAAAGGCTGTACGCCTTTGGAGCAATGCAGATGTAGACTGAAGGGGTTTTCAATTAATTCAGCAGGGCTCTGAAAGTCCTTTGTCCAGAGCAGGAAACAATCCAGAGTGTGGGGCTAAAGAAACACATAGCAAGCAATCGTAGATGTTAACCCCTAGCACGCTAGTTCTGTGTATTAGTAAGAGATCAAATGATATTGACCAAATGGCTTTATTCCCGTTAGACAATTCCCTTCTATTTTATAGTCTATATATTCTTTGTCAAAGCAGGCCAACATTTCTGTCACTTTTGTAATTGCTTTGTGTCACTGTGTTCACCTTGCCGGGATTTAGTATTTTTGTAGTTCTATCTGGAAAACATGTGTGACTTCCTATTTTTGAGTTGTATGATTATTCAGGGCAGCCTCACCACCAGTCTACATCTGTTAGAATTATATTTGAATGTGACAGTACTATGTTGTGTGGATATATGCAGTGTCCCCACTTAGCTCTCCTGATTGGTGCCTGACCCTCTCCGAATCATTGCATAGCTTGAGTAGCCAGGGATTCGGTCTGCCCTTAGGATGAAGCATTCTTCCTGTGGATTCCCCGTCTGCATCTCTGGCACGGGATGTCTGTCGCAACTCCTGGTCCTGCTCTGACACAGTCAGTTTCCTCTACTCTCTGTTGAGTCAGATTATATTCCTGTTGTGTTTAACTCTATGTCTATAGTTTAATGATGTGACCATCCTCTATTACTAAGGGGTTTCTGGTCTGTCCAGTGTTGAGTGCACTCTGTATTTTAAGAAATAAATATAATTGGTTCTGATTTAATTCACTCATTGATTGTTTTCACACTTGACCTGGCCTCTCAGACTTAAAACACTCGCTATATCTCTTTCATGCTTTCCTACTCCCTGATTTCTCTTACTATCTAATTATCCAGTGTAGGGTGTCCCTTCATCTAGTTAAATATAAGTGTACCTTACTTACTGCTATTCCTCTCTAAATCTAAAGGCCTATCCACAAATCCCCTTTCCCAGCGTTTTTGTTCCTATTCTAGCCACCTATATGATTTCCCACTTAACTGACTATCCATTTACTCTATTTTCCAATGTACCTATTCTATCTCTGTGTGTACCTTTTTAACTGCCTGTTCACTTAGTTATCTATGTACTTGTATATCAACCTAACTTTAGTCTTATTTTATCGGCCTGTCTATGTATATTTCATACCTACCTGTTTTATATACCCATATACCTTGCTAGTGATTTATATCCCTAACCAACTCTTTGGCTAATTATTTTTTCTACAGTACCTATCTATTCATCTATGTATTCTATACTTTTCTTATTTTCAAACTTTTCTTCCTTTTCTCAGTGTCTTTCAGTGTCTTTAATGCTTTCTTTCTCTCGACTTTTATATCTGTTTCACTGTCTCTCTCTCTCTCAGTCACTTTAATTCTGTCTCCCTTGCACACTTTTTTACTATTTCTTTTGGTTTCAAAATATACAGGCATAACCCGCATTAACATACACCAGGCCTGCACAACTCGTAAAGTGAGAAGGGCCGAACTGCTCCAAGGAAAAAAAAATTGGGCCGCACGGGTAAAATCATCATCATCATCATCATCATCTCTCCTCCAGCACCCTTCATCATCATCCTCATATCTCCCCCAGAACCCCTCACTATCAACCTTTGCGATACTCCCCATCTATCTCTCATACCCCCATCTCTCCCCCTCACCCACACACATAATACTCCCCCTCCACATCAAACACACAATACCCCTCTGCACAGCACACACATCACACCCCCCTGCACCTCACATCCCTCTCCCCCCTTGCACCTCACATCGCTCTCCCCCCTTGCACCTCACATCGCTATCCCCCCTTGCACCTCACATCGCTCTCCCCCCTTGCACCTCACATCACTCTCCCCCCTGCACCTCACATCACTCTCCCCCTTGCACCTCACATCACTCTCCCCCCTTGCACCTCACATCACTCTCCCCCTTGCAGCTCACATCACCCCCCTTGCACCTCAAATCACCCCCATGCACCTCAAATCACCCACCCTTGTACCTCAAATCACCCCCCATACACCTCAAATCACCCCCCATACACCTCAAATCACCCCCATGCACCTCAAATCACCCCCCTTGCACCTCCAATGACCCCCCCTGCACCTCAAATCACCCCCATGCACCTCAAATCACCCCCCTTGTACCTCAAATCACCCCCCCTTGTACCTCAAATCACCCCCCCTGCACCTCAAATCACCCCCCTTGCACCTCAAATCACCCCCCTTGCACCTCAAATCACCCCCTTGCACCTCAAATCATCCCCCTTGCACCTCAAATCACCCCCCATGCACCTCCAATGACCCCCCTGCACCTCCAATGACCCCCCTGCACCTCCCATCACCCATCACCCTCCCCCCTGCACCTCACATCACCCATCACCCTCTCCCCCCCTGCACCTCACATCACCCATCACCCTCCCCCCTGCACCTCACATCACCCATCACACTCTCCCCCCCTGCACCTCACATCACCCATTACCCTCTCCCCCCCCCCCTGCACCTCACATCACTCACAGGGCCGCCAACAGAAATCATGGGGCCCGGGACAAATGAAAGGAACAGCCCCCCCCCCCCGAACCCATAGCGCACCTACCACGAAAAAATATCTTTTAGCGCGCAACTTTTACTTAACTGTTTTCTTATTGTGATACAGAAAAAAACATTACATCTCCCCCTCCTCATACCTCACCCCTCCCCTCCTCATACCTCCCCCCCTCCCTCTCCCTTCACCCACCCTCTCTCCCTTCACCCACCCTCTCTCTCCCTTCCCCCCCTCTCTCTCCCTTCTCCCCCCTCTCTCTCCCTTCTCCCCCCCCTCTCTCCCTTCTCCCCCCCTCTCTCCCTTCTCCCCCTCTCTCTCCCTTCTGCCCCCCTCTCTTCCTTCTCCCGCCCCCCTCTCTTCCTTCTCCCCCCCCTCTATCTCCATTCTCCCCCCCCTCTCTCTCCCTTCTGCCCCCCTATCTCTCCCTTCTGCCCCTCTCTCTCCCTTCTCCCCCCCTCTCTCTCCCTTCTGCCCTCTCTCTCCCTTCTCCCCCCTCTCTCTCCCTTCTGCCCCCCCCTCTCTCCCTTCTCCCTCCCTCTCTCTCCCTTCTCCCCTCTCTCTCCCTTCTCCCCCCTCTCTCTCCCTTCTCCCCTCTCTCTCCCTTCTCCCCCCCCTCTCTCCCTTCTCCCCCCCCTCTCTCCCTTCTCCCCCCCCCCTCTCTCCCTTCTCCCCCTCTCTCTCCCTTCTGCCCCTCTCTCTTCCTTCTCCCCCCCTCTATCTCCCTTCTCCCCCCCCCTCTCTCTCCCTTCTGCCCCCCTATCTCTCCCTTCTGCCCCCCTATCTCTCCCTTCTGCCCCTCTCTCTCCCTTCTCCCCCCCTCTCTCTCCCTTCTGCCCTCTCTCTCCCTTCTCCCCCCTCTCTCTCCCTTCTGCCCCCCCTCTCTTCCTTCTCCCCCCCTCTATCTCCCTTCTCCCCCCCCTCTCTCTCCCTTCTGCCCCCCTATCTCTCCCTTCTGCCCCCCTATCTCTCCCTTCTGCCCCTCTCTCTCCCTTCTCCCCCCCTCTCTCTCCCTTCTCCCCCCCTCTCTCTCCCTTCTGCCCTCTCTCTCCCTTCTCCCCCCTCTCTCTCCCTTCTGCCCCCCCCTCTCTCCCTTCTCCCCCCCTCTCTCCCTTCTCCCCCCTCTCTCTCCCTTCTCCCCCCTCTCTCTCCCTTCTCCCCCCCCCTCTCTCTCCCTTCTCCCCCCCTCTCTCCCTTCTCCCCCCTCTCTCTCCCTTCTGCCCCCCTCTCTCCCTTCTCCCCCTCTCTCTCCCTTCTCCGCCCCTCTCTCTCCCTTCTCCCCCCTCTCTCTCCCTTCTGCCCCCCCTCTCTCCCTTCTCCCCCTCTCTCCCTTCTCCGCCCCTCTCTCTCCCTTCTCCCCCCTCTCTCTCCCTTCTCCCCCCTCTCTCTCCCTTCTCCCCTCTCTCTCTCCCTTCTCCCCCCCCTCTCTCTCCCTTCTCCCCCCCCCCTCTCTCCCTTCTCCCCCCTCTCTCTCCCTTCTGCCCCCCCTCTCTCCCTTCTCCCCCCTCTCTCTCCCTTCTCCCCCCCTCTCTCCCTTCTCCCCCCCCCTCTCTCTCCCTTCTCCCCCCCTCTCTCTTCCTTCTCCCCTCTCTCTCTCCCTTCTCCCCCCTCTCTCTCTCCCTTCTCCCCCCTCTCTCTCTCCCTTCTCCCCCCTCTCTCCCTTCTCCCCCCCTCTCTCCCTTCTCCCCCCCCTCTCGCCCTTCAGGCGGCCCGCACAGAGAGGCCTGACATACACAATGGGACCAGAGCATGTATGTAAAGCGAAAACTTACTTAAAGTGAAGCACTCCCTTTTCCCACTTATCGATGCATGTACTGTACTGCAATCGTCATATACGTGCATAACTGATGTAAATAACGCATTTGTAACAGGCTCTATAGTGTCCCCGCTTGCGCACAGCTTTGGTACAGGTAGGGAGCCGGTATTGCTGTTCAGGACGTGCTGACAGGCGCACACGCGAGCTGCCATTTGTCTATTTGGCGATATGTCCTTAAAGTCAGTGTCCTTAAAGTGAGTGTCCTTAAACCGGGGTATGCCTGTATATATATTTATTGTATTCCCTTTATTTTATGTATAGACTCCTACTCTGATCTGTCCTGTCTTCTCTCTTCAGTATCCAACGCCTGCCCTAACTGTCCCTTTTTAAACATACCTATAAGTATTAGAATTCCGGCGTGTGCTCTGCACGTTTACCTCTACTGCCACACTTCTTTGGCTGTATTGCGGGAGAGCATGCCTTGGGGAGCCACACAATGATGCCCACCTGCCACCGCAGGACAGCACAGTGACCATTGCTTTCTGGTAGCACAGTCCTCTCTGAAGCCCTTGGACTCGTGGAGTCCCCAAAACCCATGAACCCCCGTAAAAAAAACACATTAGGTCACTACAATTACCCACCACCCTTAGAGATAATTATATGTCCTCATGTATACCTTAAAGCAGCATTCCAAGCTGCTGCCCCCCCCCCCCCCCCCTTTAATATGTGCATCAATACAATCCACACAAAGATAAGTAATTAGCTAAGTTGCCGATCGATTCATTTTCCTGTGATCTATCGACGAAGATTCGACTCGGGGTTCACTAAATGGCTGTCCGTGCAGCAGAAGAGGACCAAAGATGCAAAATTCTATGGGGAAGATCATGTGACCAGACAGTCACTAGATACCATTGGTACACTGCTAGAGAGAGGGGTGTGCCAGAGCCTGCTTGAGAAGAGGAAGGTGATGTGACTTTGTAAATGGTTGCTATAGAAACAAAAAATGCTTGTAACATTATAATACATCAAAAATGTCATTTAGAGTTTATTTTTTTTAAATGCTACAAGTATTTTCTCATAGTACAGAACTAATTAAAAAAAAAAAAAACACCACATGTTGGATATTGCTTTGACTGCAGCTTTAAATCAATTAGATGGTTTCAATTTAATATATAGGGTTGGTCTCCCTGAACCTCCCAAGGGGGATAACTGTTGTAGGGCGGTGGGACCTACACACTCACAGTTCCACATCAGTTACAAATGCATATCATATTCCTGTTCCACATGATACAAAAAAGTTAAACTGTTACTTTAAGGTCTTGGCCATAGTACAGCATAGTACAGCGAGCGTTGTACAAAGCATGCGCATGTGCATAGTGCGCACGTGCACATGAGCGGCGAGGCGACCGATGCGGGGCGAGACAAAAAAAGTTTGTCTTGCCGCATGATGGCCGGGTCACGTGAGCGGTTCCCCCAATGAGGGTGAACCAGCTCCATGACGTCACGGCCGCGCCTCCCCGTCGCCTCTGTCTGCAGGACAGTAATCTCTCCTGCTGCAGGCAAGCGTGACGCATTCACTATGGACAATTTTTTTTTTTACTCGGTACGTTGGACTGCGCCTTAAAGGTAAATATGTTGCCAGTTTTTTCACTTCTAATATTGAGATCTTCTGATTGTAAAATGCAAGTACACATGTATGATAAAGTCAATGGTGGCTGAAAAAAACAACTAAAAACTACTCTTG
Source organism: Ascaphus truei (assembly GCF_040206685.1). Classification (NCBI taxonomy): domain Eukaryota; kingdom Metazoa; phylum Chordata; class Amphibia; order Anura; family Ascaphidae; genus Ascaphus; species Ascaphus truei. The sequence goes on along the minus strand of NC_134489.1, from coordinate 86,067,865 downwards.
GTAATACTAGAGACTTTTTAAAGAATTTCTGGCTATATTAGAACTAAATTGCGAACATGGTTATTATTTTTATTTTTATTGAGAACTTTCGTCTGATCTTTTGCAAAATTTGGCATTTTCAAGCATTTTTTTCAAGCCTAGTGGCGGATTTCTTTGAACTAACAAATTTGCCCATATTCGAAAATGTGAATTCCAATTTTGGTGAAAAATACATCTCTAAGTAATGCCTGCTTTGCAAACTATCAAACTATCTACATATGAACTAATATACAATCAGAGCTCAGTGCTTCAGCTCTGATTCGGGAATTCAAAGTGGTTGTGAAATCCTGCGGGTCTTGCGGGCCAGTCCTGTTGGATGACTGCAGTCGCCATCTTTAAAAATTCACAATAACTACATAAAAACTAAATATCTTGGAAACCAGGGCTCCCTGGAGCTAAAACAGCAGGGTTCAGCTCCGGACGACCCCTCCTCCCCTCCCCGTTCAAATGATATAACAGAATATATGTGGAAATGGGGGGAATTGCTGCTTGAAGAGAAGGTTACCATCAGTAATGAATACAGTATATGTCAGTAAGAGGATAGGGATGCAAATATTTTTTATTCCAATCAATAATAGTGAATTGCTGTAATCTGTGAAGTACTTCCCTAGTCAACATCTTTTATTATGTAATGACCAATACAAACTTCATTGCTTTTTCAATAATGAATTGTGCCCATGGGGTCAATTTATAAGTTTAATTAAGTTATGAGAAACCAGCCACCAAGTGTCCTCACAGTGTATAAGAATGAGTATGAATGAATGCAGAAAAGGATTATTATGTTGCTACCTTTAGTGCTTAAGGACCCTGCGGTGCAATGTTTTTTAGGCCACTCAAGTACGGTAAGTAGTTAATATTGCCAACAAATTAGCATTACTTATGTTTTGTGAGACAAATGAATGAGATCTGGGGGCCAGTGCCGCCGGCAGCTATAGCTGCGCGCACACTCTCTCTCTCCCTCGCGCGCACACTCTCTCTTTCCCTCGCGCGCACACTCTCTCTTTCCCTCGCGCGCACACTCTCTCTTTCCCTCGCGCGCACACTCTCTCTTTCCCTCGCGCGCACACTCTCTCTTTCCCTCGCGCGCACAATCTCTTGCCCTCACGCGCACACTTTCTTTCCCTCACACGCACACTTTCTTTCCCTCACGCGCACACTCTCTCTTTCCCTCACGCGCACACTCTATCTTTCCCTCACGCGCACACTGTCTCTTTCCCTCACGCGCACATTGTCTCTTTCCCCCCTCACACACACACACACACACACACTCTTTCCCTCACACACACACACACACACTCTTTCCCTCACACACACACACACACACACTCTTTCCCACACACACACACACACACACACACACACACACACACACACACACACACACACACACACACACACACACACACACACACACACACACACACTCTTTCCCTCACACACACACACACACACTCTTTCCCTCACACACACACACACACACACTCTTTCCCACACACACACACACACACACACACACACACACACACACACACACACACACACACACACACACACACACACACACACACACACACACACACATACACACACACACACTCTCTTTCCCTCACACACACACACACACACACACTCTTTCCCTCACACACACACACTCTCTTTCACACACACACTCTCTTACACACACACACACACACACACACACACACACACACACACACACACACACACACACACACACACACACACACACACACACACACACACACACACACTCTTTCCCTCACACACACACACACTCTTTCACACACACACACACACACACACACACACTCACACACACTCCCTCTCCCTCACACACACACTCTCTCCCTCACATACCCTCCCTCCCCCTCACACACACTCTCTGTTTCCCTCACACACACTTTTGCTCCACCTTACTAACATACTTTCTCACTCTCCCTAACGCACAGTTTTTCTCTCTCTCCCTCACTAACAGTCTCTCTCCCGCTCTCCCCTACACCCCCTCTCATCTCCACCCCTCTCACCTCCACCCTCACTCAATGACCCACTCCCCCAACCCCCCCTCTTTTCACACTCAACCTCCTACTCAATCTATCCCCTGACACACACACACACACACACACACAATACCCCCACCCACACACAACTCACACTTTCTGTAACTTGGGGGTGGACTCGGGCCTCCACTGACATGCCTGTCCCGCACGTGGATCCGGATGCTGGGCCCAACTTCCATCGCGGACCTGCGGGAGAGAGAGACCCGGCGCGGACAGAGGCCTGCAGCAGCTGGGGCCTGTCAGTAACTAGAGCCACGGAAGCTGGATGCAGCAGTTGGTCCCGACCTCTGGCCAGTCCAACTTCCAGTTGTCGTCAACCCCCTCCCCCCCATGTTGGCGACCCTAATGGGGGAACTTTTTATGTCAGAACATGGAATTTTAATTCTGACTTGCGTAACTGAGGCTTCATTCAAATATATGAAAAATTGTTGGAGGAATGCTGCTTTTCTAATAAGTGAGGCTGTCTAAAGTGTCAAAATGGGTAAGATTTTTTGGACTGGAATCAAGTTGAGAGAACCTTTTCATGGTTTTATTATTGAAACTGCAAGAGGGTTCTCTACTACATAAAGATGTCACGGGAACTGTAATGGCTTCATGAATTATATTATAATAATGTAATGTGATGTGATGACTTCATCAATTTTATCATTTGAACTACTTTTCTTTACCTTAGATAGGATATACTTGTATCTCAATGAAAGAAAAGTATTTCATATGAGAAAAACAAAGTCCAATTTTCTGTGTAGTTCCAGAGTACTGTATTTAAAATACAAAGCACCAAGTCATACAGTTAAGTTCAGTTTTTCAGGTTTTTACCATTACTCTGATATCCTGAAAAAAAAATTAAAGGCCAATTCATTATTGGAAGAGAATGTCTTTACTGTATTTTTTTTTTTTTGCAGCTGTAAAAATTGGGATTAAATGTCAGATTCAAAAAGTTCATCAGAGTTTACCGTTATCTGCACTTTGTGAGAGTAAGCATTAATTTTCATACAGACGATAAAACTTCTCCACATCATCTTCTCTCACAGTTTTACAATGAAATACAATAAACCTTTTCCCTTTGCTAACCTAAATCACGCACAAATCATTTGGCAAAACATAGCTTTAATTCACCTAGTTTCACGAAAAGGCTAAATCAAGATTTGCATTTTTCTAAACTTTGCTTTGATTCAGCCTTATTTACAGTAGTTTTTACTGGATTTAGATTTGAAAGGAATGTATTTAAAAACATTTGCATCAAGTAACACAGGGGGGGGGGGGGGGGGCTCAACTCCAGTTATCAAGCCCACCCCCCAACAGGTCAGGCTAGATTCAGCACAGGTGGCTCAATCAGTTCCTGCTTCAGCACAGGTGGCTCAATCTGGCTCTGATTGAGCCACCTGGGCTGAAGCAGGGACTGCTTGGGCCACCTGTGCTAAAGCAAGGACTAATTGAGCCATCTGTGCTGAAGCAGGCAATGATTGAGCCACCTGTGCTGAAGCTGGTATATCCTGAAAACATGATTTGAGGAGGGGGGCTTCAGGACTGGAGTTGAGCACCCCGGAAATAACAGCAGTCTGGTATTTTACATCAAGCAATGTAATTTCGTATCACCTAAAGTAATATGAAACATGCTGTAGGTTGAGTTCCGCCATTGAGTGAATAAGGTGAGTGAGAATACACACTGTACTGTATTCAAATGTACCCATTTCGGACAAATATTTTTTGGAGTACCAGTGTTGCTCTTCTGACTAGAGATGTGCAGGTGGGTTTTTTTTTTGCAGAAGTTGGCGAACCAGGCGAAATTCGCCTATTTGTTTTACAAAAAGGGCAAACTTTGCAAAAATACCCGCTACATATTAAACGTAAACTCCAACGCACCAGCAGATGGCACAGGGTCACGTGGTCCTTTACCTATTGGCATTTTTGCAAAATTCAGGCAAATATGCTTCATGGTAATCTGCTGAAAATCTAGATCTATTTTAGCCTGATCCTGAGTGAAACCACTACATTTAAGACGAAGCCACCCAAAAATGTACAAAACAAATTTGAAGACATTTAAATGTCAGCTCTACGCGTGACTACCCTATTGGGTCTGGAGAAGTGTCGGTTAGTGGCAGATTTAAACTAATATTAAATACTTTGTTTATTTTTCAAGACCTCAGAAGACTCTACTTCTATATTTTATACTGCAGGCTTTCCAATGTAAGTAAATCAGTTTCAAAGTAGTTTGCGCTGTAGGAAAAGACTTTCACAACATTGTGGTTTATGGCTGCCTTTGCCCAATCACTCAACTGTTAGAGACACCAGAAAATTATTCTCTTTCTGATCTAAGAAAAATGTACTGAAATCAGCACCAACACATGGCAGCTAGATCCATCCGAGCTGCCATCTTTGCCGCTGACCGCGCTCATGCTCGGAGAGCGGTGACGTCAACAACTCTCCAAGCATGAGCACCGGGTGTCCACGCTATTTCGCAAGCGTGTGCTTGGGGGGGGGGGGGGGGGGCATTGCAGGGAATCTGAGCGCGGTTCAAAGTCAGATTTTTTTGTTTGCACAAGCGCCAAGCGTGGGTGAGCGTCCGAGCGCACTCAGCGTGAGCGGGGACATAAAAATTGATATAGCCAGAAGCAACCTCGCCAAGCACAATGCGATCAGCGTGGTCAGCGCGGTCAGCGGCACAGGGGACTCAGCCTTATAGTATGAACTGTTGACCAAGGTGGGAGGTTGGGGGCAGAATCCAGGGCCCTAACTTGACAGGGGGGTGGATAGAAAGTGTCCTGGAGGCCCTAACTGGTGACTGGGAGAGTGGAGGGGTATTGGTCCTACCTGGCTACGAGGTAAAGGTTCGCCCAGGTGGCCGATAGTGGAAGTTTTCCCGGTGCTCCCCCCTGTCAGCAGCCCCGGTAACAGTGAAGTGATGTGCTGTCATATCCAGCAATTGGCCATGGTGCCTTCTCGCGCGCCATGCTAGATGCGCCGTTTGGGGCGTTCCTAGTGATGTCACGGAGTTGGTTGGGCGAACCGCTCACGTTACCTGTGTCGCGCTGAGAAATCATTATAATATATGTGACAATTGAGTGCTTAATTTAAGGGGTTTCTTTCTGATCAAATCTTTTTGATCAACACTGATATTACTGTTGTACTATACCCCTTCTAGCACCTGTCATCTACTGTATAAACTAATATACATGGTGATTGCGGTCTCACTCACCTATTCAAACTGATTTCTCACGCAACGCGCGCCCCCTCCTGCTTACACGCGGACGTGCCTGCATGCCGCATGGACGCGAACACTGCCTTAAGGCAGTCTGTTCGCTCAGCGTGCGGACGCGACACCATGGCCCCAGCCTTACTTTTGTAACCCCATCCACTTTTTAGCTCTCAGTCCTATTACTATTGCTGAGGTGGGGGCCCGAATCCTTTTACAGCTTCTTAAGGTGACACTCGGCCTAAGGCCAGACGGCAGGAAATATAGACACAGGGTGTGGTGTGATACAATGGGTTTTATATCCACCCTAACTACTCCCAATAACCTTGTGATACTCAGCAAAGGATCACCAAACACTTTATACAATACACATGCAATATCACAGTTAACACTAACGTTGTACAGGCAGTCCTCGGTTATCCAACAGAATCCGTTCTGGAAGTAGCATTGGATAGTGAAACCATTGTAAAGTGAGTCCCATGTTAATCAATGGCGGTGAGGAGCATTAGATAACGCATTCCAGCGTCGGATAACGCATTCCAGCGTCGAAAAACGGCCCATAGGGTTGCATTGTAAAGCGTTTGATATGCCATTCGTTGTAAAGTGAAACGTTGGATAACGAGGACTACCTGTATATCAGTGGATATTGAGCCACCCAATCCTGGTTATATTGGCTTAGTCATGGTGCCAGCACACCATAGGAGCTCGTTCTGTTCTAACTGTTGCAGGCCTGTACTTCTAAAAGGGCGCTTCGGTACCGCTGTGCTTTGTAACCTTGAGGGTCCCCTCCGACGGTGCTCGAACTCCTAAACACCTACTGACTGGGATCCACTGCTTCTACTGCCACATGCCTCATGCACACTCTGCAATCCTCGGACGAACCTGATAGCACTCAGGTTCTCGCATATCTGATCTCATCATGGTCGCCCCCCTTTTTAAAGGCTCCTCTCCTTCTTAGTCCCACCTCTTCCACAGCCGTTATCATCAGCTGCTATTACGTCAGCAAATACAAAGACCACTGAGTCTTCACTGTGACACGCGCACCCGGCGGGGTGGAGGCGCGTGCACAGCGCTACACCGCGATCTGCGGTCTGGGGGGAGAGGGAAGGTTTACGACGTGGCTGTGGGTTTGCGGGGGCGTGGCCATGACGTCTTGCGGCTGGTTCGCCCTTATTGGCTGAACCGCCGGCGGGGGCGTGGCCACGCCCCCGTCGCAGATGTCATGTTCAAACTCCCCTGCCTCCCTGAAAACTTGTCGCGCACCGCTGGGGAAAGGTGCGCGACAAGGTAGGGACTGGGACCAGCCGGACTGGAGGGGCGGGGCTTGATAGCACAGCGCACGCTGAGCCGTACGCTGTGGCGGTGACTGGGACCGCAGCCTATGGGAGGCGCGATCGAGTAGAATAGCAGGCGGGGGGGAGGGGCGCAACATGTTTACGCACCCCTGTGATAACCAATAAGGCACTTGATGCATGTGCCCCAAAATCCTTTATGAGGAAGATTCCAACAAAATTGGCTAAACAATGTTTTACTTTCTCCCTGAAAAAAGTACCTTCAACCCAATGCAAGTCATTGAAAGATGAAGAGATCTCTGGCATTAATTACATCTCCCTGAAAAGCCTATTCGAATGTTCAGCAATATGTTTACAAACAAATGTCATGCTGTATGTGTAATAAAGACCATGTGATCTAGAATAATCACACAATATACCATTTAAATTGCAAAGCAATCAATTAAAGGGCCCAAAATGTATGGTAGTTTAAGACATTAGGGAGCTATAGGAAAGTTTGTACTGTACTAAGAAATAGTTATATCACTATTCAGCGCTTTACGATTCATTTTCGCTCACCAATAATAATCATTAGCTCTCTTCTGCTTCTGAATGCGTTTTTGGAATGTTAAAAAAAAAAAAAAAAATAACAGCACAACTGGAGATGCCGGGGATTGAACCCGGGACCTCACACATGCGAAGCGCGCGCTCTACCACTGAGCTACATCCCCGAGCTGACTGCGGCTGTCACATTATTGATATCTAAACTGAGTGTATAGGTATGGGAGAACTGTGTTTCTGTGTGTTCACTGTCTTACAGCCAAGAGATTTTGGCTCATTTTATCTCATTTAGAAAACGTAATTGATATAAACTTTTCGGATAATCAATTGAGATGAACACATTCCTAAGCCTTCCCCAATTAATGATTAATTTTCCTCTCAAAATGCGCAGCATGATAAATTAAACATATGAGACAATGTTAAAATGCAATGAAAAGTATAATCTAATGAACAATGATGTTATAAAAAAAACAATTGTTTTAATTTCATGGATAAAATTTGAGTCAAGCACAATCTTGATTTACTTAGGAGTAAAAAAGTTCCACATTCTGCAAGTTCCACATAATGCACAACAGAAAAAAAATTATTGTTGCATTGGCCGGGAATCGAACCCGGGCCTCCCGCGTGGCAGGCGAGAATTCTACCACTGAACCACCAATGCTTCATAAAGACTGTTCATGATCTAGTATATTTGACTCTAATTCGCTCCACTACTGAAACATGTTTCTCTTTGGTGATTATTATTATCTATTCTGAATTCTACCACTGAACCACCAATGCTTCATAAAGACTGTTCATGATCTAGTATATTTGACTCTAATTCGCTCCACTACTGAAACATGTTTCTCTTTGGTGATTATTATTATCTATTCTATTTATTATAATAATTAAATAAATAAAATGTTATGCTTAAATCATTTTCCGTACATTAAAATATATCCTGTCAATCAAGGTATTGACTGGTTGCTGTTGCCTACAATAGCACTAACAAATGTATTTGATGCACAGTTTTTAAAACAGTTTTAGAGGTTAAATCTGACTAGAAGGTCCGAGCCAGCGGGCGCGAAGGGAGCCGGGGAGGTGGTTGGAGGCGGGGCAGTGACGTCGTTGGGCCAATCGCCCGCGACGCACTGACGTCAACGTCACGGCGCCGACGTCACGGCGCCGTGATGTTGACGCTGCTTAAGGCTGATTGGATGTTTTCAGCCGACAGCGCGCTGAAAAACAGCTTGGCACTCAGCTGAAAACTCCAAAGCCTCCGCACGCCTGCGGACGCTCGCGTGAGCCCCCTCTCAAGGCATCCTCGTTGAGGATGCAGGGGCTCAGCGCGGAGCGTCCGCACGGCTCAGCGCTGCTTGTCCTTCTATGGACGCAGCCTTAGGCTAAGTCCCTGCTGGCGCTGAGCGCTCTCATGCTTGGAGTGCCGGGTGTCCTGCTTGTACGCGCACGCGGGGAGAGGGGGGGGACATTGCGGGTAGTTGAGCGCGCGGGTAAGAATAGGTTTTTTATTTACCTAAGCGCAAAGGGTGGACGTGTGTGCACGAGCGCCGCACGCACCGCGTGAGCCGGGACTTACATATATCTATATATGTAAGTCCCCGCCGCAATCGCCGCCCGCTCAGCGCTAGCGGGGACTTATTCTTGTCAGAATTTTTGCTCGAGGCCGGCAGTGTTTCATTCATCAAAGTCTGGTACAGGCTATTAAGCACTTGAATTAACTCCTATTAACTTGAATGGGAGATGGCGACAGTTTAGATGCGCTAACCTGTACGGCGTGTAATATAGTGCGCGCACACGTCAATTAGAATTGGCTGTGTTAGCCAGACGTTTCTATACTAGGGATGCGCGCGCACGGCCATGAGCGGTGGCGCGGCAAACCAGGGAAATTACAATAAAATTGTATTTTCGCGCTGCTGCCACGCTGCGAACCAATCACAGCGAGGCCTACCGCTGTGACATCAGAGTCACGCCCCCTAACTGCGCACCTCACCGCTTGCAGCCTACAAACTAAACGCACACGCCACGTGCACGCGCAACGCCGATTGCAGCAAGAACTATAAAACAAGCCTAGGGCTGCAGTCCCAGTGCGTTCTACAGCGCACGCCGAGGCATGCGCTAAGCGCACAAGCACCGCCCCCCAATCGGACCGGGCCCAGTACTTACCTCGGCGCGCTTTCAGCAGCCGTGCTGTACTGCAAGTTTTCACAAATACAAAAAAAATTGTATTTGGAACTTGCGACGGAGGCCATGCCCCTGCCGGCAGTTCAGTCAATGAGGGTGAACCAGCCGCGTGAGGTCATGACCACGCCCCCGCAAAATCCCCACCACGCCCCCTCCCGTCGCAATCTCTCCCTCCCAAGACCGCAGATCACGGTGAAGCACTGTGCAAGCGCCGCACCGCCCCCCGCCGAGCGTGCGTGCTACAGTGGTGACTGGGACCGCAGCCTAACAGAGCTTAATGAATCTGGGGGCTAGTCATGTCCTTCACAAATACACAGGACTGACTCATGTACAAAAAAGTGATTCAATAGTTTTACTGAATAGTTATGTTCACATTCCCTACAGCAAGGGTACGCAAACTTTTAAATTCGCGCCCCCCCTGTCTCAGCTCCCTCTTGCCTACGCCCCCCTCCATACCTGCTCTCGGGCTCCACGCGTCATATAACGTCACAACGTAATGTGACGCATTGCCATTTGACCCTGCGGCATCATTTGACGGCGACGCATCAGGGAACAGCCGGCTGAGAGCAGGTAAGTGAAGTTGCAGAGGCCTCGCACCTACCCCCCCCCCCCCCGGCATTTAATTTACATGCCTGGAGGGAAAGCGCGGGGTATCTGCAACCGTGCGCCCCCATTAGAAAATCCCACACAACCCTGCGGGTGAGCCCCCCAGTTTGCACACCGCTGCCCTACAGGATAATTATGATACTTTTACTAAACCCCAAAACTGGAACAACCTACTCTCACATCCACGACCAGTTTAAGTTCTTTCAAATCTAAGGCTGTCATACATTTTAATCTGGTCTGTAACGGTTTCATTCGCCCATAATATATATTTTCTTTAACTGTGCATGCAATTTCTTGTATATAATGTATACCCTGTTCATTTATGTAACTGTACTTGTAACCATGTATTATTTGTCTTACCTCTATGCCCAGGACATACTTGAAAACGAGAGGTAACTCTCAATGTATTACTTCCTGGTAAAACATTTTATAAATAAAATAAATAATTAAACGTAATAGACATAAAAACGATATAAAGACAGAATACTCCTCCTACTGTATGTTATGAAAACAAAATTATAAAAGAAATGGCATCTTATGTAATGTTGTTTACAATGTGCAATGGGGCTTTAACAGTATCATATGTTCCAGTTATAACTGGAGTCGCAGTGAGGATGTCTAAGATTTCAAGATGGGACGTTGTGACATTTAAACAGTCTTGCACACTATCGCTGTGTGACTCAAGAATAGCATGCAACATAGATGAGTAACATTCACCAACAGTCAACGCGTTACTTAAACATTACTCATGGATTTTCTTTTCATGAATCAAATTTGATGTTAATTTAGTGGGTAATGGAAAAGAAAAAGGTACAATCTTACTAAGTATTATATTTTGTTATTGCAATATTGTGAAGCCATTCAACTTTGTAACACTTTCTTTACCATCTTGATTGTTGTTTCACATTTGAACACATTTACAAAGCAAAGTCTGAGAAACATACAACTTTATTGTCACGATATGTACAATACATATTCTTTTCAATAAAAGATAATTAGAGGCTCATAATTAGCCAAATAAATAATGAGTGGGTTATTCCAAAGAGGCAACGATCAGGGCAGTGATGTAAAGCAGATTTTAGGAAGTCTCGACAGATATCTTTTGAAGTTCCTGGAAAAATATGTTTTTAAATAAATATTTATTTTAATCACAAAATCATGGGAGAATTGAATAATACAGTATGAAAAAGGCAAGGTAAAGGTAATGTATATTAAAAAATAAATAAAAAATGAAGGGTTAATAAGTAAAATAAAAAAGAACTCAGAAGCTAGAAATTTGGGAACTGGGATGCCCCAAAACACGGGTCTAAATACAGATGGGCGAACGAGTCTAAAACCATTACCCGCAATTTCCAGGGATCTCCCTTCAAATCTGTTCCGCAGACTAAAATCCTCTGACAGATTGTTTCGACTTCAATCCGTTCGGATTAGTTTAAATCTCCCTATGTGGCTTGGTAATGCGGCTTTAAAATAACCCCCGGGATTTACCCTAATCCATTCCGCGGATTGTGTTTATTTCTAATCCATCGTAATGTAAGAAAAAAGTATGATGGATTAATCCGTTTTAGGAAATAAAAAAAAATAGCGGGCGGATTAATCCGTCGTTAAAAATTACAACCACAGTAACATCATTTTTGTAATAAAAAATGTTACATTGTCTACGGCGAGCACATTTTTTTCTGTCAACAATCAAATAAATGCTTTGCACATTTCTACATTGAGCTTGGAAACATGTGACTATTAATTAAATAGAGTAGGTGTGCTAGACAAGGAATGCGTGTCAATCAGGCTGTAGGTTGCCTATTTTCACTGCTACACCTAGATTAAAACCGTTATCCCCCGCCACATACCCAACCCATATCCTCCCAGTCCCAGTGCCCTGGGACTGGGAGGAAGAGTGGGAGTTAGCAACCATTAACATCACATGATGTAGTTTTTTTTAAAGCAGCAGTCCAAGCTGCCGTTCCCCCCCCCCCCCCCCCTTTAAAGCTGCAGTTCAGTCTTTTTTTTAAAATTTATTTTTTTACTTCAATAGTTTCATGTGGGCAATCTCTACTTACCTAAAGAACTGCATAGCTGCCGGTCAATTCGTTCTCCATGTATTGATCGGCAACTTTTGGTGACATCATTAGAGCTGGCATATGTTTTTCTTCTGCTTCTGTCACTCAGTGGAAGCTCATGAATATTCATGAGCACTCCTGCACTGACATGTGCTAGAGGGAGGGCAGGGCTGACAAAGGGGTGTGCCAGGGCTTGTGACAGGACATGAAGGGGCAGTGCCTTAGCAAATGGCTGTTAAAACAGAATACAAGAAAATTGGTCTTTCAAAGTTGTTGTTTTTTAAAACAGAAAATGCTAAAAGTATTTTTTCTTACTACAGAACTGATTTATTAAAAAAAACACACATGCAGGATATTGACTGAACTGCAGCTTTAATATGTGCATCAATAAAATCCACACAATGATAAGTAAGTAGCTAAATTGCCGGTCGATCCGTTCTCCTGTGATCGCTCGACGAAGATTCGACTCGGGGGTTCACTAAATGACTGCAGAGGATTATTGACTCAGTATCTGTGACTTTGTAAATGGTTGCTATAGAAGCAAAAAAGGCTTGTTACATTTTAATACATTAAAATGTCACTCAGAGTTGTTTTAAAAAAATGCTACAAGTATTTTCTCATAGTACATAACTGATTTATTAAAAAAAAAAACACATGTACAGTAGGATATTGCTTGGTCTGCAGCTTTACTAAAACATCAGGACTCAGAGCTGTATGTTTTTTTTTAATCAAAACTGTGCATTTATACATTTTCATGGCTTTTGAATGTGTTGCTGATGCAGAAGATGACTATCTTTTTTTAATATACCACGTGGATGTTATGTAATTGGTGGGTGGCTGCCAGATGACAATTGTCAATTCTGAAAGAAATATTAGGGATGAGTGTAGCACTGCCTGCCTGGCACAGCACAGAAGGCCCTTAATGGGCTGTCTTATTTGCGATATCACTATTACTAGGTGTTCAACATTCAAATAGGACTAATATATGATGCTGACATTGCTTGTTTCGGCACGGACCAAAGGAACCGATCCGAGATGGATCCAAATTCACAAAATAATAAGATAGAAGAATCATCAAAAGGCAGGAGTCAAACACACCAGAAAAAATAGAGAGTCAATTCGGTCAAATGAAAGTCATCATAGTGTGCTATTTTTTAAGTAATTAAAACTACTTTCATTTGACCTAATTCGACTCTCTATTTTTTTGTGTGCTTGAAGCCCGCCTTTTAAAAAGTAAAATGAAAAGAGTAATTGGAATACATTTCCTGGTTTCTCTAGCAGTGAATACTAGTTTAAATATGAGTATATACAGTAGCTGGATAAGCTGCCTGCTCTATTTTTGCAACCTCTAAAATCGGCCTGAGGGGGAATGTGCTTGGTGTGGATGTAAAGAGATCAGCAGATGAAGCAGATATGCTACTGCTTCTGCTTCTATACAAAATACGAGATCATATCTTATTGATCTCCTGGGCCTTTGACATGCTCCTATGCCAATTATTTCATGCTACTATTATGACTGAATCACAAAACACCAATATTTGTTGTGCTCTAATTTGTGCAAAAGCTTTTAAGAAAATGTGGAGCTCTATACTAGCTTCCTGAACCACTAAACTCCAACTGCAGTTACTAACCAAGAAAATGAAGGCTCTGTCAGTGCCTCCTATAATTAGTCGTGCTGAAGAGGAGACATACAGTACTGCCCCTGCAGACTATGTTTTAGTTTGGCAGTGTCTCTCGCTCTTTCTCTGACCTTTACTAGAGCCGATAACAGCAAATGATATCAAAGCTACTGGACCTTATGCTCTGGTTGGGGGAGTCTCACTACTGAGCCTCTTATTAAATAAAACTGTTGAACACGACACCACCCTTAATGACCAGTAAACTACTCTTAAACTAATCTGGGGTAGAACTTTTCTGTTGATTTTTAGGCTGTGTTTATAGTAGGCGCGCGTGCGGCGGAGTGCATGGCATCGCGCATGCCTGGCGCCCGAGTGATGTGTGTACATTGTGCACTTTTAGATGGAGGCGATGGGGAGGTGTGGCGGAGGCGTGGAGGAGGGGTGACTGACATGTCACCAGGCTCGCTCGCCCAGTGTCTGAAATGGTCATGTGATGCGGCCGTCATGCAGCCGTCGCGGAACAAAGCGAAATTATTTGTCTTTTGAAAAATCTGCTGCGTGGTCGCTCTTCATCACGCCCGCGTACACTAAAGCCAATGAGGGCAAAACGCTCATGTGACGTCACCGGCATGTCTCCGCCATGTACCATATGTGTAAATTACCTTACAAGTGATTTTCAGTGTGAACAAAACTGCACTTAACTGCTGCATCTGTGCTGTGATTGGTCGCGACAATGTCTTCTATGTTTTGTTATGGAGACAGAGAAACTCACTATGTAAATGGCAGCTGATCTGAGCTCCACGGTCAGTCCCGGAGTTAGGGTGTAAGCTGACTAAGTGGTGTGCTCCGAGGCTTTGCTGGAGACACCCCAGAAAGAAGCTTGGTGCAATCCGGAGCAGGAAATTCAAACTTGCTCTGTGCATTGGGACTTGTGGCTTGCTGGTGTATCTCCGAGGTGCTTCACCGAAGATACCAAAGATAAGGCTTGTGAACGGGACATTTGAAATAGCAACTTTCTGATAGGCAAACCCGAGGTCTGGAAGACCCGAGATCCCTACGGACGTGGAAGTACTGCTGGGTATGCCTACCGAAGAGGCACCCAGTACTTAGCTACAATTCCCCCCTTTCCCCGTTTTGGTGATTTAAAGCTCTATCCTCTGTATTTTGTTGTGTATGTTGGCACCAGCCAAAATAAACTTGATTTATGGAACGCCTTTATCCTGTCTAGTGTCTAGATCAGGGGTGCGCAAGCTTCTTGAGCTACGGCCTCCTTGCCGGGAGCCGCAGCGTTCGCGCCCCCTCCCTCTCCCAATGGCTCGGTGTCAAATGACATCACGGGTCATGTGACATGATGCAATGTGACCCCACTGCGTCATTTGACGTGCGTTGCCATTGCGACGCGTCGCCGAAGACCTGGCTGGCAGCAGATAAGTGAGTTACAGAGGCCTCACGCCTCCCCGGCATTTAATTTAAATGCTGTGGGGAAGAGCGCGGGGCGTCTGTAACCGCCGCGTCCCCCCTAGAAATTCTCCCGCCCCCCCTCGGGGGCGCGCCCCCCAGTTTGCGCACCGCTGGTCTAGATCCTGGTGAATTGTCCTGGTCTCCCATGACCGAGAGTAATTACATTTTCGGACACATTTTGCTCCACGGATCTTTGTGTGCTAAATCCATATTTTGCTTAGTAAACAGGGACCAAGAACCCTGGCAATTATCATTTTCTTTTTCCTTGGTTGTGGATGCAGCAATTAAAAATATATATTGTGACAGATTGAGGGTAAATATTACGCATTTGAGTAGCCCTGTGGAGAGATAAATGTATCAGCTGGATAGCTGTGTGTATTAACCCTTGTCACATGTACAAGTCACGTGATCACGGATGTGCCATTTGTGACAATAGTTAATAGTAAACTTTTTTTTTCTTTTTACAGTGCATCCTTAGAAAGTATCACTTACTGTACTTGGAAGAGTCTCTAACCTGCACAGATATAACAAATGAATGTACAGGCAGTCCTCGTTTTACAACGCTTCGCTTTACAACGAATGGCTTATCCAACGCTATGCAATGCATACCTATATTCATTTTTACAACGCCAAAACGGCTTATACAACGCTCTTACGACGCTTTGCAAAGTTGTTTATATGTATATAATATATATCATATAATATAATATTATACTATATATTATATTATTAAATTACATGATATATTATGTTATATTATATATATAATACAGTATATACACTATATAATGTATGTGTGTGCTGCATATCTTATTGCCTGAGTAAAATATTTTGTGTATTTTAGCATTAAAAATGCCTTCAGGAACGGAACCTTTCATTTCAACAGTGTTCCTATGGGACAACGTGTTTCGCTTTAAGACGTTTCGCTATCCAACGCCATTTTGAGTAACACATTGTGTTGGATAACCGAGGACTGCCTGTACCTATTTTCATATGCCAAATTTTGAAGTGTCTGCATTCTCTAAAGTGGTTACGTGATCAATCTTTTTTTTTTACGTAGCTACTAGGTCATGTGGCCCCTGCAGTGCTACGTCTCGGAGCACTCAAAGGGTTAAAGAGGTTGGGCATTATTTATCATATTCTCCCGGGTCCAAAACCAGAACAAAAACTGGTGCAAAAGCACTGCATTCGATTCAAACATGAAAACCTCATTGTTCACAATAGAAATGTTTCCCCTTAATAAATTTGGTGCCGTTTTTCCGCCTTGAAACATTTCCTATGTATGTAACTACCTCACACTGATGAGACCCAAAAGGTCGAAACAGCTGCCCGTGAGTGGTTTTACTGGCTTTGCATCTAATGCCATGCTGTGTTTAAAAGCTATGTGAACAGCAAGCATTACCTTGTAAGGGTTCCATGTAAAAATGGATTTCAGGCAAAATGTGACACTGTGTGCTTATTTGCATGTCATTTCCCAGAATCCCTTACTAAGTGTAACACATTATTGTTACAGCTTCCAGAGCAATACACAGTCTGCTGCAAAGAGCAGAGCTCAAAAAGTTGTGTCAGAGCCTTTTTCAATAGAGGAAGGGGTTATGACTTTCTAAATAGTTGCTGTAGCAACCAAAGGATAATCAGTACATAAAGTGTCAGATTTCTTATTAGGCTTGTTAGGCCCGGGCCTAAGGTCTCGTTCAGACAGGATGCGTTGCGACGTGCGCGCGCTTACGTGGCGCGCGCACGTTCGTCGCAATTTCTGGTTGTTTGGTGGGAGTTTTAAAACTGAAAACTCCACCGGCGGCAAAGTGCAGCGTTGCCGCTGCGACATATTGCCGCCACAACCAAAATTGAGATTTTGTGCTACTGTCGCGTGACGTGAGCTGGTTCAGCCAATAAAGGTGAACCAGCTCCATGACGTGTGTTATGCCCCTCCGCCACGCCCCCAAACACCGCGACCCAACTCCTGCAGTTTGAGCAGAGATCGCTGGGCTGCAGCGGAGGCGCGAATGCAAGCACGCTGAAGGAGCGGTCTGTCTGAGCGAGCCCTAAGGCGGCAAAATTTTGGTGCGGCAAAAATGTCCGCCCCTATTTGCATTTGCCGTGCTTTCGGCCTATCAGACCTAATGGCAAGGGAGTTATTTACCTGTGCCAGCCGCCTCCGTTCTGCCGCCCTGCTTCTCCTTCAAAATCGAGCGTCAAATGACACCGCGGATGTCACAACCGACGTCTCGTTGCCATGGCAACCGTGACGTTGTGACGCCACGTTGGTGACGTCCGCGGTGTCATTTGATGCTGGATTCTGAAGGAGAAGCAGGGCGGCAGGTACAGGTCTAAGGGCCGCAGATTTGTAAATACTGTACATAAAAAAAAAATCATTAAAATGGCATTAGAAGTGAAAAAAAAATGCAGACAGTATTATCTAATACAACACAATTTATTAAAACATTTTTGTCACGTTTTGCTGCTTTAAGTTTAGGTATATGGTACAGATGTTATAATTGCTTGTGATTTTTTTTAAAATTTAACCTTTTTTAATGTGTCCAAAAAAAAAAAAGGCAATAATCTCGTGTCCCTTCTGCTGCAGCCCTGGGATAGAACGCTGTGTTGCTATTGTAGAATCCGCAACATTCTGCAGCCGGATCTGTTCTCACGCGGCTCCGCGCTCACGGATTGGACGGCGCATGGCAGCGTTTTCCTTCTCTATTGGTTACCAGCGACCTCAATCAACTCCCCTACCTATTGGCAAACTTCCGTGTTTTAGCTTCGGATCGCGTGGGCCTCTGGCTATCTGATTTCTCCTGCTCAGCGCTGGCTGAGATGAACAGGTGGTCACCGCCGGGCAGCGGATGCAGGGAAGGGGACACCCGGTGCTGATTCCGTGGGCCGGTCACTGCTGGGATATCCTGCTTCATGATTAGCAGCCGCAGCACACAGGAGGCGCAGCCCGTGTCTTTGCTGTAGAGAGGGTGTTGCTGCACCAGTATTGGCTTATTGATCAGCATCTGCAGTTGTGGTGCTGTGAGTATATTTCACCCTTTCTAACCCACAAATAGGGTTGTGATCTGGATTGGGGTGGGGGAAAGAATCACCGGGCTGCTCTCCATGTTTCAGATGTGATTTGTAATTATGCAATCAGGAGCAGCATTGGTTGGGTAAGTTCATCATAAGGCCATTCACTGTAATAGGACAAGTAAATGGATGGTCCCAATATTGCAGGATTTCATTATAATCATGTTGCACCATTTAATTCCTCCCCTCCATACCTTATTAATATTTAATAATACAATAATTTGTGTGATGCAAGCAAAATATATTTTAAATTCATATTGGATAACATTGTCATGTTTGACATATACAAGGATGAGATGGGCATAATGAATCCATGTTCAGTATATAAAGGAAGTTTGAATCATGCTACACACTGATCAAGGAAGTACTTTTATATTTTGTAGTTGCCTTTTAGGGCGTGAAGTCCTGTAAAGTGTTTTTGAATTCCAGAGATTAGTCTTAACAAGAAATAATTTATGTATCCTGCTTTATTGGACCCAAATAAAAATAATTAGACTTTGTTATACTTGATAACGGTGTAGAAGCTATATAAAAAAAAAAAGGTTGTGTGCCAAGCACATGCATTTTAAGTGAAACTTTTTTGTCTTTGGGCACTGTTTTGTCACAGAAATTGTATTTGTGATGGTGATGTTTTAATTTAAAAATTAAAACACAATTTCAGTGACAAAACGCAAAAGTTTGATTTAGAACGCGCGTGCTCGGCACCCCCCGCCCTCCTGTTTTAAATATTTGCACTTCTATATTTATATTAACTGTGAATTTCTTGTGTGTGGTGTTTCCGTTTTCCACGTTGTGGCGGGGTTGTTGCTGCTGCTCCAGCGCATGCGCGTGGCGCCGGCTGCTGCTCATGCACGCCGAGCCGCACTTCTATATTTATACTAACTGTGAATTCTTCGTGTGTGTGTGTGTGTGTGGTGTGCCTCTGTTTTCCAAAGTGTGGTTGGGTTGCTGCTGCACATGGGGCTCACTAGTGACTGACATGCAGCGGTGCCGTGCGTGCTGCACATGCGCAGTCACTCACTTCCGTTCGAATTTTCGTCCGCCTGAAGACTTTGTTTTTTCCTATGAGATTTTTTTTGTTGCCACTGCCAGCAAAGAAGTTTCTCTTAAATATATTGAAAGAGAAGATTGCATATGAAAAATAGTTATAGCCGCAAAACACAATCTGCATATTGAAGCATAAAGCGTTGGGCCCATATTTAGTAAGTGGTGCTATTCCATAAAACACTTTCTAGTGCCAGAAGATACCTTTATGGTCCATTCAAGTAAAGACTACAGAAGATGTCTTAGGGAATATAACTGTTTAGTAAACATGGCTCAACGTGTTTCCAGGTTCTGTGTACAAAACAGAACCACAAAAAGTATTAGATATTGCACCATGATTGCAGAACCCGTTTGTACACCCTAATGGCCCATAACAGCTCTGAACATCAATAACAACTTTACAATAGTGAAATTGAACACACTTTTTTTTTTCTTTAATACGGTTTAGACTAGAAGGCACTAGGACCAGGCACCATAGTTGCAGCCCTGCATGTCAAGTGATTAACTAGACAGACAGGACATAGAAGGAAGAGAAAGCAAAGATAAGGGCAGTAAATCCATCCTAAACATTAAAACCAGCAATCCCTATTACACTATTTTCAGCACCTGAGACCCTCCTGTTTCAGAGTTTTAATCTCCCTCGAGGGGAAGGAAAATGGCTGCCAAAATCTCCGACCATTAGGAAGCTGCAATGTCATTCTGGCTTCTTATTGGACGGCCATTTACATCCCCTTTTAAAAACTAGGTAGGAATACTGGTAACTTAACTCGTATCTCTGGAATGGGGGTGGGGCTTTGGGGAGGGGACTCAATTTTAACCTCCCAGACACTTAATATTTCTTCTGAACGGGAAATCAGATTAAAATGTTTTTTTTTTTTTTAAATAATAGCATTGAAAAGGTTCCCAGTGCACTCAAAGAGTTAAGAAAACAACCAATTGTAACAAAAATAAAATAAAAAAATGAATTACACTGTACTTCCTGATTCATTAACCAACTTTCCAGTCCCAGCTATTAGGGGTCTGTGAAAACAAATCCTCCTTACTGCAGTACACTATGGGACACATTTAAAAAAAAAAAATAGCTTTGAAGCTGAACAGCGTTGATTTCAGCTCTGAGGATCCTCTGCTTCCAGAGATACTTACCTCGTAAGAGGGTGCGGTTTCTCTCCAGTTTAAATGTTCCGTGTCACGTGAGTCAATCGGAAGCCGCCAGGGATGATGTCACGGTTTCCTATTGGCCAATGTAATATTTAAAGCCGCCATTGCGATAGCCCAGATTAGTTTTGTACCCCCTTCCAAGGTAAGTATCTCGGGAAGCAGGGGGTCCCTAGAGCTGAAATGAACACAGTTTAGTTCCGCAAACCCCCTGCTTAACACCTATACACACACAAAAAAAATTGTCCCCAGGAGTGTCTCTAAAATTAAACGTAGATCAGCGTGCACTGCTGCTTCAAACGGCCCATTTACTACTTCAATGATACCAGGTGCTGGTAATGCATTGGCATTGTAGAGTGCCAATTCGGCATGATCTGTATCATACCTGACAGTCATTGACCAGATACCAGGGCTCGAGTAGTGGGGTATACCAAGCTATTTGGGGTGAGAGCGTTCATCCTCCTGGAGGAAAGGTGAAGTGTAGCAGCTGTGACCTGTGTTGAGAATTGCATGACTGGTGCTGGTATATCTTTTAAGTGATCTTCAAATGTCACCATTTGACAAGCACTGGGCTACTTTTTGAAATTGGATTTTGGACCATGTCCACTAAATCATAGCTTCTCAGAGTACGGAAACAAAGTGGCAAGTGTGCCTTTGGCCCTAGTGCAGGAGCTCTTAAGCATATAGCTTTTTAAATGTATGTTTTATATGTTATATCTTAGTGAAGTCTAGATTGTATCTTCTGTATCTGTCCTTATTTGTATGTCATTGATGTCACTCAGTAACACGCAGCGCAATATATTGGAGCTTTACAAATAAACAATAATGGGATTTACGGTAGAAAATGACCTGCATGGTGTATATAGAATGACCCTCCCCCAGGGGCTTATTTAATAAGCCCTGAAAGGTGTGTTTGTGCAAACACTTCCGTTTAAGTCTCTCTTCGAGGTGTGATCACTTACTTTGGGGTTTGTTAAGGCCGCGTTCACACAGGGGGCTTCGCGATGCTGTGTGCGCACGTCCGTCTGCTGGGCGATGTGTGATCATCCCCAGCAGACGGAATGATCCGACACAGGGCGACGTGTGTGTGTTTTAGAGCAATATAGAGCATATATAGCATATATAATGTAATGTATAATATAGTGTTTAGAGCATATACTGAGAGGGGGGGAGGGGGTCCCCCCCGTCCCTCCGATTTTTCACTGCCGAGTCTCGGGTCAATTTCAGCAGCCAATCAATGTAAACAAAAGACAAAACCCCAGCAAGCTCTTTTTGGGAACCCCTGAGCCCCCACAAAATATATATGTATATAAGTATCAAAATGGAGTGCTATTGAGCGTGGCATATGTATACAACAGACGACAGAGAAGCCCAATGCTACATCCAACATGACCCTTTTTCAAGAGAATATATAAGTATTTTACTGTGTATTTTTGTCATGTTGGATGTAGCATTGGGCTTCTCTGTAATCAATGTAAACGTCTGGACATTGATTGGCTGCTGAAATTGACGTCACGTTGCTGCAGCCGGAGATCACAGATGGAAAAGACTCCCGCTACTGCAGCAGCGTCGACGCCGTACTTTGCAACCAGTGGTAGTTTCAATACTGAACACTACCATTGGCCGCCAGGCATCTGTGACGAATGCGCACACGCACATAGCGCTCGCACGTCGTGTAGCTTTCTGTGTGAGCAGGGCCTTAAATTGGCCCTTTGGTGCTACAGATTACTATATTTATCAGACCACTCCTTGTTCCTGCCCACAGTCTGAGAGCTTATCTGATCACTAACTGGGGACAAAGTGTGGAAATATTTGGGTTCCGCACTGTCACCAATTGCAGTCTTACCTGTTCCAAAGCAATATAAGGCTTCTGACCCTTTAAGAAAACAACCTCATTACCGTGTACTTGCTGATTCATTGAACAGCTATTAGAGGGCTTAAATAACTCTTTCTCCGTACTCCAATACTCATTACTACTGCAGGAGTCCTCGAGGTTATCTCCTACACAGCCCTTTTAATCTGGTAACCACCATTCCAGGCAAACAAATTACTGCTTTGGTAAGTCAAACAAGGCAACTGTTATCATTGGGCGTGTTCCTGGCAGGGCCTTAAATCAACAGTCCCAGCTGGCATATATATATATATTTTTTTTCTTTAACATTGATTTTATTTTTTATAGCATGGGAACCAGAGGGTCTTCCGGAGCTGAACTGCATTATTTTCAGCTCTGGAAATGACAGGGTCCTGCGATATTTAAAGGTGTACAGTAGTTGGTTACCAGTGTCTGTGCTCCCTCCCAAGGGAAATCAAAATGGCCACCAAATCCCCCAGGCCAATAGAAAGCTCCAGCGTCATCAGCACTCTATCAGTGTGTGTGTATGTGTGTTTGTGTTATATTTTGAATGAACTCCTCATTATTTATCTTACGTACTGCCCTGTATCTCCTTTATAACAAACATGTTATAATTTTTTCTTCTCTTGTGTAAGTATCATAATGGGCAGTGGTCGACAAACCACCAAAAAATCTACTCGCCACACACAAAAATCTACTCGCCACCTAGTACCAAACGTGTGCTGCTTGGGCCAATAGGAGCTCGCCACGATGTTAAATCCACTCGCTCGGGGCGAGCAAATGTATAGGTTTGTTGAACACTGATAATGGGGTATTTACTAATTCAACATATCGCTAAATAGTATGTAAGGTCAATAGGTCTTTTATTCATAGCCCAAACCATAAGCGATATAAAGATATTTGATCCATTTTTATTCAGAGTGCCCTTTTAATATAACCTTGCATAATGCTGTTAAAAACGAAGTATTTTCATGCTATGTTACTAATTCTGGCTGCATGTTGACAGCAAAACTCCCACTATTATATTCTTAATTTGATAAAGAACCTGAAAATGTATTAAATTGGCATCTGAAATGCAATACAGAAGAAATCACAAAATATTTTACACAAAAAAAAAGAATTCACAGGTTAATATTGTATAAACATTAACTGTTGTGTAATGGCATAATTAGCAAAGCGGCGGTGTAGATAAGACCTGTGTGTTGATTAGCACGCACGGTCATATTACAGTGTTTATTACAGTACAGTCACTGGGGTGGCACAGCTTTTTGTCATTCTAGACACACCTGGAAATCCTTTGTGTTGCTCTTCTGCCAAGTTTTGAAAATGCAAGTGTCTCTCAGCTGACACCAAGTATATATTTATAAAAAAAATCATGGATCCCTTAACACCTGGAGCGCCGGAGGGGGACGCAGCATCAAAGGTCCACGGTCCCTACGGCAATCAGGTCACCACTCGATGGTCACATGATCACGACAGCCCTTAATTTGTAAGCGGAGGAGTCCCCTTCAATTTCCCTGCATTACCGGTCCTGTCCTGCGCTCCATAGCATGCGCAGAACTCAATCTCCCATTGAAAACGAGCGTTCAAAGGGCGTGACGTAGCCACTACATCATGTAGCCCCTGCAGTGCCAGACCCTATGGCATAGTGGCTATATCTTGGAGCACCCAAAGGGTTAACCAAATATACCACGATTGAAGCAGCAAATGTCGCTCTAGAAAAAACATAAAGAAGACGTCCAGCAAAAAAACCCTGATATTTTAATCTCTTGGCCCAATTGGCTATGCCCCCATTATAATGCCATTGTAATCATGGACCAAGAAGGCGAAGTAGAAAGAAGAGGTCATGTTCTTCTCGACAAAGTAACATCCCACAAAAAAGGAAAAAGTTCAGAATGGAGGACTGCAAAGTTGATTAAAGCCACTATCTTTTCATGTGAAAGCCTTTGGCATGCAGCTCCTTTCTATATCATGGTCTTCTGACCGTGGTGGGGAATTTTTCTCTGAATCGGGTTTGCATACATCCTATATCATCTTTATCCCACAAAAGGGAGACCAGGAAAAGGAAATGAAACACTTCTTTTTCTGGTTACCACGGGAACAGTGTAATCCAGTTTAAAACTACACAATTACATTGTAATCACTTTTCAATGTTAGACATTTTTACCCATTGAGCATATCCCTTTCACTGGCTCTCGTTGGTGCTTGGAAGGACTACATGGCAATCAGAACAGCAGCAAGTGCAGTACTTTTAAAACATGTCTATACAACATTGCTTCATAATGTAAACCGTTCCCCTGAAGACCCCGTTCCTATGTCTTCCCAACTAGCTTCTATGAGGTAAGCTTCGTTACAAGCCAGGGATGACCTGCCTTTTATATCCGCAGCCTGTGTTAATCGCCAGTCTTTTTGCACTTAATTTTTTTTTTTTTTTACCTAATTAAAGAGATTTCCTCTTGTCCTTTCCCGTTTCCCTTTTTATCTTTTAAGTCTGAGGAGATATAATAATTTCAAATATTAGGTATCCGGAAGGATGACATTGATGACTTACCAGAACATGGTGCAGTACAAGGGTTACCGTGGTAACCGCAGGCGCCAGGGTTTATGATATTTACCACCAAAAAAAATAAATACACTTTTTTTTTTTTTTTTTTTTTGTAAAGAGCAGGACATTCTCAGGGGACAAGATGTTAACAATATAGGAGTTAAGCTCCCTGCCCTACTCCTAGGGAGTTTACATCAAATGTCCCTTAACTTGGCTGCTCAGTGTTGAGTACCTTGTCAGGGTGCTGGATCCGTGCAGGCTGGGCGTTGGTAATGCAAAGATGGACGCCAAGAACTTTATTCATACAAGCAGTATCTTTCTTAATCGCCATTGATAGTATTATTTACATGGTATACACTACTTTGTGTATAGTCTCATCACTGTATGGCTCGGCACCCCAAATTCACCTTAGCAAACTTGAAACCCTCTACTATGCAATATGCCGTTTTGTTCTCCAATGCAACTACAACACACATCACTGCAAAATGCTCAAAGAACTAGATTGGTGATCACTTGAGTCTAGGCGCAAAGTTAATCTCTCCTGTCTTGTCTTCAAATACTTTCTGGGCAAGCTACCCGTCTACCTGAACAAGCTCCTCACCCCTACCACATGCAGCACTTATCATCTGAGATCCAGCTCCAAAAGACTTTTCATGGTCCCAAGGTTCAGCAAAGTATCCAGCCGGCTCCTCCTTCTCTTACCGTGCACCCCAAAACTGAAACAATCTACCGGAGACTCTCACAGACACCACCATTCTGTCTCACATTTTAATCTGGTCTGTAACTGTTACATACGCCTATAATATATATTATCCTTAACTATGCATGCTATGTCTTCTATATAATGTATACCCTGTTCACTTATGTAACTATTTGTAACCATGTATTATTTGTCATAACTGCCCAGGACATATTTGAAAATGAGAAGTAACTCTCAATGTATTCCTGGTAAAACATTTTATAAATAAACTGTTCGCCGTTTGTGCTTTCTCTATCCTTTGTCGGTAGTGACCCATCTCCGTTGGTCCTGCCAGGCCTTGTACTACTTTCAATCTGTCGGTGGTCAGTATCACCGTCTTGAGTAATAAATGCCATCTCGTGGCCTTCTTGGTGAGAGTCCAATTATTCCTCGGGGCTAGGACTTGGGGAGCCCCTTCAGGTCATATGCTGCGCCTATGTGACTGAGAAGAATAGTGGGGAGCCATTTCTGGGGATGCTATCTAAACAGTGCACTGTCCCTAACTGTAACATAATCAAAGGGATCCTTACCTTATACTGGACATATCTGTATTATAAACCTATACTCACTTCGCAGGGAGATCCCTCACCTGCGACTCCTCCTGAGACCTGACCTTCGAGAATCCTCTCCCTCCTATATATGTCCTGCTATGACATCACTAGCACTAGGCAGAATTAGGTGGGGCTATAATTCTACCTAGTCACCGAGCACCATGTGATGGGGAAGGGTCTGTTAACGTAAACAGAGAGAATCCCTGTTGAAAGCACTCTACCTGTACTGATCTAAATAATACCGTATTGGCCTGAATATAGTACTATGTTTTTTTCCTATAAATGTCCTTCTGAAAACTGTACTCGTATTATATGCGCAGCCTAACACCTTTTTTTATTTTTCATGTAGAACACCTTCAAAACTGTAGGGCTCGTCTTATGTGCGAGGCCGTACTGTATTCAGGCCAATACGGTAATAAACTTTAATGTTCTTGAAGGACAAAAGAGAGGAAAACTATGTCTAATATTAAAATCTAAAAGGAGCTTAAATGGGACCAAAGATGGTTCCACAAAACTGTGAAAGAGCCTCTACAGGCATACCCCAAGGACACTCACTTTAAGTACACTCGCGAGTAATGACATATCGCCCAATAGGCAAACGTCAGCTCACGCATGCGCCTGTCAGCACGTCCTGAACAGCAATACCGTCTCCCTAACTGTACTGAAGCTGTGCGCAAGCGGGGACACTATAGAGGCTGTTACACATGCGTTATTTACATCAGTTATGCACGTATATGACGATTGCAGTACAGTACATGCATCGATAAGTGGGAAAAAAGGTAGTGCTTCACTTTAAGTACATTTTCACTTTACATACATGCTCCGGTCCCATTGCGTACGTTAATGCGGGGTATGCCTGTAATTGTACAGATTTTATACACTGTATGTGTACATCAGTCAGGTAGCATTGCTAATTAGAGAACTGATAGTGATTGTGAGACCAATAAATATTGAAGGAGACAAAAACGCCTCAAACATATAATACTCCACGTTAAGCGTGGTATGTGCAGAGATAAATGACTACCTGAGAGTCGCTGTGATAGCTGAGCGGAGGCTTCCCTTTGTGCTTAAATTGGACTCGATTAACCCCTTAAGGCCATAGTAATCCCAAAGGGGCTATACTGCTTTAAAAGAAGCTTGTTTGAGGCTGTTCTTAGTGCTTCTATTTCCACAGTCTATATGTGCTATGGCGGGGCCTGTCTGTCCTCCCTTAGTACACCATCATTGGACCCCTTGAATAAAACCAGATGAGACGTGTGTAGTTATAAATTGGTGATTTTATGAACCCTGGGCAGCCCTAACCTGACGGCCCTTACTCTTAATGCACAAAGTTGAGCCTGTTTTTTTATTTATCACACAATAAACAAGGACGCTGCGCCACTGTCCCTTATACCAGTCCCAGTGTCCAATGTAGAAGGCCCCGAGGCTAATTTTATTGCCAGTGTTGGAGTTCTGTTATCAGAAGGGCATGTAGCCGCGGTGTAGGCCTTTTTAATGGAGAAGCATTTGTGAAGTGTGTGTAATACATAAAGGATAGTCGAAAGTTGTGGGAAATGGCCTCCCGTATGTCTGTTATCCCATTGCACTTCAACAGCCCAACCAACTATCTGTATCTCTCTTGCTCTGGGCCTTTCTCCCTCTGTGTGCAAAGGATGTGTTTCTGCTGCTGTCTCTCCCTTTCTCTGTCCTTGGCTAGCAATCTCATACAAGCCTCCTCTTTAACCTCTCTTGAGTGTCAGACTGTCTCTCTAGCCTCGCTAACTGTCACCTGGGCTGTCTCTGTATGCCTCTCAGACTGTTACTCATATGCTCTGTGTCTGTCTCAGAATGGCAGTTGGGCTCCCTCTATGTCTCTTAAACTGACAGTTTGTTCTAACATTCTATCTGTTTTCTTCTTCAATCCCCTACGTCCTGTCGTGTTGCCAGGCAGTTCATTGACATTGTCTCTTATTCCTTATCGCACCATGTGCTAGGTGGAGCAGGTTAAGTCCGTATTGTTCACAGTATACATGTATTTGTAGCAGGGGCCACATCAGCATCCAGCCTGGTAAGTGAGTGTTCCTTGCTTTTTGCGGCCTATTAGGAAGAGGCCAGATTTGTTCGCAGGAAAAACTCTGGTAGCAACACGCTGGGAAAATGTTTTTGAAAACTTGGGTAAGGAAGATGTAATGCTATATACTGTACAGTATAGGTTTTTATACTTTAGTTAATGTCTTCTCGCATCCCCGGTTGCATCGCTTTATGTCGGTATATTGATGTCATAATTACCTAGTACACTGTACATGTGATTGAAAAAAGACATATGTCCATCAAGTTAAACCTAGGTTACATTTAGATGACAGATTTTTATCGTATATTTGTATTAACCGTATTTTGATCCAGAGGAAGGCAAACAAAAATCCCCAGTAAAAAATCAACCAATGATGTCTCATAAGGGGGAAAATACATTTCCGACTTCCATAATGGCAATCGGATTACTCCCCGGATCAACAGCCTCCCCATGTTTACTTATTTGGTGTATCCCCGTATACCTTTCCTTTCTGTGAAGATATTTATGGTATCTGCCATCAGTCTCCATGGGTAATGAATGCCACATTTTTACTGCCCTTACTGCCTTTCCTTTTGCTGCTGATGAAATCTCCTTTCCTCCAACTTTGAGGCCGCGCTTATTGTGCCGGCGATGCGACGTCGCCTGAAAACAAATGCATTGCCGCTGCCGCGTGCGCTTATAGTAAGCGCGACGGCGACAATGCGACGGAGCGACGTCGCGAAAACTGGTAGCCGGCAAAATTTAGATTTTTCAAGGGCTGTCGCCTCATGTGACAGCCTTTGAACCAATCAAATGTCAGGAAACCCGCGATGCCACCGCCCAGCGAAATATTACTTTCGCCTGTGGCGACGGCGACGGGTTACGTCACCCGCCCCGTCGCCATCAACGGCACTATAAGCGCGGCCTAAGGGATGACCTTGTGTCGTTTGTACTGCCCTTGGGATGAATATTTATTTTGAAAGCTCTTTGTATTTACCCTGTATATATTTGTATATAGTTATCATATCTCCTCTTAGATGCCCCTTTCTAATGTAAACCAATCTAAATAAGCTAACCTCTCTTCATAAATCAGATTTTCCATCACTTTTATTAATTTGGTGACTCTTCTCTGCACTTTTTCTAGTTCTGTAATGCCTTCTTTATGGAGTAGTGCCAAAAACTGTACTCCAATTATATTCGTAGCTATCCTGGGGTTTTACCAACACTGAACTGGTTTTAGGCTGAGGACCCGCTGCGGACAGCCGCACGGGCCACCAGCCCCTTGCTTCCTGCCTGTCTGTCCCCGCTGCCTCCTTCCGGCAAGGCTCGCTACGCGCTGTGACGCCTCAGCCGCCAAGGGATGCAAGAGGATTGTGATCCCGAGCGGTGACGCGTCACGTGGTACGCTGGTGAACCTATCAGCGCCGGGGGCTGGAGTATCAGAGCTTCCCCCACCGCCAAAAAGGTAGGGAGGAGGGGAGGGGGAAAGTGTGTGTGTGTGTGTGTGGTGTGTGTGGCCGACCGGGGGGGGGGGACAGCACGGACCGACTGGGGGGGTGGCAGCACGGCGAGCCATCCACTCAAACCAAGCCCTCCCGCTCCCTACAGACCGCAGGTAGCGGTCAATTGCCTCTCAGCGCGCCGCCTGCATGCAGTGCGGGTGCGCTAACTGAGGCAGTGGGTCCTCGGCCTTATATGTAATGAGCCACCTTTACTCCTTCCATTAGCATATAGAGGTGTATCAACATTTTCAGTACAACCTTTGGTGCATATGTGAAACTAGTTTTGGAAAAAGATTTGTTTCTGTTCATTTGAAAGTCATTACCCAGAATCCCTGGCTGCAGTGGAAGTTAAGCGATAATGGGAAAACACAGGGTTTCAGACCTGTCTGAGACACACAAATGCACCACAAGTGGTATTTTTATTTACGGTTTCTGTTCCTGGAAACTTCCTACAAAAGTGTCCCTCATGGTTTGAATGGAGATGGAAATGACTATTAAAGATATTTGCGTTTTGTATTTCTCCGATAATCATGCCTGTAAGTAGTTGCACTGTATGAAATGCTACAACGAGCAGACCTGTTACAACTAAATGGGTTTCTGCAAAGTATAAAGGTTTCTCTTCCTCTCTGTTATTGCTTTCCAGATACCGAGTATTTATTTCTGTGATGTAGCAAAATAAACTTCTCCATTTTACTGCCACCCTATTGTTCAGTTATTGTAACGGTCACTATAAATAGAATATATTTTAGTGTCTTTGACCAAGTGTTGCCCTTGTACCCCCACCCTGTGATATTGGGGGGTCTGCTTCTTCTCTAGCTACTTCTTAGATGTTGTGCTGTACCTGTGTGGTAACAGGAGGGCTGAGTGCTCCGCTGTGTTGTAGGGAGAACAGAACAGGACAGGTTTATAGGTTACCTTAGTTCTTTGGTGCAGCGGCTCCAGTCAGCATGGATCCTCTGTGATAGCAGTGGATGGTCCATACTGACACCTTTTTGTTCTCTCAGCAGCAAGACGGTGAATCACACTGATGGTACAACTGGATCTTTATTGCATGCAGCTAGATAACCAGAGCAAATGCATTCTTCCCTTGTTGAAGTGCCCTGATTCAGGCTTGAGGCCCAGATCAGGCCTGCTAGACTCCTCATCACATCTCCTTATGAGATGGAGGGCAGATGGTGCTCACTCCACATGGTGAGGACAGAGAGAGAGAGACTTAGATGTTAGGAAAGTCCCAGTACTTATAGCCTTTGGGTTGGTGTTTGTAACCCTGCCCCTTAACAGAGCAGGTTTAATACTGATAGGTCATCACATCCTGTGTGTGATCCAACCAGTACTCACCCTTCAGACTGACACCTTCTGGTTGTTGCTAAGGCCCGCCCTTGGATACATCTAATTCATCCAAGGCTGCAAAAACACACAGAGCCTTTCGGAAGGAATTGGCCCAACCACTGCCTGCACCTAACAGGGCTTACACTAGTAGGGCCCAGAAAAAGGCATAGCGGCCAGGAGGCTATTCTACACAAATATTAATACTTTAGGACCTGCGTATTAAGGCAGGCGTTCTCAACTCCAGTCCTCAAGCCCCCCCCAGCTTGAGTACAGGTGGCTCAATCAGACCCTCCTTCAGCATAGGTGACTGAGCTACTGATTGAGCCACCTGTGCTGAAGCAGGGATATCCTTAAAACCTGACCTTTTGGCGGGGGCGGGGGGGTTGTGGACTGGAGTTGAGAACCCCTGCACTAAAACAATCTTGGTGCAAAATTGGGGAAATTGCATCATTTTTGTGTTTCTCCTCTTTGCATCAATGCAGCAAGCCCTTTGCACCGGTTATTACGCCATGTGTGTCAGCTTGTTTTTTGAAGGGTTTCAAAAGTCTTTTTGGGGTGGAGTTACATGGCGGACAGATTATGAGGTGTATCAGGTTGTTTGGCACTTCTCCTTTCAGTCTGCGACAAAAAAAACAGTCGGATCTCAGGTGACATTAGCGTTCTTGGTTAAAAATCTTCCTGTTGTGTAAGAAATTGGTGCAACATGTTGGGTACATATGATGCAATTTTGATGGAGTGCGTAAAAACAAGTTTTTCAGTGCATTGATGCAAAAAATCGATATACAGCAGAGCCCCGGGTATACGGCAGGTTCCGTTCCAGGGGCCCGCCGTATAGTGAAAATCGCCGGAAAGCGGATCCGGTGATTTTCAGTTCTGCGCATGCGCAAACCGGCATTTTCTGCCGTTCTGCACATGCGCGACCTATGATCTGCGCACTCAAACTGCGGTATGCGCATGCGCACCGGGTGCACCAGCCCATTCTGCACATGCACGACTTAGGATTCAACATGGCGGTCCCCTTCTCGGTGCTGGCGTATCGCCGAGAAACGGGGCCCTGCTGTAAATGTGCAACCAGTAAAATCGTAATTTTTTAAAAAATTGCTTTAAGTCCACTTTAATATACACGTATATAGTCCATGTCACTGCAGGAAACACCTTTTCTGTTAACTGCATCCCTAGCGAATGACGGGAACTCACATACAGGCATAATTTTATTTTTTATAAAAATATTTGACCAGGAAGTAATACATTGAGAGTTACCTCTCGTTTTCAAGTATGTCCTGGGCACAGAGTAAAACAAAATAATACATGGTTACAAATACAGTTACATAAATGAACAAGGTATACATTATATACAAGACATTGCATGCACAGTTAAAGAAAATATATATTATGAGCGTATGAAACAGTTACAGACCAGATTAAAGTGTGAGACAGCCTTAGATTTGAAAGAACTTAAGCTGGTGGTGGATATGAGAGTCTCTGGTAGGTTGTTCCAGTTTTGGGGTGCACGGAAGGAGAAGGAGGAACGTCCGGATACTTTGTTGAGTCTTGGGACCATGAATAGTCTTTTGGAGTCTGATCTCAGGTGATAGGTACTGCATGTGGTAGGGGTGAGGAGCTTGTTCAGGTAGCTGGGTAGCTTGCCCAGAAAGTATTTGAGGGTGAGACAGGAAAGGTGAACTTTGCGCCTAGACTCTAGTGATGACCAATCTAGTTCTTTGAGCATTTCGCAGTGATGTGTGTTGTAGTTGCATTGGAGAACAAAACGACAAATTGAATTGTAGAGGGTGTCAAGTTTGCTAAGGTGGGTTTGAGGAGCCGAGCCATATACTATGTCTCCATAGTCAATAATTGGCATTAGCATCTGCTGTGCAATACGCTTTCTGACCAGGAGACTTAGGGAGGATTTGTTCCTGTAAAGTACCCCTAGTTTGGCATAGGTCTTGGTTGTCAGGGTATCAATGTGCATCCCGAATGTTAAGTGGGAGTCAAACCATAAGCCCAGGTATTTAAAACTAGTGACAGGTGTTAGGGTGGTTTTAGCGTTGGTTCTAATCAGGAGCTCAGTCACTGGAAGCTTTACAAATTTAGTCTTGGTCCCAAATACCATTGTTACCGTCTTGTCAGTGTTTAAAACAGTTTGTTTTGGGAAATCCAGTTTTCGAGTCTCAAAAAGTCAGACTGAAGTATGTGTTGAAGGTCAGAGAGGCTATGGCTGTGTGCATACAGGATTGTGTCATCTGCATACATGTGTATTGAGGCTTCCTTACAAGCTGTGGGAAGATCATTAATGAACACTGAGAAGAGTAGGGGCCCCAGAACAGAGCCTTGCGGGACACCACAGGTGATATCCAGGGGGTTGGAGTTAGAGCCTGAGATGGACACATGTTGGGATCTTCCTGATAGGTAGGACTGAAACCAGTTTAAAGCATGTTTCCCTATTCCAGAGCTCTGGAGTTTGTTAAGCAGGATAACATGATCAACTGTGTCAAAAGCCTTTGCAAAATCTAGGAATACTGCACCAGTGAGTTGTCCCCGTTCCATTCCGCACTGGATTTCATTGCAAACTTTTAGCAGGGTAGTTACGGTGGAGTGTTTGGGACGAAACCCAGACTGGAATTGGCTAGGGAAATTTGTCTTGGTGTAGAAATCGCTTAATTGGGAGTGGACACATTTTTCCATAACTTTGGATAGAATTGGGAGAAGTGAGATTGGCCTGTAGTTTGAGACAGTGTTTTTGTCCCCACTTTTGAAGATTGGGACAACTCTGGCAGTTTTCCAGGTCTTAGGGATATGGCCTGCAGACAGGATAGAGTTGACTATGGACGCAATTGGTTTGGCAATGGCTGGGGCACCAAGTCGTAGGAACCTAGATTGTAGTAAGTCGGGTCCACATTGGCTGCTTAGTTTTAGTTTGAGGAGCGCTTGTGTAATCTCCTCTTCAGATACTGGGCTAAATTGAAAATTGTGGGCAGTGTTGGGAGGGGGTGGGACTATAGGGGTACTCCCAGGATGAGATTCAGGTTTGGGGTTTGTGCTGCGTTTCGCTAATAAGTTAGTGGCACACCCCACAAAGCAATCATTGAATGCATTTGCAATGTCAGTGGGGTTTGTCAGAGTAATATCCCCCTTAGTGATATTACTTGGTTGTTGATGGTTAGGAGGCTGGAATATATTGTTGATAACCTTCCAGAAGTTAGCTGGGTTTGATGTATTTTGGTGGAGATTGTCAGAGTAATATTGTGCTTTTGCATACCTTGTTTGCCTTGTGCACACGTTCCGCAGGCATCTGTAGTGATTGAGATCCTTGGTAGTGCCAGTTACTTTGTAGCTTTTCCACAAGGCATCCCTGAACTGGTAGAGTGCTATAAGGTCAGGTGTAACCCATGGAAGGTGGGCCCCCCGTACCCTTATTTTGCGTAGTGGAGCATGGGTATCGCAGAGTTTTAAGAACTCGGATTGGAAATAGTCGAGCGCAGAGTCAGGGTCGGGAATTAAATCGATTCTGTGCCATGGGCAGTTGGTAAGGTCATCCAGAAACTGTTGTGGGTTAAAGTTTTTAAATGTTCTAGTGAGGAGAACTTTAGGGCTTGAATGGGGCGGTTTAATTTTCCTTACACAGTACACTATTGCATGGTCACTGAAAATATCAGGAAGGATGCCAGAGGATTGGATTCTGCTGGGGTTTGAGGAGAGAATCCAGTCTAGCAAGGAATGGTTATGCGACTTCAGGTTTATTCGTGTGGGTTGGGAAATGAGTTGCGATAGGTTAAGTGACTTGAGTTGTATCTGGATTTTGTGGTTTTTAGGGTCAAGCCAATTGAAGTTGAAATCCCCTAGAACTAGCAGCTCACTCTTCTCATTCAGAGAGGAAATGGAGGCAAGAAATTGGGTGATATCAGTCAAGGATTGTAGAGGGGCTTTAGGGGGGCGGTAGATGCCAGCAAGCAAGATGGGCTTAGAAAAGGGGAGGCAGATTTTGCCAACTAGAGTTTCAAAAGAGGGTGGACTTGGTGGGCAATGTAACAGTGTAAATTGTAAGGTGTCTGCAATATAAAATAACACCCCTCCTCCTCTCTTTGACCTTTCTCTCCTAAAAATGGAGTATCCCTGAATGGCGATATTTGCATCAGGGGTTTTAGAGGATAGCCATGTTTCTGTAAGAACGATGGCTTTGGGTTTATGCATAAGGCACCATGCCCTTAGTTCATCCAGTTTGGGCAGCAGGCTCCGGATGTTTATATGGGCGACAGATAGCCCTTTTTGGAATTTAAAGGTGGAATTCTCAGGGGCATGGGACAGAGCTGAAATGGGAGGACCTGGGTTAGTTTCAATATCACCTGCTAGAGAGAGTAATAGTATGAGTAGAAATTTGGGTAGTTGTTTGCAAGTTGTAAATTTGTGGTGTTT
Source organism: Ascaphus truei (assembly GCF_040206685.1). NCBI lineage: Eukaryota > Metazoa > Chordata > Amphibia > Anura > Ascaphidae > Ascaphus > Ascaphus truei. The sequence continues at coordinate 86,032,568 of NC_134489.1, read as the reverse complement.
TCCATTAGAGTGAGCAGTGGTTGGTGTGCTGGTTTTTAGAGTTCTCCACCAACATTCAGTAGATAGTGCAAGGCTTTTGAGTAGTCCAGGGTGTATGGTGATGTTGGGTGTGGGCAAGGATGGAGGAGTTTGTAGTGGATAGAGGGAGTAACATCTCCATGAGGCCAGGAGAAAGAAAAAAGTTAGAAGACATAGCAGGTTCATGATGCCAGAGGTAGGCAGTGCTGCAAGGAGCTGTTGTGAGCAGAGTGAGTGTGTGCAGACTAAACAGCAGGGGTGGGCCTGTACCTTTTCAAGTGTTTTGCTGCATTGCAATGCTAGGGTCAATTCAGGGTTTCAGTGTTTTGTGCAGTCAGTTTTGGGAGAGGCTGCAGTGAAAAGTTGTAAAGGGGTGGGGGGTTAAACTATGCAGGCTAACAAGCATGGGATCATAGTGTGATCTGAATAGCTTACCGTTTGTTGTCTTGAGTTAATGAGTTTGCAGAAAGAAGCAGTCCCCAGTCACCTCTAGTCAAACTGTAGTCTAACTGTTTTTATCACTTAAAAAGCTCACTTTAAATGCCTCACTGCCTAATGCATAACCCGCATTAACGTACACAATGGGACTGGAGCATATATGTAAAGCGAAAAAGCACTCCCTTTTTTCCACTTATCGATGCATGTACTGTACTGCAATCGTCATATACGTGCATAACTGATGTAAATAGCGCATTTGTAACAGGGTCTATAGTCTCCCCGCTTGCGCACAGCTTCGGTACAGGTAGGGAGCTGGTATTGCTGTTCAGGACGTGCTGACATGCGCATGCGTGAGCTGCCGTTTGCTTTTTGGGTGATATGTCCTTACTTGCGAGTGTACTTAAAGTGAGTGTCCTTAAACCGGGGTATGCCTATATTCATTGATCTCCTAGTGCATGGGTGGCCAACTCCAGTCCTCAAGGGCCTCCAACTGGTCCAGTTTTCAGGCTATCCCTGCTTCAGAACCAAAAATAAACTATTAAAAGAAACGGGGTAGGTACAGGAAGGTGAGTGATCAATTTAACTTATAATCATAAGTAGGTTGTCACTATCTAGTGAGATGAGGGACAACATGTATGCATGTATTGTAATGATACACCAATGGTCCCATAGGACAATATCTCAAAAACTGCTATATACCCTTTGCTTAGTAAGGTGTATATGTATCATATGCCTATATAGGTATTAGGGTCAATTTGTTCATAGTGTGTACTTGAAAAACTGATGCGTTATGACGCTCCCTACAGAGGGGGTACCGCCGCTGTTTATCTCCTTTGAATCAATATAACACAGCCTGTGAATCAATATAACACAGTTATACTCCAGACGCTATAACCCAACGGACTCAATGAGGGATATATTTATTCTGCATATTTATGATCTGTTACCTCCACCTTTATTCCACACTTTTGTGTAGCTTTTGTGTCACACATTGATTATTGCGATTAATCATTCATGTCATCATAGGATAGTATACATCTTCAACTATCTTAGACCCTTGATGCAGTAACATCAATATTCCAACAATGAGGTTCACGTATACCGATATCCTTGGGTAGTCTTTATGACACATACCCTAAATTGTGATGAGGCATTCATGTGTCATTTAGGAAATGATATTCTCCACTATCTCCTATTTCTTAAGCCGTAAGATCCTCATGCTGGTGACTACTAAAAAGGTTAATATTTTCACTATATTACCATATATTTGGGGATCCGGGTATACAGTTGGGGTTTTAAACTCCATATGGCCGTTTTGACTCTTAGAGGCGGTCATTTTAAAGATCACACACTCCTACGAGTTTATACATCCCCCTCTATATACCCTTATATATTCATGCTTTGATATGGAGATAGTGAGATGATCACTTCATCTGAGATGTGATTATGTCACCACAGGTTATTCCCCTAACTTTGTTCAATGGTTTCCTATGCACTATACACCTCTCAACATCTTTATTAGACCCTATGGTATACTACGTCTGTTAAATGAGTGTCACTCTGACCTCATATTATTAAGTCCAATAGATTGCAACAGCGACAAGGACAGTAACATACTAAAACTAATATACAGAACATAATAGGCACACAAAGTGTTAATATGGTATATGCTGTAGCCATATTATGTCTGCGTCATCCATCTTCACTGGTGTTGATTGACCCCTTTGAAAGACACACCTCTGGCCATTCTACATAAAACACTAGGGATATGGTCTTTTCTATGTATTCCCATTACCGTGAGAAAGCGCTAGGTGGCGCGAAACGTACGTCGGTGGTTTTATGACGTCCCTTATGTGACGTCATCAGGGAGCGCGGGGACGGAACGGCGAGTGGAAGCTTCGTTATAACATCTAAGACGCCAGGTCGTATATCTCCTTAATAATGCCGCAGTAACTATGTGCCCAGTGCGTGTATGTAACTGCTGAGAGGTATCTACTAACTAACCGTAGTTTGAGGAGTGTAGATACTGCCATCCATATATACTGTTAAAACTGTGTTATATTGATTCACAGGAGATTAACAGCGGCGGTACCCCCTCTGTAGGGAGCGTCATAACGCATCAGTTTTTCAAGTACACACTATGAACAAATTGACCCTAATACCTATATAGGCATATGATACATATACACCTTACTAAGCAAAGGGTATATAGCAGTTTTTGAGATATTGTCCTATGGGACCATTGGTGTATCATTACAATACATGCATACATGTTGTCCCTCATCTCACTAGATAGTGACAACCTACTTATGAATATAAGTTAAATTGATCACTCACTTCCTGTACCTACCCCCTGTTTCTTTTAATAATTTATTTTTGATTCTTTGCATATTTGTTAAATAAACTGTTTTAATATATTTACTAAATGGTGAATGGGCCCCTCCCAAGGATTGCATTTTTCCTAGCCATTTATTAGTGTTAGTGAGTGCAAATAGGATTCTTTTTGGGTTACTCTCATAACCCTTCTCCTTCTTTGTGTTTATTATTCCCGTATGCACCCTACATTTATATAGGTTCTACACAATTGGAGAGCGGCAATATATTCTGTTTTCGTATATATCCCTGTTTCAGCACAGGTTCTCGGTCAATAACTGAGTCACTGATTGAGCCACCTGTGCTGAAGCAGGGATATCCTGAAAACTGCACCTGTTGGTGGCCCTTTAGGACTGGAGGTGGCCGCCACTCACTTGGTGTGTGATTGTTGATGTAATGTGTACACGTTTTTGCCTCTTGGAATCTGGGTTGTGGTGAGTCAGACAAACGTTTGTAGTACTGATCTTTTGTCTTCTATGACTGCCCTGTATGTATTTCTGAGACATACGTATATTACGCATACATTACAGATTGTGCTAGACTCTGGGCAAATAGTTTGTGGACTGTGGTACAGACAGTTAGTCAGTATGAAGAGCATAGTGTTTATTTTATGCTTCACTGTGTTTTTCTAGGTAAGACAACAGACCCTCCTCCATAAGCCACATTTGGGTCAGATTTACAAATGGCAGCCTCGCTGCACCAAACCACACACCAGACAATACCCTGTGTAATACTCTTGTGTTTTTTTTCTCTCTCTCATGGTATCCTTAAAGACACAGATAAATTACTAGGCGAGTGAACTGTTGCTAATGTACCTTGGCCATATGTGTGGTGTGCTGGCAGCCAAGACAACTCATGAATTTGTAATTGGCAATTAATACTTATATTCTACACTGCTCTGTTACAGAAAACAGCTGTTAGTGTTATCATCTGCATGGAAGGATGTTCCCAAGAGCAATTAAGTGTTTTGAACCTGATTTACCCTGCATGCTCACATAAACATTTTTGCATCTTATTCTACTGAAAATTATGGTTTGAATAGATAACTCAAAGTCCCTTATTCTGTAACCTGTGATAGATGGAAAGCCTCATTGGTACTATCGCAGTTTACAGAATAAGGACCTTATTCTTTATATTTTGAAGTAACCATTTTCGGATGAAAATCCTCATTAAAGTAAATTTGAATGTTTGGCTTAAAACGTCCCGAACGGCCGCCTCGGAATATTTATAATATCCTCTAAGTGTGTTGTAAGTGCGTAGGACATATCATTGATGGTGTGTTTATATTTTCACTACAAGTCTGAATTTGGACAAATAGAGTGGGGAATCTGATTTTTAGCATGGGGAGTAAGAGCGGAGCACAGGGTTGAATTCTCTGAATACCTCAAAAGACTACTTGAATCTTTAATATGGGTAATAAGAGGTTTTAAAATGATCAGAAATGAAGGCCAAATTTGGATAGCCCATAAGTAAAACAAACATTCTGTATTAAAATAAGAAATGTTTTAAAAGCAAACACTAGGAAAATTGTCTTCTAGGATTCAGTTGTACTAGATCAGGAGTGGCTAACTCCAGTCCTCAAGGGACACCAACAGGTCAGATTTTCAGCATATCCCTGCTTCAGCACAGGTGGCTCACGACAGAGCCACTGATTGAGCCAGCTGTGCTGATGCAGGGATATACTGAAAACCTGACCTGTTGGACTGGAGTTGGCCACCCTTGATCTAGATCAGGGCTGCACAACATACGGCCCGCGGGCCACATACGGCCCGCCTGGCCTCTCTGTGTGGCCCGCGATGACTCCGGCCGAGCGCCTGTTAGTTAATTAAATAAATTAAAAAAAAAAAAAAAAGTTTTAAAAAAATGGCGGCGATCCCACCCCTCTTCCCCCTCCTCGTGCTCGCGGCGGCGGTGCGCAGGGGCAGCAGCAGGACGCGGCAGCAGGACGCGGCAGCCGTGAGTCATTTATTTTTTTCAATAGCAGGATGCCGGGGTTGGAGGTTAGAGCATGCCGGGGGTGGGGCTTAGTACCGGGGAGGATGTGCTGAGCTAAGGTGTGTCGGGCTGCTGCAGGGGTGGGAGTGAAAAACGGGCTGGGGGTGGGTGGGAGTGAAAAACGGGCTGGGGGTGGGTGGGAGTGAAAAACGGGCTGGGGGTGGGTGGGAGTGAAAAACGGGCTGGGGGTGGGTGGGAGTGAAAAACGGGCTGGGGGTGGGCGGGAGTGAAAAACGGGCTGGGGGTGGGCGGGAGTGAAAAACGGGCTGGGGGTGGGCGGGAGTGAAAAACGGGCTGGGGGTGGGCGGGAGTGAAAAACGGGCTGGGGGTGGGGGGGGGGGCAAATGGTCTGCTGTGGGAGAGAGGGGGGGCAGAAGGGAGAGAGGGGGGGCAGAAGGGAGAGAGGGGGGGCAGAAGGGAGAGAGGGGGGGCAGAAGGGAGAGAGGGGGGGCAGAAGGGAGAGAGGGGGGGCAGAAGGGAGAGAGGGGGGGCAGAAGGGAGAGAGGGGGGGCAGAAGGGAGAGAGGGGGGGCAGAAGGGAGAGAGGGGGGGCAGAAGGGAGAGAGGGGGGGCAGAAGGGAGAGAGAGGGGGCAGAAGGGAGAGAGAGGGGGCAGAAGGGAGAGAGAGGGGGCAGAAGGGAGAGAGAGGGGGTAGATGCGGGGAGTGGAAGAGATGAGGAGGGGGAGATGCGGGGAGTGAAAGAGATGAGGAGGGGGAGATGCGGGGAGTGGAAGAGATGAGGATGGGGAGGTGCGGGGGAGTGGAAGAGATGAGGAGGGGGAGGTGCGGGGAGTGGAAGAGATGAGGAGGGGGAGGTGCGGGGAGTGGAAGAGATGAGGAGGGGGAGGTGCGGGGAGTGGAAGAGATGAGGAGGGGGAGGTGCGGGGAGTGGAAGAGATGAGTCACTGTCATCCACCCACCGCCATTCACCCAACTGTCATTCACCCACCCAGTCACCCACTCACCCACCCAGGCAGGCAGTCACATGTCTTTTGTTGAAAATATAAAAAATAAACAGGTTGCATTGTAATGTTTTTTTCTGTATCACAATAAGGAAACAGTTAAGTAAAAGTTGCGCGCTAAAAGATATTTTTTCGTGGTAGGTGCGCTATGGGTTTGGGTGGGGCCCTGCTCCTTTCATTTGTCCCGGGCCCCATGATTTCTGTTGACGGCCCTGTGGGTGATGTGAGGTGCATGGGGGGAGAGGGTAATGGATGATGGGAGGTGCAGGGGGGAGGGTGATGGGAGGTGCAGGGGGGAGGGTGATGGGAGGTGCAGGGGGGAGAGGGTGATATGAGGTGCAGGGGGGAGGGTGATGGGAGGTGCAAGGGGGGTGATTTGAGGTGCAAGGGGGGTAATTTGAGGTGCAGGGGAGGGTCATTGGAGGTGAATGGGGTGTGATTTGAGGTGCATGGGGGGTGATTTGAGGTACAAGGGGGGGTGATTTGAGGTGCAGGGGGGGTCATTGGAGGTGCAGGGGGGTTATTTGAGGTGAAAGGGGGAGATTTGAGGTGTATGGGGGGTGATTTGAGGTGCATGGGGGGTGATTTGAGGTGCAAGGGGGTTGATTTGAGGTACAAGGGTGGGTAATTTGAGGTGCAAGGAGGGAGAGTGATTTGAGGTGCAAGGGGGGTGATTTGAGGTGCAAGGGGGGTGATTTGAGGTGCAAGGGGGGTGATTTGAGGTGCAAGGGGGGTGATTTGAGGTGCAAGGGGGGTGATTTGAGGTGCAAGGGGGGTGATTTGAGGTGCAAGGGGGGAGATTTGAGGTGCAAGGGGGGAGAGTGATGTGAGGTGCAGGGGGGAGAGCGATGTGAGGTGCAAGGGGGGAGAGGGATGTGAGGTGAAGGGGGTGTGTGATGTGTGCGCTGTGCAGGGGGGCATTGTGTGTTTGATGTGGAGGGGGAGTATTATGTGTGTGGGTGAGGGGGAGAGATGGGGGTATGAGAGATAGATGGGGAGTATCGCAAAGGTTGATAGTGAGGGGTTCTTGGGGAGATATGATGATGATGATGTGCTGGAGGAGAGATGGTGATGGTGATGGTGATGATTTTACCCGTGCGGCCCAATTTTTTTTCCCTTGGAGCAGTTCGGCCCTTCTCACTTTACGAGTTGTGCAGGCCTGATCTAGATGCTCACAAGAGACCTTGTGTATAGTAAACATTCAGAGTTTTCCATTGCAGTGTGTGGTCTCGTTTTGGTAGATTTACATGAAGATTGTGTAAATGTCACAAAGCGTGCGTGTGTGCGCGCGCTTAACGTTTGCATCTCACCAACGGGTATTTAGGAAAAGTGATGTGAGGACAGTTCTGCCATTCTTAAATATGTGAAGTTATAAACGATTCATGTTTCCTTTAATTAAATGCGTTCTTTCAAAAGCAGTTAAAGTAGTATATAATACAGTTCTTTTTATTTCTGCACAAATTCTAAAGTTTTTTAATTTCTAGCAGTTTTGTGGTGGATGTACAACATACTGTAAGATTGTTAGCTCTTCGGTGCAGGGACTCATTTTCCTAATGTTTACGTTAATGTCTGAAGTGCTTATTCTCATTATGTCCCATACTATGTTGTCATGTGTATTATTACGACTGGGAAGAGCTATGTACATGAATGGCGCTATAGAAACAAATATATAGCCTACTATAGTGCCGACGGTTATTCTAAAACAAACCAGTGGCAATTACCAAAAAGACCCAAACTGAATGGGACTGCCAGGGACCCCTGCTGTGTTAATCCGATGGGCCATTAGCCTCTGCAGAAATGTCACTGAAATGTTCCCAGCATGGACCTGGCTAGTTTAAGCCAAGTTTTAGAATACTCGTTGGCTCGTCTGTACATACAGTGGTTTGCAGAAGTATTCACCCCCTACCAATGTCACATTTTGTTCAATTACAAATAATATATGCACAGTTTTTTTTCAAACAAACCATTTTTATTCTAAGCTGCAAAGCTGTAGTGGTTAAACTGAACACTTATATGAGGAGGAGGTTAAATGTCAGCAAAGGAAATGTACAAAATAAAATGTACTAGTTGCATATGAATTCCGCCCCATAGTCAGTACTTGTTAGCAGTAATTGCTGCATAAGGTACTTCTATGAGTCTTTTTGGAATGGTCTCTACTAGTTTTGTACTGTACAGGCATACCCCACATTAACGTACGCAATGGGACCGGAGCATGTATGTAAAGCGAAAATGTACTTAAAGTGAAGCACCACCTTTTCCCCACTTATCGATGCATGTACTGTACTGCAGTCGTCATATATGTGCATAACTGATGTAAATAACGCATTTGTAACAGGCTCTATAGTCTCCCTGCTTGCGCACACCTTCGGTACAGGTAGGGAGCCGGTATTGCTGTTCAGGATGTGCTTACTGGCGCATGCGTGAGCTGCCATTTGCCTATTGAGCAAGATATACTTACTCGAGAGTGTACTTAAAGTGAGTGTACTTAAACCGGGGTATGCCTGTATAGTAGAATGGTGACATTTTTGCCCATTCTTCACGGGAAAATTAATCCAGTTCTGATAAGTTTGTTGGGGATCACCGATGGACTGCAATCTTCTGGTCTTGCCATAAATGCTCGATTGGCCAAGTCAAAATTCTGACTTGAATCAAATCAAGAACATTAATTATCTTCTTGAACCACTCCAGCGTGGCTTTGTCTTTGCGCTTCGGGTCATTGTCCCGAAATGCGAATTTCCTCCCCAGTTTCAGTGTCTTGGCTGACTCAAACAGGGTTTCCTCAAGGATTCGCCTATACTTTGCTCCATTCTACCCTCTATCCTGACAATCTTCTGAGTCCCTGCTGAGGAGAAGTAGCCCCATAACATTGTTTCCACCATCATGCTTGACAGTTGGGATGGTGTTGACTGGGTGATATGCAGTGTTGGTCTCATCTGACCACAAAACCTTTTACCACATGTCTGTAGTATTATCTATATGCTTTTTCGCAAACTCGATATGTGATTTTAAGATGAGTCTTTTTGAGTAATGACTTCTTTCTTGCTACCCGTCCATACAGGCCAGCTTTGTGTAGGGACCGGCTTATTGTTGATGTGTTAACACTGACTCCCATCTCAGACACAGAACTTTGCAGATCTCTCAAGGTCATTGTTGGCTTCCGAGTAACATCCCGAACAAGTTTCCTGCTTGTCCGGCTGCTCAGTTTGGGGCGTGCCACCTGATCTGGGTGGTATGATGCATCTTCAACGTCTTAATGATGGACTTCACTGTGCTCAGAGGGATAATCGGCACCTTTTGAAATAGTTCTTGTACCCTTCTCCTACTCTGTGCCTTTCTACCACTTTTTACCTGACTTGTTTCGAAAGCTCCTTGGTCTTCATAGCTGTTTTGTTGGATCACTGTGTGCTGCAGCTTGAAAGTCTTGATATTCTGTACCTGAGAGAAATGATCAACTTAACTAACTACACATAGGCGGAAACCATTTGACCAATTGTGTGGTTGGATCAAACAGTTAAACTTGTTGCCACTGTCAAATCTTGACTCTACTAAAGCCAAACCTCTTATAACATTAACCCGTGAAGAGCTGCAACTGTTTCTGCAGAGTTTTTTTAGAATCTTGTGCGACTTCAGCAAACAGAGCAATGGCTGAGTGCTTTGCCTCCTATGATTAAAAGTCTGTGCAAGCAGAACATCAATTTGTTGAGGCCTTACCATGCCGTCTCCTTGTATTATTGAATACAGATGTCCACAGCAAGGAAAAGCCAATGGGCACTTTAACTTACTTTAAAACTGAAACCAGTTTATTTACATCCTAGTCATGCATTGATTTGAATGAACTGGTTTAAGTTACATCCAAAGAACTCTCAAGAGACGTGACTGCGTCACGAAAGATCCCCTTTAAGATGCACTCAATTGCCAAAAGTGAGGTGTAATATCATAGGACAAGATATATTAATATCCCTACACACGGCTGATGAATAGTATGAGGTCCATACTAATGTCACTGAATAGAGCTTCAACTAGCTCTATTTAAATTAAAAAATAATACAATTTTAATATATAACCAAACAACGATGAAAGTGACAATAATATATACTGTATAGTGACAATAATTTGTAAAATCTCCAGAGAGAAGACGGCTAAATAATTCTTAATAGGTATTGTTATGTCTTATAATATATTCTAATAGTTAATGTTAACATAGCATGGGGTATTGTGATATTTACACACTGTATCAATACATTCTTCGTATCTAGTAATATATTGATAGTGTATAGAGTGGTCTATCATGCAACTCTGTTAGATATACATGAAAACAAACGGTCGCTGTATTCAATAATACGTTTAGGAATAGATGTAATAATCCCAAACAACAAGAGAGGGCATTCAGAATGTTCAACACCACATCCCCAAATAATACCAAGTATAAAGGCATACACAATAAGTGTCAATAGCTTCCCTGTATTTGGTGTAAGAACCTGACCCACAGAGTATGGGGTTTCAAGTGATCACTATAGTGGTAACGATCTGAAATGCATATAAGCAGCACATTGCGATAATGCATCTATACAGAGAAAGGCATGCGTTTTAATCTCAATGGCAAACGTAAACTATGCTAGATATATCTAGTCGTTTATTTATCTGATTAATTATTATATGAATCCGATTAGTATATAGTAATTGAGTTTTTTTACTCTTATCACATGGCCATTGCCCATTTTGTCTCATGACCAATAAAATAATCTTTTTATGGAAAACGCACTTTCCCTCTTACAAATTCTTTTTTCAAGTTTGGAAAATCCCAGTATTGCTCTGTTACTTTCTTCAAACCTTCTCATCCTGCACTCCACGACGGAGGCCCACTTTGAACACCTGGAGCCTTGGAAGACTTGGACGTTGCATCAGTGAGTGTTTTGCTTGCTACAGCTGAACCCCGTTATAGTGCGCCCCTATATAACGCGAATCCGCTTATAACGCGGTTTTCAAGTGGCTCCCGTTTAAAAAAAATAAATAAATAACATTTTAACTTTATTTTTACATTTTTTTTGCACACACTCTCACTGCACACACTCTCACTGCACACACTCTCACTGCACACACTCTCACTGCACACACTCTCACTGCACACACTCTCACTGCACACACTCTCACTGCACACACTCTCACACACTGCACACTCTCGCACACTCTCACACACTCTCACACACTGCACACTCTCACACACTGCACACCCTCACACACTGCACACCCTCACACACTGCACACTCTCACACACTGCACACTCTCACACACTGCACACTCTCACACACTGCACACTCTCACACACTGCACACTCTCACACACTGCACACTCTCACACACTGCACACTCTCACACACTGCACACTCTCACACACTGCACACTCTCACACACTGCACACTCTCACACACTGCACACTCTCACACACTGCACACTCTCACACACTGCACACTCTCACACACTGCACACTCACACTCTCACACACTGCACACTCACACTCTCACACACTGCACACTCACACTCTCACACACTGCACACTCACACTCTCACACACTGCACACTCTCACACTCTCACTCACACTGCACACACTCTCACTCTCACTCACACTGCACACACTCTCACTCTCACTCACACTGCACACACTCTCACTCACACTGCACACACTCTCACTCACACTGCACACACTCTCACTCTCACTCACACTGCACACACTCTCACTCTCACTCACACTGCACACACTCTCACTCTCACTCACACTGCACACACTCTCACTCACACTGCACACACTCTCACTCACACTGCACACACTCTCACTCTCACTCACACTGCACACACTCTCACTCTCACTCACACTGCACACACTCTCACTCTCACCACACTGCACACTACACTACACTGCACACTACACTGCACTGTGCACTGCACTGCACACTGTGCACAACACACTGTACAGCACACTGTACTGCACACTGTACTGCACACTGTACTGCACACTGTACTGCACACTGTACTGCACACTGTACTGCACACTGTACTGCACACTGTACTGCACACTGTACAGCACACTGTACAGCACACTGTACAGCACACTGTACAGCACACTGTACAGCACACTGTACAGCACACTGTACTGCACACTGTACTGCACACTGTACTGCACACTGTACTGCACACTACACTGCACTGCACACTGCACTGCACACTGCACTGCACACTGCACTGCACACTGCACTGCACACTGCACTGCACACTGCACTGCACACTGCACTGCACACTGCACTGCACACTGCACTGCACACTGCACTGCACACTGCACTGCACACTGCACTGCACACTGCACTGCACACTGCACTGCACACTGTACTGCACACTACACTGTACTGCACACTGCACTGCACACTGCACACTGCACTGCACAGCGCACTGCACAGCGCACTGCACAGCGCACTGCACACTGCACTGCACAGCACACTCGCACCTCCCACTCCCCCTCCCTACCTTTGGAGATCGGAGCGGAGCTGGCATCAGGAGGAGGGGGAGGGTGTCGGGAGAAGGGGGGGGGGTCGGGAGGAGGGTGAGTGAGGAGCAGGCTGGGACTCGGAGGGCCGCGTGGACTAGGTCCAAAACTGATTATGCCGCGGAGGGCCGTTAGGTGTGGGGGCCTCGGGGGGGGGGGGGGAAAGGGGGAGGAAGTGGATGCTGGTGGAGGGGGATGGATGCCGGTGGTGGGAGGTAAGGAGCAGGTTGCGGCTGGACTCGGAGGGCCACCCCTTCCTTCCCTCCTTACTCCCTCCCTCCCGATCTGGCGCGCGGTGGCCATTTTAAAAAACACAATTTTTTTGCGGTGGCCATTTTGTTTTTTCGCGACCCCCGTTACTAACGCGGTGGTCTCGGGTGGACCCCGAGGACCGCACTATAACGGGGTTCAGCTGTACTACTTGTTCTGGCTTTATTAATGGACATCAGGTACTTATTATGGTGATTCTATTGCTGTGGTTCCTGGATAAATTGTGTACCACACCTTCATTGCATTACTATTTGTTAGTTAACCAACCAGGAGGCAACACCTAGTACCTGTCCCTACTTGAATAGTACATTATCCAGAGTTCGTTTTTGAAGTGGATATATATCTATTATTATTTTTGCTTTATTCTTTATACGGTCTCTAGCACCACACATCTATTTTTGCTTGGCTAACAGAAGGCCTGAGCCTCCACCGCTGGGAGCCTTGGGTGCAGAGCCTCCACCTGCGAGGGATCCCAGTGTAGCGGGATACACCCCTCACAGGAATCAATAACAATAGTAAACACACACACGGGGTATATATCAACTGGTTTACTACACATAGGATACAGCAACCTGTACCACACAGTATAACATACACACAATACAATAACACAAGGTGAGTGTCCCCAAAGTACATAGGGTGCGGAGCACCAATACACTTGATGTTCTTCCCCCAACGTCAGTCCCCACCCAAAGTGTAGGGACTAGCACTACCCCAGCGGAGCGTTGGTGCACTTAGATGTGATACCTTCCCGGACACTCCAGTACCCGGGTACCGATGAATAACACAAAGGATCCGTCTGATCCACTGACGTAGGTCAGTCCGGTCCGTCCACTAAGGCATCTCCGTGGGGTGACCTCCCGCTGGAGTGTCTCACCGTAAGAGTCTCTTAGTAGTGGTGGTGTGTTCACAGGCTGCAAGTCAACGCGCGGCATCTTGTCACTGGTGCCTGACACTGATAAGGCTACAGTGGAAATGTACCTATCTGGGGGCATGTCCCTGTAGCAGCCACAAACTAACAATGGTCAGGGCCTGCGGAGGAACTCTAGGCCTAGTCCAGGGAAGCACTGCTCCCTGGACACTACCAGCTCCCGACTGGCGTGGTGCTCGCAGTGCGCCAAATGTCTCTCTTGCCTGCTTGTGAATGCTGCAGCCCTATTGGCTGTGCTGCGCTGCATGATCTGCAGCCCCATAGGCTACACTTATAGTCCTGGTGACGCCCGGCTGCGGTTGCTGGAAAAATCAAATTGAGATGACTTCCAGCGATCGCAAGCTGTCGCGCTTACTATAAGCTCACGCAACGGTGGCAATGCATTTGTTTTGACGTCACGTCACAGTTGCTGGCACTATAAGCGAAGCCTAAGGGCTGGGACCCGCTGCGCCCGTGTGCGCGGGCGGCGACGTGAGCTCAACTTACCATTCCTGTTTGAACTCACGATCGGGTCCCAGTCCCTCCTCACTTCTAACGTGCTACATGCTGTGACGCGGTAGCCAGCAGGAGACACGAGAGAATGGTGTTCTCTTGCTGCAACGCGTCACATGGTACGCGAAGGGGCCAATCATAGACTGGCTCCCTTCAACGAATGGCAAGCCAGCTATTGTGTGCTAGTGTGTGGAGCTGCTGCAGTGCTGTGAGCCCTGCTTTGTTTTGGACCCCGCCCCCCTCCGTCATGGCCGCGCCCCCTCCCGTCATGGCCGCGCCCCCCCCCCGACCCGTTTGGCCACGCCCCCCCCGCTCCAAGAAAAGCAGCCTGTAGACCGCAGATCGCGGTACAGCGAGTTGCACGCGCCGCCGGCAAGCAAGCCAGCCGTGCGGACGCGTGCAACGGGACCTCAGCCTAAGGCTGCTGGGATGTGTAGTTGCCCCACGGAGCCTCCTTCAAGATGTCCGCTGCTGCTGTGGTGTCTGCGCATGCGCAACTTGCCTTCAGCGCATGCGCGGCAACAAAGATGGCGGTGCCCTGAACCGGCGTCCCGCTGCGAAGCTACCGCTGTGCCACAGCCCTCGCACAACGCTACCTGGCACCTATGCCGGGTCTGCCTGCCACTTCTGCGTCTCCCTGCAGCCTCCCCCCACTCGCCCCGGACTGGGAGGAAAGGGGACTTGGCTACACATTTCTTGTATTCCCCACATACTGTATGTCTTCTACTTCCCCAGCTGTTTTATATTACATCTCTAATCTCTCTTCCTCCCATCTATCCTCTGTCTTTCTGCCATGACAGAAGCCAGCAATCCTTTACTTTCTGTTCTGTCTGGATGCAGTTTGCGTAGCTGAAAGGAAATGTAAAGGACTACTGTTATAGTGGCAAGAGGGTGGTAGGTAGTTTGGAAGCACTGGGTGTCAGGTATGCAGTGCATCTTAGAGCAAGAGGCTGCCAAAGCTGTCCTACGACTCAATGACACTCGCTACAGGTTAAAAGTTCACTTGCAGGGTGGAAAAATGCTATCACATGGCTAGTGGGCAGGTGTACAGTACTTTACAGCCATAAAGATAATTAATCCCTCTAGCTAAAGTATTTTACATCATTACCTAATAAAATGCTTGATTTTAACGATCTATGAAAATGTAAAAAAATTCTGTAAAATGACCTGACATATTCCATTAGAATATTTAAAGCAGTAATACTACATTCGGTGCTGGATTAAGAGCCGGGCTAGCCAGGCACTTGCCCGGGGTGCCAACCTAAATGCAGAGCCGCACGCGGAGACCCGGCGCAATCTTTAAATGTTAATCCTGTGCAGCCTCGTCAATATCGAAGGACATTTAAAGATGGCGCGTCAGTCAGAGTGGCGCATGCAGTACTCTGAGCAGCAACAGAAAGGGACATTAACTAGGGCGCTAAACCACGTGGGTTCAGGGCACGCAGTATCTAATCCGCGCCGCCGTTCCGTCATTGTCCCGCGTTGCTGAGCACCCTCATCAATGTCCCTTGCTGCTGATGCCGCTCAGTCCCACGTCTGACCCTCTGATGGCCATCTTTAAATGTCCCTCAACAACTGACGAGGCTGCGCAGGACATGGACATTTAAATATGGGGTCAGAGCGTGTGACAAAAAGTTAAGACAGTTGCACTTAATTTTTGGCCGCCTCATTCAGCGTCCCGATGTTGTGGTGATGCGTTTCCATGACAATGGGACGTCATGGTGTCACATTGTCATGGCAACACATCACCACGTGAGTTACGCTACACGGGGAGGGCAACAGATTTTTAGCCTGCCCGGGGCTCGCTACGCTCTTTGTCCAACACTGGCTACATTTCTTCTCCTTTTTTAAAAAAAAAATATGTAAAGCATGTGACAATGTATAATTTTTAGTGATTTACCAGGTACCCGGGAATCCTGCCCAACCTGGTGGCAGCAGAGGACATCATTGTTGAGCCGATGGGAGCAGCGGAACATATCCTATCACAGCTGATGCCGTGGGAGCCGGGGAGGAGCTGGCTGTCTAATAGTAACGCTCCGATCACATGTTCCCCCGGCATCAGCTGTGATAGGATGTGTTCCGCTGCTCCCATCGGCTCAATAATGATGTCCTCTGCTGCCACCGCCATCAGGATGTCTGCCGCTGCTCCCACCTTGTCGCCGTGGTCCTCCTGACCGTCTGCCACCAGCTGCAGGTAATTCAATATTACCCGGCCCGGTACCTTGCCCAGCAAAATTTCTATTTTTCCCCGGGAACCCGGAACCCGGCAATTCAGAAGACTTGGTCCAACACTAATAATTTTACATTCTCACTTATGCTGGCAATTGCTTAGTGCTCTTTTTCAAAATCTATAAAAATCCTGATTGTGTAACTAACATAATGGCCGCCTTTCAGTGTCAATCAATCCTTCAGTCAGTGTAACTTGGCAACTACAATGTATCTTTCTATTACCAAGGAAACATTATCTATTGTTAGTTTGCAGCTCAAACTGCTGGGAATATTGGCAACAAATTAGGAACGTGTTGCAAGGATCTTGCACTATATGGGAGGTGGGTTAAAACCTGCTATAGAAATGAAAGTATGCGTTAAAACTCCTTAACAGTTGAATACAGGCATACCCCGGTTTAAGGACACTCACTTTAAGTACACTCGCGAGTAAGGATATTTTCAATAGCCCCATACCCCTGTGTCCGTACGCTTACTTCGCGAGTACGGACACTTATTCTGCCTACAGACCACCGTCGTAGTGATGCGCTGATTCCCCTCGCCCAATAGGCAAACGGCAGCTCGCGCATGCGCCTGTCGGCACGTCCTGAACAGCAATAAACCGGCTCCCTACCTGTACCGAAGCATCGATAAGTGGGAAAAGGTAGCGCTTCACTAAGTACATTTTCACTTTGCATATATGCTCTGGTCCCATTGTGTATGTTAATGCGGGGTATGCCTGTAATAATGAAGTCACTATGTAATACTACAGAACTGATTTATTTTTAAAAACTCATACGATTTCACATGTTTTGCCACTTTAACAATGTTGTTGCTTTTGCACCCACAGAACGGTCTCGTTATAATTATATCTAATTCTAAAGTTATCTGTACTTGGCTAAATTGCCATGAAAACACTCTTTATGGATTTTTCTCATTTTTACTTGCATACTACTTTGAATAGCAACCAATTTTTCCAGGTGAACAGATTAATATAACAGTCAATTCTGGTTTTGTATCTACAGCAAGAAATGGCTTTTCGAAATGTCGTTAAGAGGACAATTCTTATCGGCGGAGGTGCGGTTGCAACAGTATTGGGTCTGTCACAGTTAACAGATAAAAAGAAAAAGGTATGTTCTTGTATTGATTACTTTACATGACCATATTTACACTTTGCACCTTGTATGTATTGGCGTTTTGAATTCAAACACTCAAGAATAGCAAAAAATAGTATTTTTTGAGTCCTACTCTCTTGCAATGCAAACAAACCTTTTATTTTCAATTTTTTTTTACATGTTCTTTTGTTAAATCTGTTTCCTATTCTGAACAATCGCACGTCCCACATTTTGCCCACAACATTACAACAAGCATTATAACATGACTTAATGTATATTAAACTGCTTGGTGTTTAATTTATACTTGCTTGTTTGTGACATGGTTCTGGGTCAACCAAGCAGTTCATGACATCGCTTTTGAACTCTCTCAAGGAGAAGACGTGTGAAGCTTCAAACATTGTATACACCCTATTACATATATGAAAACATCCCCTAGGTCTATTATATATTTTTTACATAGTAAAAAAGAACCTCAGTGCTACTGGGTCCTTACAAACAAAATCCTAGGTATTCAGAATTCCATTCTGGGTGCTGAGCATATATATTCTTATCTACAAAGTATCGGCAATAGCACATCAGTCTTTATTGGGGTCCACAATGTGCCATTTAGAGTGTAATCTATTACTTTATTCTGATCACTCTCCCAGGGTGCAGTTTCTGGGCTTTGTGCTTCTGTGATAGCTCAGCATCTCCAGTCCGTGTTTCCTTAATGCATGGTTGAGTAATAGGGCAAATCGAGGTTTCCCACTGGGACAGTGCTTCATAGTAAACTTGAAACTTGAGAAGACCATGTTTAGTAAAAAGCTACAATTTATTAGAACAACACGTCAAACATAGAGACCTCCTATGCGTTTCTCACCCATCAGTGCTTTTGTTTTCTAGGCCTATTACATTTTATAACACTCTACATCAGATCAACCAAATAATGAAATGTGATACTTGATATGCCTTGTTATAGAAGAGGTGGCGGAAAACCATTATTTTCATTAACTTTTATTCTTCTTGGTGGTAGCGCCTTTTGTGCCATTAGAAATACCAGAGATCAGAATTTTAAGCCCTGTCTATTCTTCCAGGAGTTCAGAAGATAATTTAATTAAATTCAATGGTTGGCGACTTCTCCTCGGTCAAAATGGACATGTTCAATACTAAGAATGCCTAAGATGTTTTTATTCGATCACTGGAAAGGCCCATTTAAGATTTAAATTATCTCCAGAACTGGAGGTCTAGGGGAAGAGTAACTGGGGGTGATTAAAAAATACAGTATAAGCACTAAAAACATGTAATTCTGCTTTAAAGTGAAGCCTGTGACATGGTATAGATATAGAGCCTTCATGGAGGGCACTTCCTTAGTGAGTTGAAATAATTGCCCAGATTTGATTGGGCATCCTTTTTTGTAAGCATTGTCTTGCATGTTTTTGCTAATTGTATTGATCTAAATAATTATAAGGAAGAGAATATACTAATTTTATCATAGAAAGTGGCACTTAGATTATTACACCAAGAACAGGGTCATAATGAAGTAGTTTGTTTTAATCAAATGGCAGAAGTTCTGCTGTAAAAGTCATACTGGGATTTACTCAGGCTAATGCTGTGTTAAGTGGTTTTACAATTGCAAGATGATTAAGTTCTTTTAATTAGGTGTTATAATTGGCTAATCTGGCATGTTGGTTCATCAGTGAAAAGACTTTTGTTGAGTTTTACAAGGTGCTTAATTCTGAATAAGAAAAAAGATGCACTTCAATTATTCCTTATTCCTGAATATTACCCTTGGCAATTATATCTTTATATGTGGTAGAAATCAGGTTCTTGTGAATATTTTCCAAAGGACATTTGGAAGTTTATTTTCTGTGACAAGCTATGTTGCGGTATTTTAACAATATAAATATTAAAATAACCATCTCTGAGCAATTTCTAGTTACCAGTCAAAATTCCACAAAATGATTTTTATTTTGAGATATCGGTTTGTGGACAACCATCTCTCTATAATATTATAGGTTGAATAATATTAGATTTATTTACATTTTTTTTAACCTAATCTGCCATGTAATTTATTATTTATTTTTAGCAAATGAGGCCACAGATGGGAAGTTGTACTTAAATGAGCTAATACTATTTGGGGTCAACCTAGATTAGCATAGCCTGGGTGTTCCCATATTTAAAACTCTAAGGGCTGGGACCCGTGGCGCGGGCGGCCGCGTGAGAGTTCCCCACCAGCCGGGGAATCCTTCTGAGCCGGTCCTAGTCCCCCCTCGCTGCACGGCTCACTACGCACTGTGACGCGTCAGCCGCCAGGGGATGCAAGAAAATTGTGATCCTGAGCGGTGACGCGTCACGTGGTGCGCTGATGAGCCTATCAGCGGCGGGAGCGGGAGCGGTCAGCTTCCTACACAAGGTAGGGTGGTGTGTGTGTGTGTGTGTTGCTTACCTTCCAGCAGCAGCTCCCTCCGGGAGCCTGTGGAGGGAGGGGGGGGAGTAGTGGGTCCCTCCGCTTAAACCACGCCCCCCCCACTCCCGCCCCCACTCCCGCCCGGCTCCGCTCCCGCTCCCTACAGACCGCATATCGCGGTCTGTGTTTGTCAGTGCGCCGCCTGTCTGCAGTGCGGGTGCACTGACTGAGGGAGCGAGGCCTTAGCCTAACACCGGCCCTTATTCTCTCCTGTCTTGACTTGTAACCTTCTGCGATCTGGCCTTCCTGCATCTCGCCTGTCTCCCCTTCAATCTATCCTCAATGCTGCTGCAGCAATTACTTAACTTTCTCCTAACTCCGTCTCTGTTTCCCTCCTGCTGAAATCCCCTTCCTAGCTTTCCAGTAAATCCTGTATTACTTATAGAATTATCCTTCTCTCATAGAAAGCTATACTCTCCTCTGCCCCTTCATATATCTCAGCCCCAATTTCTCGCTGTACACTTGCTTGCCTCTCGCATTGTGCTCAAGGATGTCTTCTGCCTAACCCTTTGATATCTAAAACCTTTCTCACTTCTCCAAAAAGCCCCATTAAGTCAAGGCTCATAATATCATGTGATCAAAATCAGTAATGGACGTTCTGTTCTCTGAGATTAACCCCAATCCACAAAGCTAATTACATGCAAAAACATTCATTAGAATAGCCTTAACGCCATGTTAAATTAGCACTACCTTGTGCTAGCTTTACATGACTGAGAGAAAGAGACCTGTTTTACTTTTTCTCTCGCTCTTTTTCTCTCGCTCTCTTTCTCTCTCTCTCTCTCTCTCTCTCTCTCTCTCTCTCTCTCTCTCTCTCTCTCTCTCTCTCTCTCTCTCTCTCTCTCTCTCTCTCTCTCTCTCTCTCTCTCTCTCTCTCTCTCTCTCTCTCTCTCTCTCTCTCTCTCTCTCTCCATCCACCTGTGCTCAAAAAGGAGCACACCTGGGAGATATCCTAATAGGCAGTGCTTGACAAATCACCCAAAAATCTACTTGCCGAACCAAAAAATCTACTCGCCACCTAGCCCCGCCCCCCCAAAAAAGATAAATTGAATAAATTCCTAATAAGAACAACATTCGTTTTTGACATAAGTTTATTTATTGTATTACATTTATACTTTACTACAATTAGTCCTTGTTACGTGCGTGTGTGTGTGACTAGTTTCCTACGCCCATTAACCAGTGTCTAAAGCAGCAATCCCGCCTGGGATCTTACCTGATCCGCAGTCCCTCAATTTCCAGGTACCCTCATTCCCACAATGTTATAAGTTGGAGGAGAGGTGTTCCCTACCTGTCGTCTGGGTTAGGGGGGATTCCGATGTCTCCCGTCTGAATATATAATATATATTGAATATATAAGATATATAGGGTAAATAAGATATCCAGACACAGAGAGGGGAGAGGGGAGAGAGAGAGAGACACAGGGAGGGGAGAGAGAGAGACACAGGGAGGGGAGAGAGAGAGACACAGGGAGGGGGGAGATCGAGAGACACAGAGAGGGGGGGAGATCGAGAGACACAGAGAGGGGGGAGATCGAGACACAGAGAGGGGGGAGATCGAGACACAGAGAGGGGGGAGATCGAGACACAGAGAGGGGGGAGATCGAGACACAGAGAGGGGGGAGATCGAGAGACACAGAGAGGGGGGAGATCGAGAGACACAGAGAGGGGGGGAGATCGAGAGACACAGAGAGGGGGGGAGATTGAGAGACACAGAGAGGGGGGAGATCGAGACCTTACTGCCCTACGCCTCTGGAATGCCCGTCCCGTCAATACCCGGGAAGCACTTTCTCACTCCACCTTTTAATAAAATTACTCTACAGTACTCGCCCCTTCCATACACACTTACCACAACACTCTCCTACTGTCTCTGTAAGTTTTTCCTACGTACCATAGTAATATAGACTGTAAGCTCTTTGGCCAAGGACTCCTTTTCCTAATGTTACTTGTATGTCTGTACAGTTTCTTCCCATTATGTCTATTATTTTGTCATGTGTATTACTGCTGTGACGGGCAATGTATATGGCGGCGCTATATTATTAGATACGCATACAAACATTTACCATGAACAATTTCTTACTGTTAGCGCAGAAGTGGCCAACTCCAGTCATTATGACTGAGCCACCTGTACTGAAATTGGGATATCCTGAGAACCTGGCCTGTTGCTGGCCCTTGGGGACTGGAGTTGCCGCCCCTGATCTAGCGACAAGAAAGAAAACTTTAAGAAATGTACACAAGTAATGGCATTTCTAAAGCAGATGTTCACGTAGCAGATTTTGCTCTGCTCTCCCGTACCTGGTAGCTGATGAGTTTTATTTAGTGAACTTTTATGGCCCCTTTTAGTTGATGGCACTCATACTTTGCACAAACACCGTTGAATGGCATTACCATGTGCTAAAACATACCTATTACTTCTTGAATGAGGCCCTCACAATGTACTGGTTAACTTTTCTTTATTTTCACCATACTTACTGTAGCAGCGAAGTTTGTCATATGTAATGTTCTAGTCATTTCACACATCAAGGTTTTTTGGTCCATAATTTGTGGCTTTCCCCCCCTACAAAACTTGTCGTTTTTTTTAGATTTAGCATGATACCATTTTTTCCCCTCTAGTGACGGGCTGACAGATAAGATAGATAATGTGTGTTGTGTATACCATCTGGAGTGATATCATTTTTATGTAATTTTCCTATTTGCTTCAAAAGATATGTTAATATTTAAACGGCTTGAAGAAGCATTATTCTGTTACGGTGTTTAGACAGAACCATTTTTTAAGCTGGGGAAATAATTTTCATATTAAAATGTATTGAATAAAGAGGTGTTTATTGAATAAAGTTGGTACCGCCTCAATGCTAATAAATAAATTAAAATAAAATGACTACATATATTATCTATTCCATTAGTGAAGTATCATAATGCCGGAGAGAATGAAAGCAGTTGCTGGTTAAGAGAGTCATTTGCATGAAATTCAGCACTACACTCAAATTAATACTGTACATGATTACAGGACAACCTGGTTGTTAATTGCCTGTAGTCTTTAAATATGCACTTCTTTCAGAAATAGACACTAATTATTAGATCTTGTTTGCTGTTACACCATAAGTTGCAAATGTCTACGAACGTTTTGAAATTTGCAATTCTAATGGGGCATAAGCACAGGGAAAATTGATCTAATCATTTAAAATGAGTGTTGCATGCAAAATGAATAAACCGTTTCACTGAGATTAGGAAGTCTTTAACGTGGGTTTATCAAACATTTACTTTTCTTAGTTCACTTTGGTAGATGTAATCTTTGACTACGAAGTTATGAATTAATTAACCATAATTGTCCTGGTAATGTAACCAGGAAATTAGAATAATTGTTTATTTGCAGGTGTAATATTGGTCCAAAGCTTTGCTGTTGCCTCTTGCCTTCAAACTATTGAGCATCTCATATTCTCCCACATCTCTGTTCAAGCTTCTGTGCTGCAAACTTATTTGGATTTGTACATGTATAAATTTGTTTCATCACTTGCTGATATAAGGGTTAAATCTATTAACCCCTGATATATACCCATTAGTTCATGCCTTTGTACTTGACTCATTTATTGAGCCAACACGACGTTTCGACCTAAGTGGTCTTTTTCAAGTGACAATGGCATAAATACATTCCACAATAGTAACATATAAATAGTGCCCCAAATCCCCACAATGCAGCCTGTCCAATTAGTGTAGATGAAGTTCATATGCTGAGATAGTCCCTTTAGCCAATCTCCAATCTGTGCTCCTTTACACCAGCTGTTGGTGCTCCACATTAGATTCTGGTGTTCACATCCTCCTTGCTCCTGTGTAATCCGGCATCCATCTTGATGACGTCATCACTCCTCGTTTCTGGCGTTTGGAACGCATCCTGGTCCCATTCTGCCATTGCACGTCATCTCCGATCGTGCGTTTCAAGTCCGCGCATGCGCGGTGTCAATCCGGTCGATCCTCTTCATCCCTATACCCCTTCCGATCGCAGAAAGCGCAGATCATTGCAGAATCATTGCGCCTGCGATTGTCAATCATCCTGCGGTCCTGCAGGCTCGGGGGGGGGGGGGGGGGAACAACTGATCTCCAGTTTTAAATCGGTCAGGTGTTTTGATCCTAGTGCGTCATCTTCATCTGTCAGACAGTGTTGTAGAATGTCTTCATCACCAATGATCCATAATGCATAAGTGGAGGAGAAAGGGGAGGAACAGATCAGCATTCCACATATAGAACAGGCTGTGTGACATATTATATCACCGTGATTAAGTGTTGATAATAAAAATCTAAAAAAAGGTTTGTCTTTGTCAATGAATTCAAATGTCTAACCCCAGAGGTACAGTATAAACGAACGAGTATACTTGCAGCAGGCAATGGCAGCAACCTAAGGAAAAAAATCATCTCTCCTCAATGAAACAACCTAATGACAAAAAGTCATTTAGTCCATTTGGGTATACAGTATTTAATGTGTGGATCCAAAAGGATTCCCGCTGTAATAATAGCGTATCCTTATCCAGACCAGCCCTAGCTTTTTTAATATGCTCAATACCCATTAACTTTAATGAGGATATTGGGTGACTGAAGTCAGAGCAATGTTTGATAAGAGCTGTTTCCTCTGCATGATTATTAATTTTGCTTTTGTGTTCTATAAATCTGGTTTTGAGCATGCGACTGCTCTTGCCAATATAACATAGTCCACATGGGCATTTAATCATATAAATGATGTTCGTAGTGATGCATGTGATACGCTCCTTTATTTTATACAGTCTGCCACTTCTGGGGTGGTAGAACTTATCCCCTGTATTCAGACTGTTACACACGCTACAGCCATAGCATTTATAACAGCCTACTTTAGGCAAACTCAAGAAGTGTGGTGTTATGTAATGTTTTTCATTATCCGCCTTTATCAGGATGTCTTTAAGATTCTCTCCACGCTTATAAGCAAAACGTGGGAAATCCTTACAAACATCTTTGAGTGTTTCGTCTGTCTGTAAAACTTTCCAGTGTTTTTTTAAAGTGTTTTTAATGAAACCACTGGCCGTTGTGAATTTGCTAACAAATGTCAGACGGTCACTTTTAATCTTTGACTGGGGTGTTGTATCAAAAGCCTTTACAATCTCAGATCTGTTGTGTCCCCTCTCAACAAATCTGTCCTCAATCTCCTTTAAAGTTTCCTTCAAGTTAGTCGGCCTGTCTACTATGCGTGTAGCCCTAACCTTTTGTGAAAATGGTAGCATATGTTTTAATGGTTCTGGGTGGAAGCTGGTTGCATGTAACGTGCTATTCTTATCTGTTGGTTTTCTGTATAGATCACTATGAAGTACTCCATTTTCATAGGTAAGGAGCACATCTAGATACGAAATCTGCTTTGTGCTCCAGTTTTTTGTAAACCTAACAGTGGTGTTTAGACCATCCAGATAGTCAAAAAAGTGGATAAGTTCTTCCTCTGTACCCTCCCACAGAAACAGCAGATCATCGATATATCTACAGTAATACAACATTCTCTTATAGTGTTCTGTAGGATAGATAAATTGCTCCTCAAAATCAGTCATGTATAAATTAGCATAGGACGGGGCCACATTGCTGCCCATAGCTGTCCCTGCAGTTTGTAAATAAAAGGTCTGCTCGAACTTAAAGTAATTTTTGTACAAAACAAAATGTAGGAGGAGCATGATAAAATCCACAGGTGGATTTGATTTGTGAGAACTAGTAAGATTCCTTCGAATGACATCTAAGCCACCATCATGAGGAATTATGGTGTACAAATTAGTAACATCCATAGTAACCATGATAAGATTTTTTCCAGTTAATGGCACTGTGCGTATTTTTGTAAGAAAATCAAATGTGTCACGTATGTAAGATTTGTTCTTAATTACCAAAGGTTGAAGAAAGGTATCAATAAATACCGCTAACGGTTGATTGATGGAACATGTAGCAGAAATTATGGGTCTGCCGGGGGGATTCTGTAAACTTTTGTGGATTTTTGGAAGTAGATAAATAACCGGGCGTCTTGGATTTTTCATAGTAAGAAAGTTAACTATCTCCTCACTAATCCATAAATTATTTAATCCAAGTTGTAGTATCCCCCTAATTTCTGTTTGATACCTTACAGTCGGATCCATATCCAATTTAATGTAACACTCTTGATTCTCCAATTGTCTTAAAACTTCTGTTTTGTACACACTATAGTCCTGCACTACAAGTGCTCCTCCCTTATCCGCTTTTTTAAAAATGATGTTGTTATTCTCCCTGAGTGTTTTTAAAGCCTCCTTTTGTGCAATTGTCAAATTATAGTTTGTGTAATGATGTTTCTTAAAATGTTGTTTCACATCATGTTTTATAAGATTCATGAATACACTCACACTAGAATTTTTGAAAGGTGCAATAAACCTTGATTTCAATTTACACCGGTTAGGGTTTACCTGCTCTTGTTGCTGCCACTGCTGATCTTGCTGATCTGTGGGTCTTAAAAAGAAAGATTTTAAATTCAAGTTTCTTTCAAATTTGAACAGTTCAACCTCTAATTCAAAAGGGTCAGGTCTAGTGGTGGGGACAAATGAAGGACCTTTGGATAAAACACAGATATCCATTTCTGTTAACTTATGAGAAGACAGATTAATGATTAGATTATGCTTACTCATGGTCGTGGGCGGAGAACCGGAGGTGTTCTTTGTGCATCTGCGGCCCCTCCTTGTCTTGCGTCTTTGGCCCTTGATGTCTGTCCTCGTCCCTTGTCTAAAAAAGACCTCCCTGGGGTTTGGGTTGTTGCACCTTCCGCTGATGAAGCGGTGTCAGAATCACTTGTGAAGTCTGATGGTTTTTTAGCCACTTTTTTTGATTTCGTTAGGTTTTTTGAGCGTCTGTCAGATTTTCTCCAAAAATAGACGTTGTTCTCTTTGTAATCTGTCACTACTACCTTAAATTTTTGTTTCTTAAAGTGGATTAAATCATCCTTAAATTTTTGTAGCTTAACTTTAAGGTCATCTAGTGATTTGACAGTAATGTCATTTTGATGTGTCTGCTCAATAATGATTTCTATTTTTAGAATCTCATGCCTCACAGTAGTGAGTTGCTGACCCACTTCTTCTATCACCAGCAGTATCAAATCAAGTGATGCTTTATTCAAAATTCTACACCAGTTGTCACAAAAAATAGTATTGTCAATTCCAATAGTTGGGCGATTTTTTATACGAAACCCCCTAGGAATGAGTTTCTGTTTATAGTACTCAGTTAGTGTGTTGCCATGAGAGTAAAGCTCGATTTCCTTTTTCTTAAGCCTTTCTAAATCTTTAATATGATCTGTGGGTCTATCCGGCCCAAAGGCCTCTTGTGGGGTTGATTTAAACAAGATGTTTTTTCTATTTATTTTGTATGTTTTTTCTATTTTTGAGGTGTGCAGCATCACTTTATTTGTTCTGGACTGTGACTACCTGTACTAATGCTTGCACCCACCGATGAATGCTTTTATTAGCATAAGTGTTGATTTTACTGATTAGCTATTTAGCTTTAGGTCAGTATTTATTTGGTTATTACCATATTTGCATATACCTGTTGCTACACAGGAGCTTCTGATCCGTATTTGGTGATATAATTTTGCTAGTGGCAAGTGGCGAGGTTTTTAACATATGGAAGGTTTGGATAATCTGTCAAGTGGATTGGCTAATAGAGCTGAAACAAAAACCTTTAATGACGAGGAAATCAATAAAATCTTGTTTAAATCAACCCCACAAGAGGCCTTTGGGCCGGATAGACCCACAGATCATATTAAAGATTTAGAAAGGCTTAAGAAAAAGGAAATCGAGCTTTACTCTCATGGCAACACACTAACTGAGTACTATAAACAGAAACTCATTCCTAGGGGGTTTCGTATAAAAAATCGCCCAACTATTGGAATTGACAATACTATTTTTTGTGACAACTGGTGTAGAATTTTGAATAAAGCATCACTTGATTTGATACTGCTGGTGATAGAAGAAGTGGGTCAGCAACTCACTACTGTGAGGCATGAGATTCTAAAAATAGAAATCATTATTGAGCAGACACATCAAAATGACATTACTGTCAAATCACTAGATGACCTTAAAGTTAAGCTACAAAAATTTAAGGATGATTTAATCCACTTTAAGAAACAAAAATTTAAGGTAGTAGTGACAGATTACAAAGAGAACAACGTCTATTTTTGGAGAAAATCTGACAGACGCTCAAAAAACCTAACGAAATCAAAAAAAGTGGCTAAAAAACCATCAGACTTCACAAGTGATTCTGACACCGCTTCATCAGCGGAAGGTGCAACAACCCAAACCCCAGGGAGGTCTTTTTTAGACAAGGGACGAGGACAGACATCAAGGGCCAAAGACGCAAGACAAGGAGGGGCCGCAGATGCACAAAGAACACCTCCGGTTCTCCGCCCACGACCATGAGTAAGCATAATCTAATCATTAATCTGTCTTCTCATAAGTTAACAGAAATGGATATCTGTGTTTTATCCAAAGGTCCTTCATTTGTCCCCACCACTAGACCTGACCCTTTTGAATTAGAGGTTGAACTGTTCAAATTTGAAAGAAACTTGAATTTAAAATCTTTCTTTTTAAGACCCACAGATCAGCAAGATCAGCAGTGGCAGCAACAAGAGCAGGTAAACCCTAACCGGTGTAAATTGAAATCAAGGTTTATTGCACCTTTCAAAAATTCTAGTGTGAGTGTATTCATGAATCTTATAAAACATGATGTGAAACAACATTTTAAGAAACATCATTACACAAACTATAATTTGACAATTGCACAAAAGGAGGCTTTAAAAACACTCAGGGAGAATAACAACATCATTTTTAAAAAAGCGGATAAGGGAGGAGCACTTGTAGTGCAGGA
This sequence comes from Ascaphus truei, assembly GCF_040206685.1. Lineage (NCBI taxonomy): Eukaryota > Metazoa > Chordata > Amphibia > Anura > Ascaphidae > Ascaphus > Ascaphus truei. Next base: position 86,003,921 of record NC_134489.1, on the reverse strand, counting down.
CTATAGTGTGTACAAAACAGAAGTTTTAAGACAATTGGAGAATCAAGAGTGTTACATTAAATTGGATATGGATCCGACTGTAAGGTATCAAACAGAAATTAGGGGGATACTACAACTTGGATTAAATAATTTATGGATTAGTGAGGAGATAGTTAACTTTCTTACTATGAAAAATCCAAGACGCCCGGTTATTTATCTACTTCCAAAAATCCACAAAAGTTTACAGAATCCCCCCGGCAGACCCATAATTTCTGCTACATGTTCCATCAATCAACCGTTAGCGGTATTTATTGATACCTTTCTTCAACCTTTGGTAATTAAGAACAAATCTTACATACGTGACACATTTGATTTTCTTACAAAAATACGCACAGTGCCATTAACTGGAAAAAATCTTATCATGGTTACTATGGATGTTACTAATTTGTACACCATAATTCCTCATGATGGTGGCTTAGATGTCATTCGAAGGAATCTTACTAGTTCTCACAAATCAAATCCACCTGTGGATTTTATCATGCTCCTCCTACATTTTGTTTTGTACAAAAATTACTTTAAGTTCGAGCAGACCTTTTATTTACAAACTGCAGGGACAGCTATGGGCAGCAATGTGGCCCCGTCCTATGCTAATTTATACATGACTGATTTTGAGGAGCAATTTATCTATCCTACAGAACACTATAAGAGAATGTTGTATTACTGTAGATATATCGATGATCTGCTGTTTCTGTGGGAGGGTACAGAGGAAGAACTTATCCACTTTTTTGACTATCTGGATGGTCTAAACACCACTGTTAGGTTTACAAAAAACTGGAGCACAAAGCAGATTTCGTATCTAGATGTGCTCCTTACCTATGAAAATGGAGTACTTCATAGTGATCTATACAGAAAACCAACAGATAAGAATAGCACGTTACATGCAACCAGCTTCCACCCAGAACCATTAAAACATATGCTACCATTTTCACAAAAGGTTAGGGCTACACGCATAGTAGACAGGCCGACTAACTTGAAGGAAACTTTAAAGGAGATTGAGGACAGATTTGTTGAGAGGGGACACAACAGATCTGAGATTGTAAAGGCTTTTGATACAACACCCCAGTCAAAGATTAAAAGTGACCGTCTGACATTTGTTAGCAAATTCACAACGGCCAGTGGTTTCATTAAAAACACTTTAAAAAAACACTGGAAAGTTTTACAGACAGACGAAACACTCAAAGATGTTTGTAAGGATTTCCCACGTTTTGCTTATAAGCGTGGAGAGAATCTTAAAGACATCCTGATAAAGGCGGATAATGAAAAACATTACATAACACCACACTTCTTGAGTTTGCCTAAAGTAGGCTGTTATAAATGCTATGGCTGTAGCGTGTGTAACAGTCTGAATACAGGGGATAAGTTCTACCACCCCAGAAGTGGCAGACTGTATAAAATAAAGGAGCGTATCACATGCATCACTACGAACATCATTTATATGATTAAATGCCCATGTGGACTATGTTATATTGGCAAGAGCAGTCGCATGCTCAAAACCAGATTTATAGAACACAAAAGCAAAATTAATAATCATGCAGAGGAAACAGCTCTTATCAAACATTGCTCTGACTTCAGTCACCCAATATCCTCATTAAAGTTAATGGGTATTGAGCATATTAAAAAAGCTAGGGCTGGTCTGGATAAGGATACGCTATTATTACAGCGGGAATCCTTTTGGATCCACACATTAAATACTGTATACCCAAATGGACTAAATGACTTTTTGTCATTAGGTTGTTTCATTGAGGAGAGATGATTTTTTTCCTTAGGTTGCTGCCATTGCCTGCTGCAAGTATACTCGTTCGTTTATACTGTACCTCTGGGGTTAGACATTTGAATTCATTGACAAAGACAAACCTTTTTTTAGATTTTTATTATCAACACTTAATCACGGTGATATAATATGTCACACAGCCTGTTCTATATGTGGAATGCTGATCTGTTCCTCCCCTTTCTCCTCCACTTATGCATTATGGATCATTGGTGATGAAGACATTCTACAACACTGTCTGACAGATGAAGATGACGCACTAGGATCAAAACACCTGACCGATTTAAAACTGGAGATCAGTTGTTCCCCCCCCCCCCCCCCCCCGAGCCTGCAGGACCGCAGGATGATTGACAATCGCAGGCGCAATGATTCTGCAATGATCTGCGCTTTCTGCGATCGGAAGGGGTATAGGGATGAAGAGGATCGACCGGATTGACACCGCGCATGCGCGGACTTGAAACGCACGATCGGAGATGACGTGCAATGGCAGAATGGGACCAGGATGCGTTCCAAACGCCAGAAACGAGGAGTGATGACGTCATCAAGATGGATGCCGGATTACACAGGAGCAAGGAGGATGTGAACACCAGAATCTAATGTGGAGCACCAACAGCTGGTGTAAAGGAGCACAGATTGGAGATTGGCTAAAGGGACTATCTCAGCATATGAACTTCATCTACACTAATTGGACAGGCTGCATTGTGGGGATTTGGGGCACTATTTATATGTTACTATTGTGGAATGTATTTATGCCATTGTCACTTGAAAAAGACCACTTAGGTCGAAACGTCGTGTTGGCTCAATAAATGAGTTTATTTTGTTCAAATCCGCAGTGCCCTTTGTTCCTTCATTCATCTGTCTTGGACTGATTGCAGGCTTTCGTGCAAACACTGGAGCACCGGTAATTGTATGTTTTTTCTATTTTTGAGGTGTGCAGCATCACTTTATTTGTTCTGGTTTGTACTTGACTCTCCAGTCTAGATTCACATCGGATAGGATTGCAACTATGCATTTTACAATTACCGCCCTATTTACTTGGAATTCATATATGGTGTTGAACCATAAGACCCATACAGAGACTAAGACCCCCAGATACAAAACAATCAGACTGTTCAGAGCAAAACCAGCTCAGGCTGCACAACAATTGATAGGGCAAGGCAAGTGAGCATTTTACCAAGCCTGTACAAAGTATGTACCTAGAGAACTGGACACTTGGACATCTGGATACCCTATAAGTTGGTGCCTTGTCAGAAAAAGTCCAATGACCTTTTGAATCATGCTAGAGAGGAAAAAGTATGTCTTTCACTGCACATACACAGAATCTGTTTTATTTTACATGGATACTATAAGTAAGAAACAAGATACCGAATCAGGATTGGGGTGGGGGCGGGTGTGTTACGGGTGTGGAATGTAGTTGTACAAGGGATTACTGTACATGTAGAGGGATTATTTTGACTAGGTCAGGGAAGAGTGCTCAGTTGTGCTGGTCTTTCACACAAGGACAAAGCTGTACTATTACTGTGCATAATGAAAACGAAGGTACTTCGAGAAATATCTCCATGTCAGACACTTGTTCCTTCAAATAGGTAGCGAAATTCATTCTCCCTGGCATATCGGAAAATTGAGTTAGTTCATCGTTAAATAACGCTAGCAATAAAAAGAAGTACAATGCCTAGAAATCTGAGTAAATCATTCCTAGCGAAGCAAGTGTGTGCGAGGGGAAGATATTACAATGTTGTGCCGAATGGTTATTTTAAATTGATTTCTAACAAAACCTGGTGGCAAAATTTTTAACCCATTTAATACCAGAGGCTAGCAATGCATTACAAAGTAATGCATTAAGGCACCAAAGGGTTAACATACAACACAAACATCCTACAATAAAACGCAGAAAGCATAACATCCATATGTGCAAATATTCGGCATTTATTATCACGTTGCCAGCTAGTCAAAGGATGACCTTGACTATCGGGTCTCTTGTGTTTTTTTAAGGGATTAGTAAGTTTAATATTGTTAATATTTTTTTTTACCATTCATTATCTTGTCTAAACTGTATCTTCTAGAGGCCATTATATACATGGGCAAGATGGACTTAATGGCAGAGTGGGGTAGTTGATCCAAATCGATGCTATTTTTTGGCGGTAGCCCGATATTGCCAGGTAATGAAGTCTAGTGAATAGCATGTAAATAAGTTATTAGCCATTAATTCCTGATTTGCATACATTGCCGTTAAAAAATAAAAATAAAATTGCCTATAGCCGCTGTGAAAAGCCCCTTATCGCGGCTTTAACGCTTGTAGTACTGGATGATAGATACAATTTGGGGTAAATACTTGTAAACTCCTTTAGAGCCGGGCAAGGAGAGTTACATTGATTTGAACTATATAAATGTCAATGCTCAGTGTCTCGTACCTGTTCAGGGTGCAGACTGGCCATGGATATGCAGATTAAGGATGGGTGCCAGCAACTTTTATCGTTAGAGCTTTATTCACATCCATTTATAAGGCTTGTCGTACAAGGACATAGTTCATGTTAGACATATTAATTCAAGGCAAATCATAAAGTTACTCTGTGCTTCTTCCCCTGGTAGCTCTCACTCCTATGTTTGGGAGGTGCTTACGCTTGTTTACACAAGTGGGCCTCTGTTGGGAATATACTCTGATTCCTGGGATCAGTGTCCCATTGGTGTGCACTTCATACTTCGTCCGTGCATATTGGATCTGGAGTTTGCTAAGGACCTTCTGGTGGTGCTGATCAGATTATGCTCCAGAGCTGCTACTATGAGAATTCCTTCTAAGCACATGCTCATTCCTCTCCCTGCTAAGAACAATCTTGGGCCATTACTATAGGCGCTAACTATATAGGGCATGTTCCTTAACTGAAAACAACGGGGCCTGGACACTCTTAAAATACATATATATACACTTAACAGGACTCATTGTGTGGTCCTCTGCCAGAACTCTGGGGAAACTTGCTTCTAGAACATTGGGTACAGCTATATATGCCCTTGTATCTCACTATGGTGACATTACTGGTCATAAGACATCCTACATCACATAATGTGGAGGGGCAATACGAGCGTGATGGCACCGGTTAAGGCTGTTAACCGCTAATTAGTAGTCCCCATGGGGCAGGGTGGTGCTACATACTGATAACACAATTTATTGTGCTTTAGTGAGTCTATGTCTAAGACTCTGATACAATATGCTGTGAGGTTTCTTCCCTCTGCTGAAGATATGTTAGTCCCATCTATTTGAATGGAGCTGAATTTTTCTCCAAGACTGGTAAAAATTGCTTGTTGGCATGTAAAGTAAGGCCCCTCAACTCTATCTAAACCGGATCAAAATGAAAATGCGATGTACAAGTCCTTTTTGGAGGGTTTAATGGGGTATTTATAGTTGGTGCTGCTCTTTTTCTTGCACACCTGGAACTGGATCGGTTTATTGGGGTGAGAAGCAGAATATTTTCGATCTGTCCACAGAGAACAGGAGAAAGCCTAAGGTTTCTAGAAGTTTGCAGAGATTTAACATAACCTGTGTTTAATATACCTCTAGAAACATTTACAAATTTGCTAAAACTCAAGGACTGTAATTTTATTTTGTAGCTAAATATTACATGTGTGGAAGCTGCAGAACCCGTGAGGCAAGCCAGCCAAAATGAGCTACCGTCAAGAGAAGCTCAGCTTCTGACACTGGAAAACACCAAGGAATTTGATGTGTTGGTCATAGGTGGAGGGGCAACCGGTTCTGGATGTGCCTTGGATGCTGTCACTAGAGGTAATATTAAAAAACGTTTAAGATTTTGTATTGCTATTAAGACCACAATCCCCTCTCAAAATAATGAACTATTTTACCTTAACTGAACCGTGGGGGTCCCTCAGAGCTAATCTGTCGTCCCCCAACCTCTGGTGACCACGTACGTTTCCTATAAAACTTTATATATCTGTGGGATCACCAAACGCCATCTATCCATGATTTTGCAACTTCCTATTATCTGCCAAAGCGTGACTGACCCAGTGGCCATTTGTGTCCACTAAGTAAATATTCTTGCCTGGTGCCGGCATCTCTGGAACCAGTGGATCCCGGAGATTGGTGGAACACTGAATTAGCTCCGGGTGACCCCTGGTCACCGTAAGTAAGCAAAACCAAACAGAAAAAAGAGGCGGGACTACTGCTGTCATACACTTTGTGCATTCCAATTATGGAAGTTTCTTCCATGGCTGGAAATACGTTCTGACTTGGATATTGAATTTAAAAATAAGGAATCGGGACTTTCAAGTTACAATTTATGACTCGATAAACCTCAATTCCAGATTGAGTAAATAAAATCCATCATGTTCTTTTTAGTTTTGTGCATCATTTGAGAGTGGGGAAAAAGTGGCTTGTAGAATGTGATGGGAAAATCCAAGATGGCAAACGTGATGTTGGTTCTACATCCTGTTTCTGACTGATTTTTGTTTTTGCGATGAAGCATTCCTAGAAAGAACAGAATATATATATATATATATATATATATATATATATATATATATATATATATACACCCCCCCCCCCCCCCCCCCACTATTAAGGTTATGGTGGGTAAAAAAAGTGACTAAAACCCTCCACAGTATAAAGCATATTTACAGTTGCTATATATATGTATATATATATATATATATATATATATATTTAGTAAGTATTCGCTAAACCAGCAATATTGATTTATGTACTACGATAAAATCCTGCATTCATCTTGGAGAGAAATATTTCTAATTTGGTGACATTTTGCCCCAATGATGCACTTGGTAGTCACTTACCACAGTGTATTTTTAAACGGCCTTCTATAAATTAACAAGGTCATTTCCAAACGACTAAATATAGTTTCGTTAAAATACTCAGATGCTCGTCGTGTATTCTATGATCTCACTTATCCCATGTCCTCTGAGAAGTGAATATTGTTTGGCTAATTATAGGACTGAAAACGGCCCTTGTCGAAAGAGATGATTTCTCATCAGGAACCAGTAGCAGGAGCACGAAATTGATCCATGGTGGTGTGAGGTACCTGCAGAAAGCCATCATGAAGTTGGATATCGAGCAGGTAATTGAGCTGCTTTGAGTACTGCTGTTTTTCCATTTTTACAACAAATTGGTATTGTTAAAAATATTTATTTTTAAAACCTATTTAGATCACGTTGTTTACTTTGAACCGTTGCTTCCAAACCTGGTGAGTTTTTAAAGAGGCAATCCAAGCGGCAGATTAAAAAAAAGCATGGTTTTGTTTTAATATTTGCAGCCTTTGACTACCTTTTATTGAAAAGAATTACCTAGGCTTCCGATCGATCGTTCTCCCGTGATGGATCCACAAAGATCCTACTTCCCAGGGTTCACTAAATGGCTGCCTTTCCATTTCAATCAATCCTTCAGTCAGTGTAACTTAGCAGCTACAATGTATTCTTCCATTACTAAGGTAACATTAGCTATTGTTACAGTTTACAGCTCCATCTGCTGGGAATATTGGCGACAAATTATCACAAACAGGAAAGTGTTGTAAATTTCTAGCACAGCTGGGGAAGTGTGCTATATAAATCAAAAGATGCTCAGTATATTAACTCATTAAAAATGGCATTAAGTTAAATTTAAAAAAATAAAAAAACGTAAGTTATCTAATACTACAGAACTGATTTATTTAAAAACACATGTAGGATATTGCTTGGATTGCTCCTTTTTAAGATGCTTTAACAAGTTACTGATTGTTGACTCGATGCTGAGTAATATATTTCTGCCATTAGATTTCCACACACTGCTCAGTGAAGTTTGCTAAACCACTGTAATCCAGGCGAAATGAATAAGTTTGTATAGAGCTGAAACCTCCAAGTCTCTGGGCTTGCACTCCTAAGGCTAAGGCCCCGCTGCCTCAGACCACGCGCCCGCACTGCAGATAGGCGGAGCGTGGAGAGGAACTTGACCTCTATATGCGGTCTGTAGGGAGAGGGAGCTGGTGCGGGGGTGCGTAACCAAAACGGGTCGGGTAGGCGTGGTGTTATGACGTGGGGGCGGGGTGTTATGATGTGGGGGCGGGGTGTTATGACGTGGGCGTGGTGTTATGACGTGGGGGCGGGGTGTTATGACGTAGGGGCGGGGTGTTATGACGTGGGGGGCGGGACCATTACACACAGGCACACACATGGAAACCCCTCTGCCTTGTTGCTCCTTCCCCCCCCCCCTCCCGCGCAGGATGGCATGGGACATGCATTTATATTAACCCCTACGATGCCAGGGAAACCAGCAACACCTTGCTCTGCATGTCCTTATTTCTTTTCAAAGCATCTCCGTCAGTGAATAGGGCTATATTTTGTGCTTGCCAAATATATACCCTGTGTGTCTCCTACCTGTCGCTCTGAAAATGATATGGTGTATATTGATGATTTGAATTATTTGAGCCCTGGTGACTGTGTGTATTTAAGCATGAGGTTTCTCTCTCTCCCACACACGTGAGAAAAGAAAGAGGCTCGTTAAAAGTGCATGTTGCTTCTCTCCCTCCTCTCCTCCCCCGGGAGACAAGCTCAGCAGCCGGAGGGCCGCAACCTCCCCAGCTCGCGCAGCCTGAAACGGGCACCGGGGGGAGGGGTGGTGAGGCGGGGGGGTGGGGAGGGGTGTGGGGGGGAAATGTTGCCATGCTGCACAGAGGACAGTGCAGATTTCGAACCACACAAACTCCCGTAGCTCGAGACAGCTCCCCTCCCCATCTCATTGGCTCCTTGCCGCACCACGTGACTCGTCGCCGCTTGGGATCACGATCCTCTTGTATCCCCTGCTGGCTGACGCGTCGCAGTGCGCAGCGAGCCTTGCAGAGAGGAGGGACTGGGGCCAGCTCGGGAGGTACACATGTCTGGTGAGTGACGCGCACACGGCCGCGCGTGCCGCTGGATGCAGCGGGACCCAGGCCTAATGGTAAAATCCCTACATAACATGGTTAAGGCACATGGATCATAGAAGCACAAGCTAATAACTCAGCAGTTATGTTTAGCAGACTCAAAATTGTGATGTTCAACTTCCTTAAAATGGAGCCTTTTTCTGACTTAGGCCTCGGCCATGTTTAGCACTTGCTTGCGGAAGCGCGCTCAGCACTGAGCCCCTACAGCCGCAATTAGAGCGGCTTTAGTAGGGGCTCGCTTACGCTTCCGCATGCGCGCGGAAGCGTAGGTCTTACGGGAATTTTAAATTCCCCCCGCTTGCCGGCGCGACAGGCCGGTCACGTGAGCGGTTCGCCCAATGAGGGCGAACCAGCTCCGTGACGCAATTGGCCCGCCCCAAAGCGGGCCCCGGCCCGCACTGGATGGCGCGCACGTATGCAACCGCAAGGCCAGGGAAAGCACCCGCTTTCCCTGAGCCTCAGCGCGCCTCAGCACGCCAGCGGTAAGCCTGGCCGAGGCCTTATCCTTTTATCTACCAGTCATTTCATTTCATTATTTGCCTTTTAGTACAGTAGGGCCCTGGTTCTCGGCGTTTCTCTTCTCGGCGATCTGCCAATAAGGCAGTACCGAGAAGGGGGCCGCAATGTCTGCGCCAGCGCAGAAGCGGGACGGCTAAGTTCGTGCAGATGCGGGGTGGCCAAGTTTGCACATTCGCAGAATGGGGGAGCGGCCGAGTTCGCGCATGCGCACAATGGAGGACTGCAAGTCTGCACATGCGCAGAAGGGTAGGAGATGCCGAAAATTGCTGGTTCCGCTTTTCGGTGAATTTTGCATGGTGGCAGCGGCATGGAACGGAACTCGCAGCAATTCGTATTGTTTTTTTTTATATATATAAACATTTACATTTTTTACATGATGGGAATCAAGGGGTTCTCTGAACCTCATTTTTCACCCCTTGGTTCCCGAGATACTTAGTGCTGAAGGTACTCGGGTTCAGTCCTTTCCAGGTTGTAAACAAAATGGTGGCTCAAATTGCCCGCATCAGGTGGGCCAATAGAAACCACAACATAACCGGTACTTACGTTCAAGTATTTCACGAACCAGGGGGTCCGTGGAGCTGAACATGACGAGGTTCAACTCCGGGGATCCCCTGCTTCCCATTCTGTTTTAAAAAGGGTAGGGGTTCACTGTTTTAAGTTAGATTCCTTTGTCTTGTTGTATCATGACAATGTAGGAGGCCACTGAGTTCATACTAAACACTGAACCACAAACGCATTCAAGTGATTCATAGCAGGGCATTTCCTTTAGTCTGTGGCTGCTGGCCATGACCTCACAGTACAACTAACTAGAGCAGGTGGCCAACTCCAGCCCTCAAGGGTCACAAGCTGGTCAGGTTTTCAGGATATTCTGATATTACTGAGCAACTGATTGAGCCCCCTGTGCTGATGCAGGGATATCCTTAAAACCTGACCTGTTGATGGCCCTTGATGACTGGAGTTTGACCATTCCTTAATTAGAGTAAAGAAGTGAATGAAACAAACGTAAGGCCTTGTTCATGCTAGACCGCTGTTATGAAACGTGCGGCAATGGATTGTGCACTTTTCCGTGCTCTCCGCATACTAATTACAGTATAAAGGAAAAGGAGAAAATATGGGCTACTTCCAGTAGTATTCTGCTTCTGTCAATCTGTTTAGCAAAAGACTTCTTCTGTTGTGTGACATTTCTAAACTGGTTTAGAAGCTGGTTTATAATCTCTGCATTGCAACATTTACAGGTATGCAGTGAAGCGACTTCCCCATGAGAGAGAACCGTTCAAAAATCTTCCCCAGTACAATGCAAGACTATCTCAGAGTATACTAAAAAGGGAATTAGTCTTAATTTTGTACTTAATTGTAGCTAATTGTATTATTGACAAGCAAGTTGACAGCCTTATTCTCTGTTGTTGGATTACATTGGTTCATTTGCTACATATGCAAGTCTGCCAAAGGCTGTGTGGTTTGTGATTCCATTGAGCTTGGATAGTAATGTATTTTTCAGCAATGCTGATGGGCAAGATAATACTCTGATTCTCAAGACTTGCAGCATTGTACTAGTTATGAAGCTAATGAGCGCTGAGGGATGGACTTAGATGGCAAAGAGGGAACAGATTGTTATGCGTTCCTTTTCCCTCTAGGTGAACAATCGGAATGAAACTGCGGGCTGGAAGACTTCTTTTTGATGCGTTGATTTTTAAAAGTCATCATTTACATTCTGAAATGACACATTTTAATTATAAATAGATCTTACGGGTTAATTGTAATATGAATGATATTTTGTTTCTTCTACCATTCAAATAGTAAAAGCCAAATCAAGCAGATGTAAGCGAAGCTGGTATGATGGTTTCATTATCTAAAGCAGCCATTGTGTGTGTGTGTGTGTGTGTGTGTGTGTATATATATATATGTGTGTGTGTGTGTATATATATATATATATATGTGTGTGTGATATATATATATATATATATATCAAAAAATAAATAGATGATACCGTTCTGTGGCTAACAAAATACTTTTATTTGTGCGAGCTTTCGAGATACACTGATCTCTTCTTCCGGCGATGTATCTCGAAAGCTCGCACAAATAAAAGCATTTCGTTAGCCACAGAACGGTATCATCTATTTATTTTTTGATTATTGAAGCTCGGTTAACACGGTACTGATACCTCTACATGTATGTATATGTATATGTGTGTGTGTGTGTGTATATATCTATCTATCTATCATAGCGCTCTATCTATCTATCATAGCGCTCTATCTATCTATCATAGCGCTCTATCTATCTATCATAGCGCTATATCTATCATAGCGCTCTATCTAATTGTTTCCTTATCCACCGTCCATATTTCCATACTTTAAATATTTAAATCAACTGTATTCTAGTCAACTTATTTGGACCATGTATTTGTGGACAGTTTAGCATTAAATCAAATAAGCTTGCATACTTTCTATCCATTCATACGCGTTAACAAGAAGTAAACCTGCGAGGGAGGGGGAGGAGTATTGGAGGAGCGTTACAAACCGTCAAAGAAGAGAATGGCCGATCATTGGACAGAAATGGCGTGTGTTACTGTTGTAATGGAATGCTGCGATGAAGCAATGAACTCTCAAAATAAGAAAGTTGACAGATGTGTTCAAGAGAAGTAATAGATTAAAACTATTAATCTATGGAGTTTAAACGGGCAATCTAAAACGTTTTTTTGTTTTGCTTCCCCCATCCCTATTTATTTAAAATAGAGATTTGAAGCAGGGGGTCTCTGTAGCTGAACCCTGTCAATTTCAGCTGCGGGGACCCCCATCTTCCGGAGATGCTTGCTTCCAAAGGGGGTGCCGGTATCGCCTGCAGTTTAATGCCGTTTTAAAGTCCCCGTTCACATGAGCCAATAGGAAGCCGCATCGGATGATGTCACGGCTTCCTATTGGCCTGCAGGGCCCAGGACCTTTGAAATGCACGGCACCCACTACGGAGGTAAGCATCTCCGGAAGCAGGGGGTCCCCGGAGCTGAAATTCTGCATTAAAAAAATGGAAGAAAAAAAAACCTTGAATGTCTTTTTTTAAATACAGTGTGTTGTAACCCGATATTGATGTCTGAGCATTCATATTCTGAAAACTCCAGTGACTGTATTTCCTTTCTTTAGTACAAGCTTGTTAAAGAAGCTCTCCACGAACGTGCCAATCTCCTGGAGATTGCTCCTCATTTGTCTGCACCTTTGCCCATAATGCTACCAGTTTACAAGTAAGAATTCTTTATGAAGTACAGAATTTAAAAAAAGCTATTGAAAACATAAATAAATATAATTCAGCATGTTTATCATTCTAGGTTAAAAATGATCTGTAATACCGGGGCAGTGGGATCAATTGAATACAGACATGGCATAAACGCCATTAACTGGTATATGAATATTTCAAGTGTGACCTATATTTATTGTGGACCACTTGTACAAGTCATCCAAGTTTATTTTCTCGACTAGTACCACTTTACTTTATTATATGTGCTGTCCCTCAGTGCTGCAAATGCCAGTAACTTATTGCAAAGCAATGGGATGGATACTGGCATTTGCAGTAGTGAATACTTTAAAATATGAGCACACTGGCCTTTTTGGCTTGTTCCTCCCCCCTCCCCCCATAATAAAAGATGTCATGTAAAAGTTTAGGTAAAATGAAGTGCAACAGTTTTTATTTTGGGTGAGTGTATGTATCGGGCCCCCACACTCTCTTATTTTATATGGAATTGACAGTCATCAAAAATATTTGCCAGGTAATGGCAATGCATTAGATCCTCCAGGGCCACCAACAGGTCAGGTTTTAAGGATATCCCTGCTTTAGCACATGTGGCTCAATCATTGCCGAATCCAGGATATATTTGAAACCTGAACTGTTGATAGCCCTGGAGGATTGAAGTTGGCCACCCCTGTATTAGAGGAAATAGTTCCATGTAGTTGTATTATGTTTTCATAGAAAGATATAATTCCACGTGACACTTTTCATTTTTCATAGCACACAAAAAAAAAAATTGTTTTATTTTTACCGAGTCTCGGGAAATTCATTACCTGTGACAGATGTTAATTGCCTTCCGTTTTTAGCTGTCTGTCTAATAATGGTACCTTTAATTACTTCATTAAAAAAATTGATGATGAGTTGACGACAAGTTTCCACAAGCAGTACTATGATAAATTAGATTAGGTAGAGATTGGAAAAAGTCTCCTAAACATTTAGTTACTCTAGAACCATTAAAGCCTCTAAAAATACTTATACATGTCAGGTGTTGTCGCCTACATTTTAACCCAACTAAACAGATCACTTCCATTAATATCATATTAGTATGTGGGAATGGTTAATTATGACGCTTTGACCCATACTCCAATATGGCGTGGAACCAATATCGGCACTTTAGCAACGCGATAAGACCCATTTAAATGATCTTGTTGATTTTGTCATGCTTGTATCAGTAATAGATGCAGTATGCTGAGTTTTTACATGATCCAATTGGAAGAGCTTAAACGTTATGTAGTACCTTGGAATGTAGATGCAAATACTATAGGATGTAATATTTAAACCATTTTGGCATATACTACATAACCGTAACACGTCAGCTCGATGCATCATTCATTGTAAATATTAATCTTTAAGCGCATGTGTAACCGCAAACCGAATTGAAAAAGGAAGTTAATACCGGCGTGAAATGTGTATTTACCAGCATAAATAAGCAAGTAAACAATTGCACTCCCAAATCTTACAATATAAAAGCGCCTGTAGTGGAAATGCGAGCTGGCCGCTGGAAGATCATTAGAAGTAAGAAGCTTTTAATTTCTGATGAAGCAGCGTCCGGAGCAGTGAAACGTGTTAAGTGATTGGTGGTTGAGCGGACGTGGAGATCCGAGGTTATCTCTCTGGTGTGTGCGCATGTCGGCGTCGGTTCTGGATCCGATGTGACAGCACACGGTGTAGTGAGTAGATGCCAGGCAGGGAGGACCCCTGTATGCAGATCTTCCAGCGGCAAGCTCGTAATTCCACTATATACTCTTTATATTTCTATGTTTGTGAGCCCCTTCATTTTCTCTTTGTTTATTTGTCAGTAAATACATATATCCTGATGGTATGTGCTTCCTTTTCCTATTCTGTTTAAAGTTTCTTTGTGGGAGCAGCAGACCTGCCATTGATTTCTCCTGGGATCGATGTAAAATTATCATTGAATATCCGTTTAACAATTCACTGGTTTTGTTTAGGGTTTTAGTGCCTTTCTTTGGACACTATGATTACACAAATATTTGCACATCACTCTTTAGTGTGTGTGTGTCATACATATGTATGTGTATTTTACATAATCATTTAACTTTTGCTTTGTCAATGGGATTGTTTTTTTTCTTATTATTTATCTCCGCCTTTATCTCATCACTTTGTCACATTATTCGTAGCAATTAGCGCCTTTTAATTTTTTTTTTTTGGATATTTGATTGTGTTTTTTTTTAATGTATATTCTCAGTCATAAATTTAACATGTAAGTGTAAACCTACTATGTACTGACTTTCGTTGTTATCCTTTAGATGGTGGCAGCTGCCTTATTATTGGGTTGGTATAAAGGCTTACGACCTTGTAGCTGGAAGTCAGTGTCTGAAGAGCAGTTATGTCCTAAGCAAATCGAAAGCCTTGGAATTTTTCCCAATGCTACAGAGAGACAAACTTGTAGGTGCCATTGTCTACTACGACGGTATGTTTATTTACATGTTTTCCTATTGACACTTTTTTTTTCTTTCATTTGTTGTTTAACAGGAACTGTTTTTTCACTAAACCAACTTCAATTAAAGGGGATTTTTATATAACTGCTACCTTTGTATGAATGAATGCAGTTTGTGCTTAAAGGAGCTCTCCTGGCCACACACACACACACACACATACACACACACACACACACACACATACACACATACACACACACACACAGTGCTGCCGGTATCTCCTCCGTTTTTAAAGCTCCCGCATCACGTGGGCCAATAGGAAGCCGCAAGGGATGACGTCACGGCTTCTTATTGGCCCGCAAGACGTGGGACTTTTAAACCGCCATATTGATCGCCTCATCAGGGCTCCTACAAGCAGCACCCATGGAGGTAAGTATCTCGGGAAGATGGCGTCCCCTGTGCTGAAATCAATTATGTTCTGTTCTAGGGATCCCCTGCATCAAAACTATTTTTTTTTTTTTTGTGTGTTGCCAGGAGTGACTCTTTTAAATCAAATGTACCTTTTTGAGATTTGTGTTTCTACATTCTTAAAGCAGAACATCCCAGTGAAATATTTACATGTTGCATCATTATCAATACCGTGCTGATGGTTATTAGTTGCATGGTACAGTACATAATACTTGCTGAATTGCGGGGTGAGGGAGGTATAAATATGGCGATAATCGTTTTGTTTATTAGAGTAAAGGTCCCTACCATACAATGAAAATGGATTTATTTTATATTATACAGGAATGCCGTTTATCCTCTGTTTTGACAGAATCTGCGGATTTCTTTATCACTAAGTTTTCTATAGACTCCTTTTTATCAGCTGTAACTCACTCTCTCGTGGGCTTTTGAAAATTAAAAGGCATGCGTTTCATTAGTTAATAATATACATTTGTAAGTATTCATATGAGCAAGTACAATTTTTTTTTTTATATTAAAAGTAGTCGCCTTTTCGAAAATTGGATAGTTACATAGTTACTCCATTCTGCACCCATAGCTTTCTGCATTATAGTCCTCTAATGTGACCCGTATCACGCATTGCATCACAAAGATGAGCAAGGTCTTTCTTTTACAAATATGTTGCAGACTTTACACGGTTTTAGAGCCTTTTCTTTTTCTGTAATCTTCTTGGCAGATTGTAACCAATGAATCACACCTAATTGAGACTCCCTTTCAATGATTTAAAATTCTAGAATAGAATTTAGGCAAAGCCCATGGGGGTCATTGCAGATTAAGAAATACAATTTTGAACAAATGAGGTACATCAAGAGCAAATCATCGACGAGCAAAGCTATAATCATTCCCTTGGGCAGAACAAGGCAAAGATTAAGGACAGGCCTATTTTCCCTTAAAGAGTACTAGTTCAGAAACCTAGATGTCTGAGGTGAAAACCTTGCTAAAGTGGCTAAATATAATTTCAGTAACCGTGTTTAATTGACAGCCCTTAACAGTGTTGAGTTGTCAGCCCTTGCTAAATGTTGTTGTTGTTGTTGCAGTTTGTGGATTAAAGAAATATAGATTGAAGAATACGAGTTAATTGGATTTACGCTGATTTTGATCTGGCTCATCGCTGGGACGTTTACAAGGAATTAAAAAAAAAACATTAGCATTACAACTCTGCAAGGCAGTGTATTAGACCTTTGCAGTATAAATATGGTTATCCTATTTTTCTTACTCTAGCTGTTTTGTGATATGACTATTTTGTTTTGCTAAAACACTAACACAAGGATTTACTAAGCACCGGTGTGGTATATCTCTTTGCTATTGCACGTTTACTGCCCTGGGCTTGAATGGCAATTTAACACGGGAACACTCTTTTACTTGAATACTAGATTTACTTTAAAATATCATATCCGGTGTCATAATTTGTTGTTTTAAAATATTTATAGAACATCTATAGTTGGTTTTAAGGAAATATGTTGGAACCAAGTAAGGCAACAGTGGCCTAAAGTGTGACCCATCTGTGATTTTAAACCATTTCTTCAATTTGTTTTGATGGCTCCTATTATCTCCAGAACATGTTAAGGGGTTCTATATGCCATTTTTTTTTTAACTTCTCACTGGCAACTACAGGCATACCCCGGTTTAGGGGCACTCACTTTAAGTACACTCGCGAGTAAGGACATATCGCCCAATAGGCAAACGGCAGCTCACGCATGCGCCTGTCAGCACATCCTGAACAGCAATACCAGCTCCCTACCTGTACTGAAGCTGTGCGCAAGCTGGGAGACTATAGAGCCTGTTACAAATGTGTTATTTACATCAGTTTTGCACGTATATGGTGATTACAGCACAGTTCATGCATCGATGACTCCCGTTGCGTACGTTAATGCGGGGTATGCCTGTAGATGGTTTTCTTAATTTTGTATACTGCTTGTTTCAAATAAAGATCGACATGTATTTCAGAACTAAAATTGTCCTTATGATGATTAGTGATAGTGACATGAGCTGTTTCGGCAATCTCATGGCCGTTTGATGTACCCCGAACATTATCCCATTTTTGCTCACGTCTTTGGATGATTGTGACTTTTTCTTCCAAGTGTCGTGTTTACTAACTAACCTGTAATTACATTTTAAGACCATGACATCACAATATAATAATTGGTATCTCCGATATCGGTAAAAAGGTAGCTTCTACGAAGTAGAAAATATTGACTTTGATGCACTGTTAGGTTCTCACTTTATCTTGATTTTTATGCTTTCAAAAGAAGCCTTCATTCACTTAAACGTTTAAAAAAACAAACAATAATGATTGTACAGCCATTGATTTTTATATGTACCATAGGGATCCTGTTGTACAAATTTAAATAAAGTAACTTACATCACTACTAAACTGTGACAGGCTCAGTTTGCTGTTTTTTTTACCCTCAAGTCAAATACCTAACTAAAAATATTGTTGATACAAAAGGGCAGCCATTTTATTTCAAATCTTGGTGTACAGAACAAAAAGGTAGCTATTCTAGGTGTTTCCCTTGAGGTTTCTGACAGTTTGAAAGACAGTTTGTTATTGCTTCATACAAAATTGCCATTGCGTGGTTTGAAACTGATTTGACAGCTTTCAAAGTGGATGCTAGTATTCCGACTATTGAATGGGATGGAGTTAAAGTTCGTCAATCAAATGCCTTATTCTTGACCAACTTCTGGTGGTCATAGGAGGTAAAAGTGAAGCTTTTCTAACTTGTCATCCTCCATTTGTATCTCTCAACATATTTAGTAACTGACTGTTGTAGTCAACTTCATTTAGGTTAATCTATTCAAAGATGGCAGCTGCTGTTGAACTGACTAGTGTCATACTTTGTGTATTAGAAGCTGTACTCTCTGTAACATACTTAGAAATAATCCGTTATTGCTCCTTAGATTCTTTGTAATCTTTCATGCATGTATGCTGTAGTGGCATATTTTTTCTTTCAAAAAGGTTTCGTCGTGAAACATGGATGGATGGTTTTTGTTATTGAAACTTTCAAATTGGAGATCCATCAGATTGGGGGCGTGTCCAGGTTACAACTCATCTTGGTTATCTATTTACATAATATAATCCTTGGTTTCAGTGATTCATTGTATGTTTGTGACATCTATTACTTTATAATACAGCAAGCATAGCAATAGTTGTGTAGCTCATTTGCTAGATTATCGTTAAATAACATTATACATTATTACCACGTTGTCTACAATGTAAAACGTAAGCCCATGTTTGCTAAGGGGTGCTATTCCATACAACTTCTAGTGCTGGAATACCCCTTTTATAGCCCATTCACGTAAATAGGCCATATGGTATCGTTCAGCATGGGAAGGGGTCTTATTGGAATAGCACTGCTTAGTAAATATACATGTATAATTTAAACTTTATACAACCAACACTGTACGGGATCGCTTTAATATGAGCATTATTTTGCTAATGAATGCAGCATCAATACGGAGGAGAATAGGAATTTATTTAAGATATAAAGAACTCTGAGTTGGCCAATATCCACAAATATATTTAGAGTTCATACTGTATGCTTCAATGACACTTTTAAAAGGAAAGTACATTTTTGCTTTACTAGAGGGTAACCCTCTCATGGATTGATTTGAATACGTTTTCTGACCTCCCCTTCTGTATGTACATCTTTCTCTTAAAACTATATGCCTCCCTAATATTACATTGTGATCTTTTTACACAATGCGCTTATTTGGCCTAGAGAATATGAAGCAGAATTGTATGTTTGGTAGAACCCGTAAAGTCACAAATTGATAATTATACACTAGCTTTGTTAAATGAGCTAGATTGCTGCTGCTTTTCTAACTGAAATCCTATTCGTATAGCCAGAGAACACAAAGAGCAACAGAAATGGTATAAGTACCAGCAAGAGCAAATCCCAGACTACACCAGGGGCTATGCTTGCTCTGTTTTAGCATCTGGAAACTAAAGCATATGTTGAATGTTAGCCTGGGTGTACACAATGTGTCCTATTTATTTAAGGCTTCCTTTGAAGGCACAGCTTACAAGTTTATTTCTTAGGGGTACAGATGTCAGACCTAATTTAGCATTCACTGAAATTTGGATACTCCTGAACAGCAAAAAGGCAACATTTTGGGGGAAGAATGTGGCTGTGATCTGAGCAGTGATCTGTCAGTTTCATTTATGTAGCTCAAGGATAACTGAAAAAGAGGAAATCCTAATGGAAATTTCAATAAATTAGAATATGTTTTCTTTAAAGCATTATTTGCAGTGCTTTCATATCTAGTCGAGCTATTTGTGAAATATTCTCATGGACAGGAAAACATGCTGGATGTAAACCAGAACCATTATTGCAAAAGATTGTTTTTTTTTTTTTTGTAAGTAGTAGAAAAAAACCCAGAGACCACATACTGGGTAGGATTATGATTAAAAACATGTGAAGCACGTTGTTCTCTAATGCATGGGTTTATTCAATTACAATAATTTTGTAGGAATTTAATATTTTTATATTGGAGACATTTAAAAAAAAAATGTTTTAAACATGTTTATTTCATAAATGTAAAAATGTTCAGGAAACAGAGATGCCATTTGTCTTTTTCTAAAAACAAAATTGAAGAAAGGGTCTCGGGATACATCTACAATTTATCAATATCTAGAACTACATTCAATATGCAACTTAGAAAATGTGCTGAAAACGTTACATATTTATTAATGAATGTGTGAAAGAAAGGTATCAATATTATTTTCTGTGCATCAATATCTATTAAAACGTAGATCTGGTATAAATATTTTAGGTGAAGAAACTTACTATTAGCATATAAATTTGCAACAAGCACAAAGTGATACAATGTGTATAAATGGGTATCAGTAACAATGTGTATAAAAGGTAAATCAGTAACACAGCAAATGAGAAACAGGAAAATTAGTGCTGCTGGCGTGTACACATAGCATATGGACACTTAAAATAACCTGTTTCATGGGTTCAGTTGCAGCCCATCAGATGTCAGAAAATATGCCAGATCAAAGAAAACATACAGGTAACATTGCACATGCGTATAGCCTAATATGTCAGATAAGTAAATTAAGACAGGACAGAAAAGGGAAGGTATATGTCAGCGCTTAATACTACCAGTATAACATATTGTATCACTTTGTGCTTGTTGCAAATTTATATGCTAATAGTATTTTGAGCAGTTTGGGTTATGTTACCACACACAAGAATTGCTACATTATGTCAGCACTCCTACTTAGGCTAAGGCCCCGCTCCCAGAGTCAGCGCATCCGCACTGCTGACAGGCGGTGCGCTGAGATACACAGACCGCGATATGCGGTCTGTAGGGAGCGGGAGGTGGGCGGGTGGTGGGCGGTTTGACAGGGAGGGGGGGCGTGGCTTGAGCGGAGAGACCCGCTACTCTCCCCCCCCTCCCTCCACGGACTCGGGCTGGAGCTGGAAAGGTAAGTTTAAACACACACACGCAGGCACTCATTCATACACACACACACGCGCACACACACACACAGGCAGGCACTCACGCACTCATACACACGCGCGCACACACAGGCAGGCACTCACGCACTCATACACACACATACACACACACACAGACAGAGGCAGGCACTCACGCACTCGGGCACACACATACACACACAGACAGGGACACACACACAGACAGGCACTCACCTGCTTTCACGCCACACTCCTCCCCGCTCCCCGAAGCCTCTCCTCCTCCCGAAGCCTCCCCTCCCCTCCCCATTGGCTCACAGCCACACACGTCACGCGTCAACGCTAGGAAACACCATTCTCTGGTGTCTCCAGCGGCTGACGCGCCACAGCGTGTAGTCAGCTGTGCAGCCAGTGGGGACCGGGACCGGCTCGCGAGGATTCCCCTGCTGGTGGGGAACTCGCTACATTGCCGCCCGCGCCAACGAGCGCAGCGGGACCGAGGCCTTACTTGTAGGGAATGACTTGATATATTGTCAGTGCGAATTTATTTAACCAGCGCTTATACAGTTTACCATTAGGAGCTTCAAACCGGGAATATTTGTGTATCTATGTGGATATATTTCATGGTTGACACAATATACATAGTTTGAGACACATTCTCCTTTTATATGAGACATTCCATGGTGGGCTTTGGAGGAGCCTATATCCTCTATCTTGTGTCACCACCACCTAATTTTAAATACACTTGTGTTTATACCCTACACTCCCTGTTTTTGTCCCTTAGTCTGTTTTAATAAAGCTTTTTTGTTTTGCCTCGTTTGGCACAATAGGCTACAAGCCTGGGACCATTTTTTCTGCCCCACCTATTGTTTGTCCTCATAGAGTGCAATTGTGGGTTTCTTGTCCAACCAGGATTTACACCCCGACTGGACTTCTATGTTCATATTCTTCCATCAGCACAGGTGGCTAAAATCAGAGGCTCAGTCGGCAAATGAGCCACCTGTGCTGAAGCTGGGACATCCTTAAAACCTGGCATGTTGGGAGTCTTGAGGACTGGAGTTGAGCACATCTGGTGTATATTATAATGCACACTAGACTTCAAGATAAACAGCAGGCAAATAATAAAAGTACTGTACCAGTTCTGTGATACAGGGTATAAAGCTAAACTTGGATTGGTATGCAGACATCGATGTTGGTATTTAGGATGGCTTATTTGACTTGAAATATATTCAGGGTGACTGTTTCCGAGAGAATTTCCAGCATGTCACTTCAGCCTGGACAAACAGGAGTAAAAATCATGCCAAAAATAAATCTCCTCTTATGTGCTAAAACAAATCCTGCAGGTAAGATTTCACAGCAGCAATAATAAAGACAGGTGTAAGACAGAATACCAAAAAACTGTTTCAGGTTGCCTCTAGTGGACCATAAAAGAAATTGAATGTCAACAATTAGCTAATGATTCTGGTTTGCTTGATACACCAAATCATCTCTGGAGGGTCCTGCAGTGCGTTGCATAGCATGCCATAGCTGTATTCAGTGCATTGGAAGCCTAAGCAATATTGAAGTGGGTAAAAAAAAGGGAATTTTCAGAATGCACAGCAAATATGGGAATATTGGAGCCAATAGATGTTTTTCTGAATTGCTGAGTTTTTTTTTAATTTCTGATGCTTGAAACATCCACTTTGTATAGCATCTGGTACATTGGCATGTGTCGAAGGCTGCCAATGTGAAGGCACACACGTGGCTTTTAATAGCATTAGTTTCTAACAACCCAAATCTTGTATGTTCCATAGCACGCCTGTGTTGTGTGGCTGCAGTCCCAGAAGCATACAGATAACTGCATCTCCTGCTGTACCTGTAACAATCTAATTGTATAAGTCTGCCCAGTCAAGCATCCCCAGCTCATGACTTGGAGACATGAAATTCATTGTCATTATTGTCCCTGTCATTTTGGATCATTATGTCTTACTGCAGAATTTTCCTCACTCCGCTGCTTTTTTTACCTCCAGGAATCAGGGATTATGGTTGAGGTTGGGGTGGGGGCAGAGCTGTGAACTACATTTACCTTAAGGGAGCCACACATTAAACTGTTTTTTCTCTCTGACTTGCTGGATTTGACCATTTGTCCACCACTAGAGCAAAGATAAAATGATGAATAATCTATGTAAATGTATGCTTTCATATCTTTAAACATGAATACATTTGAAGCATAGTTATGTCCATTTTGAGTAGTTTTGAATCATTACCATCTTCTTTCCTGTTAATCTCTACAATAGATTGTAACTTCTCTCCTCTAGAATAGCTAAAAAAAAAAAAAAACATTTAAAACCTAATTAAATTTATTTTACATTTATTTAAAAAAACTTTTTTGCGATTATTTGCAACTAAGAATCGAAATCTTTTCAACATTATCGTTCAGTTTATTTTTGTACAAATTTAAAACAGTTCGGGAGAAGGAGTGACCTGAAGCATGGAGAATTGGGTTCTGTTGGAATCCCAATATCCGCTGCTTGTGAATTTGAACATTGGATTATAACATCTTCATGCAGGATTTCATCGCGCCTGTATTTCTATGTGCAGTGCTGTCTAGTTGCACTCTAGTCTAGTCTAGCTGTCTTGTGCACTAATAAAATGTGCACTCTAAAATAGGAATGGAGTATGAAGTCAATTCTGTCCTGGATTTACGAGCGGGTTAGGCTTGAAATTGGGCGCTCCCTAGAGGTCTAGCTTTATAAATGAAGGAGGGGGAAGCGTGGTGGTCACTGTCACTGGCAACGAAGGGACGTCAGAGGCTGGGCAACATTTTAAGCATTTGTAGGAGAGACCTTACGCCCGCCCCCACATTTGCAGGCCTAGCCTTACAATGACATAGTTGCATAATAGATGCGGTTGAAGAAAAAAATAAATAACAATGCCAACCTATGTTAAATTTAATTATTTCAGCTATTCATCCTAGATTTATAATTCTATTGATCCAGAGGAAGGTAAACAAAAACTGCAGTGAAACATTTGCTAATTATGTCTCGAAAGGGGGAAAAATAAATTCCTTTACGACTTCGGTAACGACAATCCGATGTCTCGATGTATAAAGATCATTCCTATATTGAATTTATTTGGCATATTCCTGAATACCTTTCCTTTCTAAAAAGTTGTCCAACCTTTTCTTAGAGATATCTACTGTATCTTAATGGGCAGGAAATCCCGCATTGGTTGCCCTTATTATATAGGAACCCTTCCTTTGCTGCTGGTTAAATCTCCTTTCATCCAATCTCACGGGATGACAAAGTATACAAAAAGAAGAAAACACAGCGCACAACTCCTAGTGAAATCAATATATTATAAACTGATTATGTGAAAGTGGTAAAATATGCACGTACAAGAAATCAATATATTCAGGCAATGCATGGATTTTGGCACATGTTACCAGCACGAATCCGCATCTGGCCAGACTGCAAAGGTATGAAGAGTAGACCAACAGCTTGGGTGATGTAATGTAATCCCTGGTGTCCTCTGTCTTGCTCAGTTACTAATCCTCTGATCTGCAGCCGTCTGAAGCACCGTAGCTATTGCTGCTCCGAGTCTCTCACAGATTCACTTCCTAGGGTGACGTCACTCGAGTCGCGTCATCTGGGCGGTACGGAGGCTCCAAGGCTCAAATCGGCATCCAGAGGCAAACGATCGTGCGTGCCAAAGTCTCAAAATGTATAGCTTGTAGCTTGTACAAAAGTTCGTATAGATGGAGGTATATGAATATACCCCTTGAATGAACGCAATTTTCAATATCCTACGCGTTTCGTTAAAAACATCTTCGTCATGGATGCCGATTTGAGCCTTGGAGCCTCCGTACCGCCCCGATGACGCCACACTAGGAAGGGAGTCTGTGAGAGACTCGGAGCAGCAATAGCTACGGTGCTTCAGACGGCTGCAGATCAGAGGATTAGTAACTGAGCAAGACAGAGGACACCTGGGATTACATTACATCACCCAAGCTGTTGGTCTACTCTTCATACCTTTGCAGTCTGGCCAGATGCGGATTCGTGCTGGTAACATGTGCCAAAATCCATGCATTGCCTGAATATATTGATTTCTTGTACGTGCATATTTTACCACTTTCACATAATCAGTTTATAATATATTGATTTCACTATGAGTTGTGCGCTGTGTTTTTTCTTCTTTTTGTATACTAGTTCCAAGGGATGTTGAGCCATCCAGATTTATACAGCAGCAGACTCTCTCTTTTGGTTAAAGGTTTTTATTATTATTGATATTCACCTTGTATTCACAGATTGCTAAATAGTGATCATTTTCACATTTTGGTGGGTCACAAGTTATAAGTTATATTTAAACATATGTAAGTATATATATATATATATATATATATATATATATATATATATATATATATATATATACTGTGTATATATATATATATATATATAGTATATATATATATATATATATACAGTATATATATATATATATATATACTTACATATGTTTAAATATAACTTATAACTTGTGACCCACCAAAATGTGAAAATGATCACTATTTAGCAATCTGTGAATACAAGGTGAATTGTTAAGTGATATGCAAGTATATATATATATATATATATATATATATATATATATATATATATATATATATATATATACTTGCATATCACTTAACAATTAGTAGCGCAAATTATTATTCTTTTTTTCAAGGGATGACCCCATGTTTGTAATGTCTTTGTGATAAAGTTCCAGAAAGTTTCTTGTATTGACCTTTAAATATATTTTTTGTAAATAATGATCATATCCCCTTTTTTTAGATCCTTCCAATCTAGGTGCAAATATTTTCACTCTGACCAATTTCCGTTATTTTATACACTAACCTCTTGTGTGGCATTGTATCAGCCTTTGCAAAATGTAAGTAGACCTCGTCGGCAGTATTAGTCTAATTTCGTACTTTCTGCCTCAAAGAAACCGATAAGGTCAGTTTGAAATGACCAATCCCTCAGAAATCCATGCTGACTATTACTAATTGTTTTGTTCAATATGTGTTAAGGAATATTATCCCTTAATAAACATTCAAGTAGATTCCCCACTATTGTCAGGCTTACAAGTCTGTAATCCACTGGCTGTGATCTACTGAAGCTCAGTTTTTAAATAAAGGCGCCATGTTGGCTTTATGCCAATCTTGTGGTACTGCGCCTGTAGAAATGGAGTCCTTGAATATTAAATATAACAGACTGACTATGACCGGAATGAGTTTCTTAAAAACCATTGGGTGTATACCATCGAGCCCAGCGGATTTATTTGCACTAATTTTATCCGTCGCCTTTGCGCTTCTTCCTGTGTTAACCAAATCTTACTTAATGTTGAGGTTGTGGCTTCCTCTTGTAATATTTTTGCAATTGGCGTCTCCTTGGTATAGTATATACAGAGGCAAATAATTTGTTTAATACCCCTGACCTCTCCTTATGCCCAATAAGGTCTTTGCCCATGCCACACTGAAAGATTCCTATGTTCAGTTTTACTATGTTGTTGCTATTCATATTAATGACTTTTTTGAGGATTTGTTCTCTCTTTCCATTGCAATCTTTTTTTTTTTTTATGATTTTTTTTGCTTTTCTGATTATCCTTTAGCAACTTTTGTAATATTCCAAATCATTATGAAACTATGCCTCCCAATTCTGACTTCAGCAATGTAAATGTCTGCCCCTTCTTCTTTCAATTTTTTTCTCCTACCTGTTTATTTAGCAACATTGGTTTGGATTTGTTTCTTTTACATGCATTATCCAAGGGTGTACACTGATGAGTGTATTCGTCAAACAATGTTTTATAGATTGTCCATTTATCTTCTGTATTTTTCCCCACAAAATGTCATCCCAATATGTTCCTGGAAGAAACCTCCTTAGCCAATTCCCAAAGGTCCAACTAGCTTCTTGAGGTAGCGCATTGCACTGGTAGAGTTACTGAAAACTGTACCTTGGCAGTGCTTGCCTTATTCTTGCGGTCTAGATCCCTGAAATAATTTTTAGGGCCCTTTACCTTCCTGTAACTTAGTCATTGATGCATTCATAGCAACATAGAGTCCATCTCTGCCCTTCTAATCATTGTCCCCTACACTACAGCTTGCCTAGGTCTGTGAGTATCCCAAATCTCCTCTGTGCCGGAGGGACTATTCCATTGGCTCCTAGAGGTATTCGCCTGCCTCAGCATTGCTGTTCCTGCTGGATACCTGAAGGTTGATGGTATCGCATGATAATTTAAGAGTTGTAAAGTAATAAGTAGAAAGGCCAACAAAAACTTCCATAGAATATGGATGATATAATTGTTGTTGCATGAGGGATAAAAAGTACTGTAATTTGGCCCAGGCCGTTGAGTATATTTGGTTTTCAGAGCAAGAACATGCCACACAAGTTGATGAGCCAAACTGTGGTGACAGCATTTGGAAATATTGCTGCAAGATACAATCCAGAACCTGTGTGGTCTTGTGAAGAAATTAGAGATACTAAGTTGACATCCTTGCCTTCTAAGATATCTTTGCAAAGAGGACTAGGCTGTAGTTGAGAAGCGGTAATGATGGGAGCAGAAGCAGGTGATGGATGCAGTACCTGTTGGCAGAGGAGGATTAAGTAAGGAAGCTGATGGACATGGCGACTGGTTTTGCTGGAGTACATGAGCCTCCAGTATAGAGAGATATCTGAATTTGTGCAAGTTCGTTGAATTGAGGGAGGAGCTGAATAGATCTATGATGGAGACTAAGGCTGCGGCCATAGTGCGGGCACGACAGAGCGCTAATAGGCATGCATGCCTGTTGTCTCGGTGATCCGGGGACTCTGTTCACTCGTGTGACGGTGAGGCGTGGCTGTGACGTCACCAGGCTGGTTCGACCTCATTGGTGGAAACGCTCACGTGACGCGACCATACCGAGAATAATCTAATTTTTTTGTCTGCAAATCCTGACGCGCTGCTGCGTATGTCACATAGCGCGCAGAATGACTGAACTGGTGCACTTACACAAATTTGTCCATGACGCGCGCGCCGCCACGTGCACTCAGCCTTAGATGGATGAGCAGGAATTGGCATTTGGAACAGTCTGCTGCCTTAGCATCGTTGGAATGAGGGTTGCCTCTTTTTTTATTCAATTTGGCAATGAGTTTTGGAATAGTCCAATGGCAAATGGAAGATTGACGAGTAAAGATGTGACCGTTCTTACTGTTCCCAGTTCTGCGATCACGCGCAGTTCTGTAATCGCACCAATTGCGTCCCGGGAAGATTAACGCTGTAAGGGATGGCCTCCCAGAGCACCGCCACGGCTGCCACCTCCCCCAACACTGCATTTTTAACTTTTTGGGTTTCGGTGCCAAAAACAGACTGGTCACATCTATATGAGGCGGCGTAACCCAACTATGAGACCGTTAAAAAGGGCCTTTTTTTGGGTTTTTTTCTCTTGAAGGCCTAAGTGAGAGAGCAGCGAAGAGAGGCTATAATTAAACTATATCAAGATGAAATGCTTCTTGGATGTAACCGTTCCTAGAGAAGCCCACTGGGTTTTATTAATCCCGGCCACTAATAAATCAAGGGCAGCTATAAATGAAATAATACAACAACGAAATAAAGCTAAAACTGATACCTGTAGATTTAAGAAAATAGCGGGATAGGGGAGAGGAGAGTGCAATGCTTGCATAGCGAGATGGTCCGAGGGAATGTAGTGCTCACGTCCAAAGCAGAAGTGGGCACGTTCGGTGCTGTGGAGCGCCTTAACAGTGAGCCTGAGGGGTAGGAAGTGGGGGAGGGGAGCATGGCATGCCGGGTGAGCGGCCTCTGGAGGAGCAGGTACAAGGGGGCGGTGCAGTCTCCTAACGAGGAGGAAAAGGACGTGGATGAAAACAGTGCTGAGAGGCTGGAGAAACACCGAGAAGGTGATGGAGTCCAGATTTTCAATAGAGGAGGGATGGCGGACAGATAGAATTAGGGAGAGGGGTAATGGGGGTGTTGAATGTCTGCCGAAAATGGAGGAGGGAAGGAGTAAAACAAGCAGAGGGTTGGAACTATGTGAAACCGGTGCAGATGAGCTTCTGGCGGCAGACATGCACATTGCTGAAGACTCACTAGCAATGAATGGACAGAGGTTAGAGGCAGGACGTTTCTTTAAAGCAATTGTGACAGGGGCTTACAGCAAACACCACCATTTTGGCCTCTCAATTGCCAGATCCCCGCAGAAAAAAAATCCTAGGTGTTTCTTAGCCTAGTTGATGGCTGATTCAGAAAGCAGTACCGTCGTCTGGTACTGCTTATCCAAACAATCTCCATCCATCTGCCAGATTGCTCATTCAGACTGGAGGTGTGCATTTAACCAATGTACAAACTCTCTAATAATACTAGTTTTGCTTGCAAAATTCATTAAAATTGCTAGATTTGCTTAATGCCGAAATTGCAAGTAGGGCACAGACACCATATTTCACTGAAGGCTTGCAAAATTGTAACTATTAGTCCTTTGAGGCTTGGAAAAAATGTATCACCACGAATGGAATTTGGGCAAAAACGAACTGTAAAATGTTGCCTTCATACAGTTTCATGCCTTCTGCATTTTCCCAAACCTGGTTTGTATCTGTTAATTTTTAGGTTTAAGCACGGATTTCTTCATTTTAGTATATGATGTGGACTGTGCCTAACCTATGTAATCACCTAAAAGCCCTACCGGTATTACCTGTTCTTTTTTGGTGTATCGTTAACAAATGGGAAATTAAACATCTTAAAAGCAAAATGTTTGACAAGAAACACAATGAGCTGACATGTGCATTTTATGTGACATATAAGAATACCTAAATATAAATTGTAGGCAAGAAGAAGAAATGCAAATTGTTAGTGTAATGGATGTTAAGTATGCAAATCTGCTCAACTGATCGCTACAGTGCTATCCTAATTCAAGCATGAATGTCTCAAAGTATTTTGAAGGAATAGATGGACACATCACTTGGGGTCTTAGGCCATTATAGTTACCAAATGTCTATACTTTTCACATTATAAACAGCCCCTGCTGTTACAGCATGACAATCGCTGAGTGCTAATAAGAAAAAATACAATGGAATTAGGGTTAGAATAAAGTAGGAAAAGTCTGAGAAGGTTAAAAATGTAATATTATTGTTTCCTGTGAAATGTTTCTGAATAAAGGTTTCCTATTCTGTAATTCCTCAATTATGTGGGCCATACATGTTTGAATTGATGGTGTACAAATGGGTATCTTCTCTTCCACACATAACTTAATCTATTTTAAAACAAATCTTCTCCTTTCACATGGCCAATAAAACTTTAAATATAAAACAGAAATAAGATAATCCAGTTTGTAGAAAAACTTAACTACTTGATGGGGAATTAAATGTTGACAATAAAAAATTACTGTTTTAATTGCTAGTGACTGTGTCCTCCTTCCAGTCTGAATTTTCACCCTGCTCTGCTAGGTGCCACCAACTCAATATATATTGGTTGCAAGAGATAAAACCAAGTGAAACGTGAACAAAAGGTGTGGAAACATTGTGGTTACAGCACAATCCAGCAAAATGCTATAATGTCAGACGGACAACCGGCTTTATATCCTCTTAATTCTAAAAGATCTTATTTCAAGAGTTACAATGTAGGGAATTTATTGGGAGCCTGAAAAAATGATGAATGCTCTGAAACAGTTTTGTCCTTTTGTAAGAAGATGTTGGTAAATGCTCTGTGGCAAACATCTGTGTAAAATATGTCACCTTATTCCTGGCAAAGGCTGTTGGCAAAGAACAGCAATTAGAAAACAACCCTAAACACCTGCTGTCATACGTGTGCCATGTACAGTATCTCCTATTTCTCCATGTAATCATTTCTTAAATCACAGAGAGCAAAATAGGCTGATACATTGACTCTAAGAGGTTATTCATTAAGCTGTGATAGTGCCGATCAGGGCACTATCACATGGAATCTCCCATTGGCTTCCATGGGTATTTCTGTGCGATTTTATAATGAATAACGCCCTAAGACATTTTGAATATATGTCTCTTGGGGTTATTCATTATATCCGCACCAATTTCATGACAAAATTAGACTTTATAAATAGCTCCAGATATCTTTACCTATTCACATGCAAATTCTAGGAATACTCTGGGACTGATGAAGATAAATTACTTCCAATAATCACTCCCCAAATCGCTCAGTGATGCAAGCAGAGTAAAGTTGACCCAAAGCACCTTCATACATTGATGTTAATGTATACAACATAAAAAGTGTTGTAATGCCTATTTGACACTCTTTATGCATATCCTCTAGTACAGGGGTGCACAAACGTTTCCCCGTGCACACCCCTGCCTGCTCTCCTCGGCCTGTCCTGCTCGTCCCTGGCGTCAAGTGACGCGCAAGGTCATGTGACGTCCCTGCCTGCTCTCCTCGGCCTGTCCTGCTCGGCTCTGGCGTCAAATGACGCGCAAGGTGATGTGACGTCATATTGCCATGGTAACGTGACCCGCGGCATCATCTGATGCCGGTTACCATGACGACGCGTCGCTGGAAGGGAAGGTAAGTGTGTTATAGAGGCCTTGCGCGGTCCCCGGGCATTTAATTATGCCTGGGAGGAGAGCGTGGGACCTCTATAACTGTCGCGCCCCCCAGTTTGCGCACCCTGCTGTAGTAGATTAATGTTTAGTCTCTCGGGCAGCAATATATTTAAAAATCCTTATGTTCATCTCTATACACACCACAAAAAAGCATGCGTTTCTTTTCACTGCAGACAGGGCTGCTGACAGATTTCCCTGGGCCCAGGACTAAAGTTTTGACTGGGTGCCCCCCCATTTCACACTTCACAAGCCCCCTCTATTTCCCCACCCACCCACTTCCCATGTATTTCTCTCCCTGCTGACTCTTACCCCTCTCTCTTCCTCATTTCCTCTCACACCCCCTCTCACTTTCTTCCCCCCTTCCACTATTAATTACCTCCCTCTCACTGAATCTACTCCCTCAACATCCCCCTCCTCACACTCCTTCCCTCCTTCCCCCTGGTCCCACACACACAATTCCCCCCCCAGCCCCACAATAATTACCTCCCCACAAATATATACTTATACTACCCCCTCTCAAATATATACATAAACTACCCCCTTCAAATACATACTTACACTACCCCCTAAATACGTAAATACATTGCCCCCCAAATATGTACTTGCACTACCCCCCCAAATACGTAAATAAACTACCCCCAAATACATACCTACTAAGCCCCCCCCCCCCCCGCCAATACATACTTACCTTGGGCATGGTCTCAGGCTGCCTGGCCCTGGCTTTCCCCAACGGCTTCTAGCCTCCCTCACTCTCCCTTGCCGGGCCTCTCTCTCATGCCGATGCGTGCCGGAAGCTGGGTCCAGTTTCTGGTGCGCACCGGCATGAGAGCGAGAGAGGGTCCTGTAGCAGCGAGAGAATGAGGCAGGCCAGCAGCAGCTGGCGAGAGTCGGGGACTAGCGGCATCCAGAGGCCAGGCAGCCGGATGCAGAAATTGGGCCTGACCTCTGACCTCAAAATTACCAATAGCTCAAAAGACGAGCACTGCGCAGGTTTTGCAACAAGTTCTTGTACATAATTCAGTGTTAAATATCCAGGTAAAGATTCTTAGAATAGATAAGCAAATTACCACCTAAAGCATCAGTCCATGCTATCTGCCATTTTTTTTTACTTTCTTTAAGAGATCTGTACTTCTCCTATCCAACAGTTTGAATTTTTAGACTGATGCTCCTTTGAACATTCAAAATATGAAGTGTCCAGGAGCTTAAAATGGAGTCTCTCTCCAGAGCCCAATGCAGTCTAAACGTATCAAGGTAACCTCTGAAACAAATGAGATCTGGCGAATGAAACAATGTCCAAATATCAAATTATGGAATCTGACATACATTATTAGTGTCCAGTTTGGATGGTCCAGGAACCTTCAGATGTATCACGGGGACAGTCTCACGATATGTGAAAATAACAGACTGACACACAGACAAACCTCAACAAATTAACAAACTGACAAATCAACTAGACAACACCTAATGATAAGCTAGAAAACGAATTTAATAAAATAATTTAAAAGGACACATGTCTAGATCACAGGGAATTAATGACACTGTTGCTCTTCTAATGAGAAAAATTGGAATCCTACTTGAGACAAGCAGGATTCCGAAGAGCATTAGGGATAGTCTCTATCTAATGTAGCTGGCTTCAGATCGCTGTTGGTATTGTCCCTCCAGGGCACACAAACAGACGCTGTCAGTGTAGATGTTCTGATGCCTCCTGCGTTCTCCTCGCGGTCCGTTCTGGCTGCGCGCGCAACGCGGAAGTGATAGAGCAAAGCCGAGCTTTGCGTTCAATCACGTGTCCCAGGATCAGCTGTTGTGAATGCCTTCACCTCTAACCCTACGCGTTTTGTGAAACGTCACTTCCTCAGGCATATGTCACATCCATGGGTATGGCCATCCAGACTGGACATTAATGTATGGTCATTCCATAATTTGATATTTGGACATTGTTTCAGGCGCCGGATCTTATTTGTTTTATGTTATCTTGTCTGATCTGCATCGGTCAATTTTTCCAGGCAGCTTAGCTTATATGTAACAAAAAAAAACTTATACATATAACCAGTGTTCGACAATCATATACATTTAGACGCCCGGGGCGAGTGGATTTAACCTCCGGGCGAGTAAATATTTTCCCAAGCAGCACACGTGTTTCTTTTTATAAATTTCCCTGCTCGCGCTGAGAAAAAAAAAGAAAAAACCCCTACCTGACAGCTGATTGGCGCGCGCTCTCAGGCTTTGTGGGCGTGCGGCCAGGCTCTAAATGAGCCTGCCCCTAACGAGCAGCCATTCTTTTCCCATGGAGGACACAGTAAGTACCATCTGTGCCTTCCCCCCCCCTCCCTTCCCTCCCCGGCGCTCCTGCTGCCCGCAGTTATGGAGATGGTAGCAGGGGTGCCCCCTCATGTCCCCGCTTCCCCCCGATCCCGTGTCAGAGAGTGCGGCGGGAGATGGGAGCGGGGATGCCCCCTCATGTCCTGCTTCCCCCCGGTCCCGTGTCAGAGAGCGCGGCGGGAGATGGGAGCGGGGGTGCCCCCTCAGGTCCCCGCGGAGCAGGAGATGGGCGCAGGGGGGGGGGGGGGAGAGAGGTGTGTGTATATGGGAGCGTGTGTGTGTGTATATGGGAGCGTGTGTGTGTGTGTGTGTGTGTATATATGGGAGAGTGTGTGTGTGTGTGTGTGTGTGTGTGTGTGTGTGTGTGTGTATGTATATATGTATGTATGTATATATATATATATGTATATATATATATATGGGAGAGTGTGTGTGTGTGTGTGTGTGTGTGTGTGTATATATATATATGGGAGAGTGTGTGTGTGTGTGTGTGTGTATATATATGGGAGTGTGTGTGTGTGTGTATATATGGGAGTGTGTGTGTGTGTGTATATGGGAGTGTGTGTGTGTATATATGGGTGTTTGTGTATATGGAGAGTGTGTGTGTGTGTGTGTGTGTGTGTTTGTATATATGGGAGTGTGTGTATGTATGTATGTATAATATATATATATATATAATGTGTGTATATGTATATATATATATATATATATATATATATATATATATATATATATGTATCGGTATATATATATATATGTATATATATATATGTATGTGTATATATATATATATATATATGTATATATATATATATATATGTATATATATATATATATATATATATATATGTATATGTGAGAATGTGTATAGGAGTATGTGTGTGACACCTGAGATACCCCCCCAGTCAGTCACCCCCCCTGCCCCAGTCAGTCAGTCACCCCCCCCTGCCCTAGTCAGTCAGTCACCCCCCCTCTCTGGTCTGTCTCCCTCCCACTCTCTCTGGTCTGTCTCCCTCCCCCTCTCTCTGGTCTGTCTCCCTCCCCCTCTCTCTGGTCTGTCTCCCTCCCCCTCTCTCTGGTCTGTCTCCCTCCCCCTCTCTCTGGTCTGTCTCCCTCCCCCTCTCTCTGGTCTGTCTCCCTCCCCCTCTCTCTGCTCTGTCTCCCTCCCCCTCTCTTTGGTCATTCTCCCTCCCCCTCTCTCTGGTCTGTCTCCCTCCCCCTCTCTCTGGTCTGTCTCCCTCCCCCTCTCTCTGGTCTGTCTCCCTCCCCCTCTCTCTGGTCTGTCTCCCTCCCCCTCTCTCTGGTCTGTCTCCCTCCCCCTCTCTCTGGTCTGTCTCTCTCTCCCCTCTCTCTGGTCTGTCTCTCTCTCCCCTCTCTCTGGTCTCTCTCTCTCTCCCCTCTCTCTGGTCTCTCTCTCCCCTCTCTCTGGTCTCTCTCTCCCCTCTCTCTGGTCTCTCTCTCCCCTCTCTCTCCCCTCTCTCTCCCCTCTCTCTCCCCTCTCTCTCCCCTCTCTCTATCTGGATATCTTATTTACCCTCTATATCTTAACTGTCCTATACTACACCAAAATAACCTATACTGTTTTCTTCCAGATCTAACTCGGATCACACGGAAGACATCGGAATCCCCCCTAACCCAGAAGACAGGTAGAAAACACCTCCCCTCCAACTTATAACATTGAGGGAATGAGGTACCTGGACATTGAGGGACTGCGGATCAGGTAAGATCCCTGGCGGGATTGCTGCTTTAGATATTGTGAAGCGGGAACGTCCAGACACTTGTTAAGGGGTTCAGGAAACTAGTCAATCACATCTGGCACATTTTATTTCTAGATCCGACATTTACAGACACACACACGTAACAAGGACTAATTGTAGTATAATGTAATACAATAAATACATTTATGTCAAAAACGAATGTTGTTCTGACTAGGAATTTATTAAATGTATTTTATTTATATATTTTATTTTAGAGAGGGTTTGGGGCCGGGACTAGGGGCGGGGTTGGGGGCGGGACTAGGTGGCGAGTAGATTTTTTTGGTTGGGCGAGTAGATTTTTGGGTGATTTGTTGAACACTGCATATAACAGCATAATAGTAATACTAATTAGTATCTTGGAGTATCAGCGCTATTAACACACCCCTTTCTTTGCACATGGTAACCTCTGGGGCATAAAAAAAATAGTGCTTGGGGGCCAGATACCAACATTTTATGAGTTAAACTCCTAAAGGCTTCAGTGTGGGGATTGGTGTATGAAATGAGTCTGCGGTAGTGAGAGTTAAAGAAGCAATCTGTAATTCATATTGATGACACAATTTTAGGTAACACTTTTTTTTCTATCTACATGGATCCCACCGTTTTTTTTAATGTAGTGTAACCCCTCCTTGCCCGGTCCAATGAAGTGATGCGTGGAGGTAGTGTTATTTAGGCATAAATGCTCAGTGTGTTTGGGTTACCTTTCTCTGGGTGTTGCCATCTGTGCATGCCGGTGGTGTAAGCGTTGGTTGGAATAAAGGGCGCCAGGAACTTTATTTGACAAACTACTTTCTTTTTTCTACATCTTTGACCTCATACACTCTTCTTCCCTGGGTGCTCAGTAGGGATGGGCGAAACACTCCAAATCCGTTTCCCGGCATTCAGCGGATAATTGTGACAAAATCCACCTCTGAATTTTCTAAATAAAAAAAAATCTCATGTTGTTAGCAGTCGCCAGCTGTGCATAAATATCCCCTGAAACCTCTCTCCAGATGTAACCAGGTCCCCCTTTCTGTACTGACCCCCCTCCTTCCGCTGCGCAGGGTCGCCGAGTACGAGGGAGTGCGGGGAACCGGTGTGCGAGCCACGCGTTACCTGGAGTTGCGGCCGGTTGTCAGGGACGCGATCGGGCCGGTTGCCGGGGACGCGATCGGGCCGTTGTTAAGGCCGCGGTCGCGTTTCTGCGGCCCCGGCGGCTCGCGGAGCAGGGCGCCGCCATTGTTGGGTGCGTTGCGCATGCGCAGGGACTAGGAGCACCTGGAGGACTCCAGGGAGTTCGCGCATGCGCAGTGAGGAGCCAGTAAAGCCCGCGAAGCCCTGGCAAATCAGAGGAGGGCTCTGTAAGGGGACTTCAAGTCCCATGAGCCTCTGGAGCGGCCCCATGACGCCAGGGAGCCAATAGGGCTGCAGGAGTTCTGCTTGCAACAAAGTGATACACTTCGCGGGCTTGGAGCACGCTAGTCAGTTGGTGAGAGTAGCAGCTAGGGGAAGGAGGTAGGGTGCAGGAGTCAGTGACTCCCTGCACTAGGCCAGCACTCCCCTAGGCCCCAGATAACCCTGAGACATCCTAGCTGAGTGTTGTAGGGACAAGCCCTAGGTTAGGGACTCTGCCCCATTATCTAGTTATTAGTAGTGAACCAAGAATATTGATCGGTTGCTGACAGAGAGCTGGACTATCTTCAGGGAGGCCAAGCCAGCAGTGACTGCGGCCTGCGGGCAGCATACAGATTCTCGTCAAGGCACAGCCGGTGTGGAGCTGCGGTGATATTATCCACGCCGGAATTCACCCCACGCGTAGGAGGATATCACGACGATCCAACCCCGGTGGTATAGCAGCACCCGTGGCTGGAGCCCGGGCAGGTAACCCACTACCTCACGTGCACCAACCAGGCCTATCACCAGACATAATGGCTGCGCAGTCACACACACACACTTGTAGGTGATTTGGGAGTGCTAGACATTGGGTTGGGTTTACTGGACACGGGGTGGGATCACTCTGTGGAGGTGCTAGCGTCCGCCGTGACGCATAAAGGTTAGCATCCGCCGTGACGTATAAAGTGTGGGCACCCGCCGTGGTGCAAGTTAGTTAGCATCCTGTAAGACGCCGTGGTCTGGTTGCCCTTAGCGGGGAACCCTTGTTGCTATGTGTTGATGTTACTTGTCTCTATATGCCCGTTAGTAAAGTCACCAGTTGTTATCCAATCTGTTGTACGTGGTTATTGTGTATTGTCCTGCGAGGAACCACTCCCCCTCTGGTGGGAGCCATCGCAGTTGGAGGCGCTGCATCGTTGTAAGTGAGTACCCCTAGTATAATTGCCCCAGGTTCCCCGTGGAGGAAGCTCAGCCCTCCTGTGAGCCAACAGGTAATGCACCACACCTATGGTAACATTGTATGTTTCTCCGCACCCACAGTATAATCTGCGATTGGGGGGGGGGGGGAAACTCGTTACACAAATAAATTAGGGAGACATGTCTGTGCTGAAAAAGGCGCATGCCTGAGGTACCTGGCTGAGAGATATGCAGATGAGTCTCCTCCCACACTCCCTAGAGGGATTTTTATACCAACTAATATAGTTGATAAACTATCCTAATAACCGGAATGGTGTCAGACCCAACAGGATTAGAACCCACAACAACTGCTTTTCTAAGCCACAGCAGTGTGAGCTAAACCAGCTGATGTTACTATATACTGCTGAACCCCGTTATAACGCGGTCCTCGGGGTACACTTAATACGACCTGATTATTACCGGGATCGTGATAAAAAAAATGGCCACCGCGATCAGGGATTCCGCGTCTGCTGGAGGGGGAGAGTTGGGATAGCTCTCCCTGAAGCTGGTGTCGCAGCGGCACCCCCACGCAGCATTACCCGGCATCTGCAGCAGCAGCTGATCTGTGTCCTGTGCAGAGAAGCTGTGAGGGGGGGGGGAGGTTGGGGGAAGGATCTCACGGAGCCTGGGCCGGGATATCAGCTGTCTGTGTATGTCCCCTGGCCAGGAAATGGCTCCCTTCTGTCCTCCCCCACCGGCGGAGGACAGGGAGGGAAAGGTGTGTGTGTGTATGGGGGGATGGGATGTGCTGGGGGGGTGATGTGCAGAAAGGGGGGGATGTGATGGGCAGGGGGGGATGTGTTGTGATGTGCAAGGGGGGTGATGTGCAGGCTGGGGATGTGATGTGCAAGGGGGGGTGATGTGATGGGAAGGGGGGGATGGGATGTGATGTGCAGTGGAGTATTGTGTGTGTCCATCTGTCCGTTAGCAATAAAGCTTTAAAAAAAAATGTGCTTTTAAAAAAATGGGAGCAACACTCACCCCGCGTTATACGCGGATCCGCGCTATAACTGGGTTGAGCTGTACTTGGTTTTGAGCTCTACTTCTCATTGAGTGCTCATACTGTATCTGTACAAAGAACATTACCCTCTTCTGGGCTACATAAGAATATCTAATAAGCCGTCTTCTGCCATGATACACCTGGTGCGGGAAGACGCCTTATAGTCCATTTATTTAAATAGGCTGTAATGTATTTCAGCACTGAAGGTGAATTATGGCATAACACTGCTTAGTAAATATGGCCCCCTGTCTTTATCCTTTATAAGATTAGAAGTACTAATTGAAGTCACACGCTCACTTTCTTATAGTACTTTCTCTCTGCATCTGCTTTATTTGCTGTGCTTCACCTTGTTTTTATTTGTGTGTCAGACAACATGTTTTATTTAATCTCTATTAGAATATGAAGAGAGAAAAGGCAATCCTTTGGTGGAGGTGTACGCCTAAATACTCCAAGTGGGTAAAATACCCCGTAGAGAGATTATAATGACCTGGACAAAGTAACTTTTAATACATATCCCATTAGAAAGAATGAGGAAGGTGCTGCAAAATAGAGAGTACATTAATGTAATACAATGTATCTGGGATGAATTAACCTAACGGAGTTAAAAAGTTATAAAGTTTATTAAGCGACAGAATTGACTGAATACTAAAAAAAAGTCCTTATAAAAAGTACAAGCTCAAACGGTGATCAAATAGCAATGTGTACTAGTCCTAGTAGTGAGACCTAGTACTTGGTGATAATTTAAGCAAAATAATCAGCAATGAACGAAGCCTGTATATTTATATTTGCAGAACAAAAAACTCCTGACTTAGAGCTTGTTTGATAATGCAGATTGAAAAATCAAAATGCATTAAATCATATGTTGGCTTCTTCCGAGGTGCAGTCACCCTGAAAGAGACCCTAAAATGTGTCCACTCCCAATTAAGCGATTTCTACACCAAGACAAATTTCCCTAGCCAATTCCAATCTGGGTTTCGTCCCAAACACTCCACTGTAACTACCCTGCTAAAAGTTTGCAATGAAATCCAGTGCGGAATGGAACGGGGACAACTCACTGGTGCAGTATTCCTAGATTTGGAAAGGCTTTTAACACAGTTGATCATGTTATCCTGCTTAACAAACTCCAGAGCTCTGGAATAGGGAAACATGCTTTAAACTGGTTTCAGTCCTACCTATCAGGAAGATCCCAACATGTGTCCATCTCAGGCTCTAACTCCAACCCCCTGGATATCACCTGTGGTGTCCCGCAAGGCTCTGTTCTGGGGCCCCTACTCTTCTCAGTGTCCATTAATGATCTTCCCACAGCTTGTAAGGAAGCCTCAATACACATGTATGCAGATGACACAATCCTGTATGCACACAGCCATAGCCTCTCTGACCTTCAACACATACTTCAGTCTGACTTTTTGAGACTCGAAAACTGGATTTCCCAAAACAAACTGTTTTTAAACACTGACAAGTCGGTAACAATGGTATTTGGGACCAAGACTAAATTTGTAAAGCTTCCAGTGACTGAGCTCCTGATTAGAACCAACGCTAAAACCACCCTAACACCTGTCACTAGTTTTAAATACCTGGGCTTATGGTTTGACTCCCACTTAACATTCGGGATGCACATTGATACCCTGACAACCAAGACCTATGCCAAACTAGGGGTACTTTACAGGAACAAATCCTCCCTAAGTCTCCTGGTCAGAAAGCGTATTGCACAGCAGATGCTAATGCCAATTATTGACTATGGAGACATAGTATATGGCTCAGCTCCTCAAACCCACCTTAGCAAACTTGACACCCTCTACAATTCAATTTGTCGTTTTGTTCTCCAATGCAACTACAACACACATCACTGCGAAATGCTCAAAGAACTAGATTGGTCATCACTCGAGTCTAGGCGCAAAGTTCACCTTTCCTGTCTCACCCTCAAATACTTTCTGGGCAAGCTACCCAGCTACCTGAACAAGCTCCTCACCCCTACCACATGCAGTACCTATCACCTGAGATCAGACTCCAAAAGACTATTCATGGTCCCAAGACTCAACAAAGTATCCGGACGTTCCTCCTTCTCCTTCCGTGCACCCCAAAACTGGAACAACCTACCAGAGACTCTCATATCCACCACCAGCTTAAGTTCTTTCAAATCTAAGGCTGTCTCACACTTTAATCTGGTCTGTAACTGTTTCATACGCTCATAATATATATTGTCTTTAACTGTGCATGCAATGTCTTGTATATAATGTATACCTTGTTCATTTATGTAACTGTATTTGTAACCATGTATTATTTTGTTTTACTCTGTGCCCAGGACATACTTGAAAACGAGAGGTAACTCTCAATGTATTACTTCCTGGTAAAATATTTTTTATAAATAAATAGATGGGTACATAGAAGTGATGTAATGCCCCCTGTGCAATCTATATAAACGAGATAACACAGATCTCGTCTAATAAGATGACATTTTTTAATATCCATATAGTATCAGAATATTCGTCTACAAATAATAATAGTGCTTCCTGTCGAGGGCCGGCCTTGGGGCAAAGTGAGCAGGGCGGCCGCCTTGGGCCCCGAGCCTTCAGGGACCCAGCGCTCCCTCTCTGTTGGCGCCAGGATCCAACTTCTATCTGACCAGAGTGGGGAGTTGGAGGGAGCGTGGGGCTCCCAAACATCTCCAGTTCCCCCCTTCAGTTGGGCGGAAGTTGGGTGCCGACAAAGAGTAGGGAGCATGGGGCCCCCGGCCCAGGTGGAACGTTTTTTTTGCTGAGCGGTGCGTGTGTTTTTTCTTTGCGAGAGAAGTCACCTTTTCCTGGAGCGGTCCGCCCCTTGTCACGTTGCCATGGTGACCGACGTGAAATAACGCTGCAACATTATATTATGACACAATACCATGGCAACATGTTACATGCCTCCGTGATGTCATGATGGAGCGAAGCTGCTGGAGTACAGCCGCTTGTCAAGGTAAGTCCCCTTAACTTTTTTTTTTTACCAGGAGGGGCTCGCTGCCAGCGTGCCCCCTTGGGCCACGCAACGTCTAAGGTCCGGCCCTGTGAGTAATTCCTAGAGCAGCAGAGGTGGCACCATTTTCTTCTAACCCAGTAGAGTGAATTAGCCCATGTTCTGTTCATCGTCTTCTTTTTTTTTTTTTTTTTTTTTTTTTTTTTTTTAATTATATGTCACTTGGCCTCAGTAACTCATAGGCCTCAGTACATATTATTACTTTGTAACCTTGAAAGTGCTTCAAGTACAACCAACAAATTGATATCCCTTTGGAGCTATGCTTTTAGTAGAACGTGTGCAATGCAACCCATCAGCTGGTTTAGCTCACACTGCTAGAACTGTTCTTAATAACAGAGATTGTGTGGGTTGAACTTCTGATCCTATTGGGTCTGACAGCACACCCAATTCCTAAGGTGCCTTAGACTTGACAATCCAATAACACTTTGTGTGCTGTGGGAAGCAAGTCGGATCCTTCCTGCAGTTTGTAGTGTTTTATTTATTTAAAAATAAAGTATTTCAATTTGGTATGTGTCTGGCAGATGGCACAGTGAATATTTTTGTCCCTGCTCTGTATTCCGTAGCCACTTTTGTTCATATCCTTCATGTAGCACCAAAATTAGTGCATATACCTGTAGTAACTCCCTTCCCCTGGCTTCCGTTAAAATCAGACCACTTTTACTTCCTGGTGAGACCATACAACGGAGATACCTAATAGATTAGTTACATTTGGGAGCAGTGAGCAGCTCAAAAGTAGGATGAGACAGTGACACTACCCATCAGCATGTTTAGCTCACACTGCTAGAGCTGTGACTTCTTGGGAAAGCAGTGGTTGTGAGTTTTAGTCCTGTTGGGTGTGACACCATTCCAGTCATCAGTTTGTATGGAAATGCTTTTAGGAAGTGTGGGATCAGAGGCAATTAAATATACTTTGCATATCTGGCAGCTAGGTACCTCAGGTGTGCTCCTTTTTCAGCACACACGTCTCCCTAATTTATTTGGAGGGACGTTTGAGGTGATCTATATATGCGTCTGGTAAAAAAATTAGGACTGTCCGCCTTCCTTTTTTAACAATCCAGCAATGATTTGTAAGATTCCGCGGGGCGGATTGTTCAAAATCTGTCTGAAAACGGATTGCTCTGTCTTTTTTTTTTTTTTTTTGAATGGCAGATTGGCCTTTTTGAGACTGATCCGCGGACCAAAGGAACTGGCCTATCTGAGGCGGATCCCAATTCGCCAAAAACATTTACCCATCTCTGGTGATCAGGCAGCATCCCAGGGAGGCACATGGCTTGTAACCTTGTTAGCACTTTTTGGGTGAATAAACGGTGATCCCTTGCATGTGGACATGAGGTTTGCTAGCAGCGTACCAGGACTCTATGCAGGGGTGCACTTTCTATCGAGGAGCCCAAGTCCTGTCATCCTGTGCAGATCC
This sequence comes from Ascaphus truei, assembly GCF_040206685.1. Taxonomy (NCBI): domain Eukaryota; kingdom Metazoa; phylum Chordata; class Amphibia; order Anura; family Ascaphidae; genus Ascaphus; species Ascaphus truei. Next base: position 85,960,678 of record NC_134489.1, on the reverse strand, counting down.
CTCCTAGTCCCTACATTGGCTTGCTAGTGTGCTATTTGGTCTTGTCTGAAGACAAGTCCTCTGTATGACACCCTGGGGCCCTTCTTGAGGAATCCCCTGGCATGAGTGTCATGCACATCCTCTATATGGAGATTAGGACGTTCCTAACCCTCCATTATAAGTGTCCCTAACTGCAAAATAATAAAGGTGACCATACTCGCTAACATATAGTTACACACATAAGGAAAGACGATATATACAGTGAGGCTCCTCTCCTCTTGTTCTCCAGGAACTTAAGGGCCTTGAAGCTTCTGCAACTCCATATATACCCTTCTGTGAGATTACCATCTCCCTAGATACAGGGGGAGGGGTTTGGATGTTGCTTAGTCCTTATGACACAGGTGGCAGACTAAACATCTTCTAGAAGGTGGGCATGATTGGAATTATACTTACTATCCTGCACCTGAGGGCAGAATTAACATCTTCCAGAATGTGGGCGTGGCTAAGCCTCTTCGGAGCTACTTTGCAAAAATATGTTGAAGGGCAGTTAACCCTTTAGGGACCTTAACGCCTTAAATATACATAGTAATCCCAGAAAGGGGTTACAGAAACTTAAAGCTATCAAAATAATTTGGGTATGGCAAAAATTGGTGTTCACTCTCTTAATGGGGAATATTGTTTTGATCCGTAGTGTGTAAATGTATGACATTTTACATTAAATGTAAAATACATCTGACAAAGAAACCGTAGGAGCTTTACATTTATGGTGTGAAGCAGGGGGTCTCCGGAGCTGAACCGCGTTAATTTGTTTCAGCTGCGGGACTCCCTCCTGCCCGTGATACTTGCCTGTAAAGGGGCTGCCGGAATCTCATATCTGTTTAATGGTTCCGCGTCACACAGGCCAATAGGAAGCTGCAAGAGATGACGTTGAGGCTTCCTTTTGGCATGCGGGACCCTTAAACAGACATTTTCTGTGCCCTGCTGTGGTTGCTACTGGCGGCCCTTTTACAGGTATGTATCTCGGGAAGCAGGGGTCCCCGGAGCTGAAATTGACACGGTTCAGCTCCGGAGACCCCCTGCTTCTCACCTAGTGCCCCCCCAAGAGGTAACGTCACTTTAACTTTACTGTGCTTTCTCAAACATTGTAATTTAAGGGTTTCACCTTTACTGTTGCTGAATATAGGCAGGATTCACAAAGCTGTGAAGATCCTTATTGGAGATTGGTGAATCTCCCTCTACAATCTTTAACCCATTTAGTGCCATCACGTAGTCACTAGCATTGGGATCACAAGGTTCCCACCCTCAATGTTAGAAATAGAAGTGAAAATCCACTTCTTGGTTTCTGATCGTGGCTAAGGGGTTAATTCTATATATAGACCTAAACGACAGCTCGCCCCACTTTCAAGAAAATCCCCATGGACTTCAATTGACATTTTTCGTCCAAAAGAAACCTGAATAACCACTTCATATATACCCTAAGTCACGTAAGAATTCCCTAAGATGCGATATGGGTTATTGCACCACGATTCTGCATTAACTGCCATTGCCTTGAATGCCAGATAACGCAGGATCGCGGTGTGATAACCCGTGTTGTATGTCGGTGAATTTTTCTCTCGGAGCAGTGATCACGATCCGCAAGAAACGGGAAGTGAACATCCGTGTGCTGGCGTTTGTGACATCGTTGAACGAGAGCAGGGCACTAAAAATATCTAAAGGCATTGCTTGCCAAAAAAGTATAGAATCCTCTTTTTTTTTTTCTTCTGTTCAGTGATAATTCCAACTTTTTAATGCTGTGACTGCTCTAGAGATAAACATTTCTTTTAAAAAGAATGATTTCTCTGGAGTTTTAATTAGAAGTCAGCATTCATGTATTAAACCAACAGAGCGTAATAAGTAGTTCCTGCTGCCCGTGTAATCAAAGGCAGTTGAAATCTTGACAATAATAAAGATGACAAAATAAAATATTTTCATACATACACTATCCAGTTATGTTCTGTCACTGCTTTTAGGGTGCTTTCTGGTTTTAACCACATTAGTGAAAAAAGTAACTTGCATTGTACAGTATTATTCTGCACCAGGAATGAGTAACTTGTGTCCTCAAGAGACACCAACAGGCCAGGTATTACAGATATCTCTGCGTCAGCGCAGGTGATTGTCTTCGACTGAGCTACTGATTGAGCCACCTCTACTGTAGCAGGGATATCCTTAAAAATATACCTGATGGTGGCCCTTGAGGACTGGAGTTGGCCACTCCTGCTCTACACAGTGATGCATTCTGCACGTAACTGGTTAAAGGAATGCCACAGTCTCACATTGATCCTTGTGATGCTCTTTCATGGAATAAACTGATCGGTTTCACTGCTTTATATAGAGAGACCAGAAATCTGTCTGAATCTGACAGAAATCATCAGCGTGCTGCTCAGCCTGAATGTGTCAAATGAGGAACACATCCGAAAGATAAAAGTACAGGAACAATTGTAGGCTTGTGGTTACTAAGGGGAGGTGGAAACTATTGTCTTTGCTATGCGCATGCTCTTTGAGATTTCATTAAACAAATAGCGAGTTTAATGGAGAAGCGGTTTCTTCGATATTGTTTACACAATGCTGTATGTATAACATTCAATACTATGGTCCTAATGTAAAATTGTAAACCCATTTGCTGTTGAAATCAACCATCTCAATATCAACATATTATTATTTTCTTCATGATTTCACAGACTTTTTTAAAATTCGTCATTCTCTTGTCTAAGAAAAACGACATCATTCAACTAATAAATAGCTTGTTTATTGATTTAACTTCATTACAACGAGGGGTTGAGGGGAGTGGACATCTGACCCACTAAACATTGATCCCCTCTTTGCCCTTTTGCCATAGACAGATTGTGTGTACCGGTTCAAAGCCGTACAGACATATCATATGCAAGATATTTTACTAAACCATTTGTATTAAGCATTAGGTGTGCTAGCAGCATAAATCAACAACCATATCCATTACACTCCCATCCTTTGTATCAGTATTATCTTGCTTAGAACTGATTCTAGCACACTGTGATTTGAGTTCTAACACGACTGATCAAGGAATCAGAAATTAATTATTCTAAGCACACAGACCCTGGTCCCAGAAATATGGAGTAATTTCTCTAAGCCAAGGAAATAATAAATAGAAAGTCTCTTGTGATGCTTGTATTTAAAGAGATTAATCATCCTTTACCTTGGTTCTCCTTTATGAAAGAGGTTTGATGATGTAAACACATCAAATTTGTCTTGATTTCTCAAAGCAGTTGTATTTTCATCTTATAATTATTTAGTGACTTGAGCAATATTAACGATTGTAAAAATAATCTATGTTAAAGATTTGTATGTATTGACTGTATGTGTTATTAAGGGTTGTTAATTAACACCAACGGCCTATCTTTGAATTAAGGACTGCAAATACATTGTTTATCTACTTTAAGAGATTTATAGTTTGTTGTTTTAATGCATCCTCAGACCTCCTAGGGATTTGTCATACGTCCCATTAATAAATAAACACACTTTTTTTAAATTTCTGAATTGTATTAATAGTGTAATTAGGTATTTGCTCATGTAAATAGGCCATGTGTTCGTTAAATTAGCCACTGTTGATGGATAGCAGGTTAATTCTATCATCTGGAAGAAACAATGTATCTTTAAATAATTCTTGTTAGATCTAGCCAGCCATCATGTATATTCAATGTGACAGGGACAGATGTGACAGATCGGTTCTGACACACTTCCATACCACAAGTCAGTGGCTTGAGGTGACTCATGTCCTTCCTTTGATTCTGTCCTCTGCTGCAGGACAACACAACGATGCACGAATGAACCTTGCCATCGCCCTCACTGCTGCCAGGTATGGTGCTGCCACAGCCAATTACACTGAAGTGGTACGCTTGCTGAAGAAGACAGATTCAGAAAGCGGCAGGGAGCGCGTCTGTGGCGCACGCTGCAGAGATGTTCTAACAGGTATATGACTTGTAGTCTGCCAGACGGTCATAGTTCTGTACGGTATAATGTTTAACCCTTCTTGTTCTTCACAGACCCTTTGAGTCTTTGAAAGGGATTTTGATATTTCATTTATTATGATATTTATAATCAGACCCATGTGTTTTTGATATATACAAGACTTTAATTGACTATACAACGCTTTGTTAAGAAACAGCGCATACAAACTTGCACATGCCACATACTTGAACATAGCACTTGAACTCTGCATTATATAAGTAGTCCATAATATAAGTCTGATGAGGGGAGTGTGGGAATATATGGGAAACATTGTGATAATTCAAGATGGTCAACTGTGTAATAATTAACTTCATCCTTTTTCTTTCCAGTTACAAATAACATTGTTGTTGAGAGTTACACTTAGAAAAACAACTATATAAAAAAAATAAATCTCACTTTAAAACATACTTTTTTTGTTACTGATTAGGTAAAGAAGGTCCATGCTTAGCATCATGGTAGCATTGCATAAGTGAAACAAATTCAGTAACTCTAAGTAGCCTTTAATAATTTCAACTATTAGGCATTTTGAGTGTCGGTGTGTTCTTCACAATGAGTTGTTCATAAATAAGTGAATCATCTTGGGTGTCACAGAACAGAGCAACACATGGTAGGTGATTAATGCTGTTTTTCTTTTCCAGGGCAGGAATTTGATGTCAAAGCAAAATGTGTTATCAATGCAACAGGGCCTTTCACAGACTCGGTGCGCAAAATGGATAATCAAGAGGTCCTAAACATCTGCCAGCCAAGCGCTGGTGTGCATATTGTGATGCCTGGATATTACAGGTACTGTAACAGTGTTACATTCATATCCTTAAACCGTTCACTGACAAATAGAAGTACATTGTGATTTAAAGTAATTCTTTGTAGATTCTTCTGGTAGCGAAGGAGGACATTAGCAGCTGTGTTCTTGCCTTACTTCATGTAAATAAAACACAGGGAAATGCAGGTAATATGGTTTTTGGACCAAAATATAGTTTACAGTAAACAGACTTTTGAAAAACAAGGTTCACCTTCATGTATGCAGAGGAATTAAAGAAAAACGAAGAAATGTTTCATTAAACTCTGATAGTGCCAATCAGGGTGCTGTCCTGTGGAATTTTCCATTCAAGACAATGGGAGTATCCATTGTTCTCTGATCAGGTATTATCTAAGTGTAACGAATAACCCCCTAAATGTTAAATGCGCATTTTCTGAATAAATACTGTGCACTAATTGTTAAACAAAAACGTTATATGGGATGCATACTGTAGATGCAAATGTCTGCTTCAGTGGTGAGAAGGCGTGTTATGTGCTTCACAATTTGTATGTTTAGCATCTCTTCGGCATAACCTCTGCCATGCGTTTATTGTAAGTCCCATGGCAATTTATGAATGGGGGAAAAAAAAAAAAGAAGTTATTTGATGATCAAGGATAAATCATGTCTTCCAGCCCAGATCACATGGGATTGCTTGACCCAGCCACCAGTGATGGGCGAGTTATTTTCTTTCTGCCATGGTTGAAGATGACTATCGCTGGAACTACAGACACGCCAACCGAAGTTACACACCATCCCATTCCAACGGAGGAAGACATTAATTTTATTTTAACTGAAGTGCGCAACTACCTCAGCCCTGATGTGGAAGGTAAGCCAGAAAATAGCATTTATTAGAGCAATATATCAAAATAGGTTTCTATCAAACAAGACAAAGGTTTGGAAATGCAAAGTCTTTGACTCCTAATTCTAATTTTTTGCGTTTATCATACAATTACAAGTCATATTACAGCTTTGCTCTGGAATGTACAAAATATATAAACCTTTCATAATTGTACGCCATTGAATTTGAGATATACGTTGTACTTGTATTTGTGATCGGAGTGGTGATTTAATGATAAATTGAAGGGGTGCAATGGTTTGAAACAAGCAGAAGTCTTAAATGAAGACTCCCTGGATCGTGGCCAGGCCCATGTTGCTAATTTGGGTCTGGTTGTAGTGCTGCAGAACAAGCTCAATATTACAATAATTTACAACATGCAAAAAGTAAAATGTTTCTTCTTTGCAGCTGTTTGAGCTGCTGCTTGTGAAGTATGCAATTATTTAATATGCACCTTAAGATGACAGCAATTTGTCATTATTTCTGTCTCCTTTAGGGCGACAGCAATCTGTCATTATTTCTATTTTTGGGAAAAATGCCTTTTTGCCGTTCTGCATTATGCACCCCTGTGGTGTTTTTTTTTATTATTAACATGTAAGCCTTCACATAGACGATTACACTTGCATTGAATATATACATGATCATAGGCTTCTGTAATAGATGGAATGAAATCTCAAGTCATTCTATTGTACTGGTACCCAGGAAAACTACAGCATCCAGTCTCTGAGTACGATTTCGTATTGAATTTCATCATGATCTTTGCTCTATTTGAATTGTCCTATCCGATCTTTTCATCCTCTATCATTTTAAACACATTGGAACTTTCTTCTATCAATAGTTTGGTTGTTCCACATTTCTGGTCCATTCAAGTATCTTGTCAGATGGGTGCACTCCAGATACATGCACAATGCTGTATTACAATATTAATAACTACTGTATTGCATTTTTTTCTTTGTGACCTATTGAATGCAGAGTGCATAAGATATTGACCCATGTTGATGAAGAGGGGCTCTTCCATAAGACCCTTTTTGGTGTTTTATCTGTTACAGCCCACTTGAATGGGCTTAGAAGTATCTTCTGGCACTGGAATGTATCTTATAGAATAGCACAACTTAGTAAATATTGGTCAAAATGTCCGTTAGCCCTTTCTCCATTTTAAATTGTGACTAGAACTTGGTTCTAGTGAGTCATTCGACTCAACTTTTTAAAGCCCAGCTACTTAATCCATGTTTGTATATGAGCTTGCTTATTTTCTGCTCTACTGAGGGCAGATTAGGAGAATGGCCAAACATGATTGACTTTGGGATAGGTAAATGCTTGTGTGTGTTGTATGTTTTATCTTGAATGCCTCGGGATCTACCACTGGAAGGTTTTCCTTGCATCAGTACATACACGTAAGTGTTACAGTATACGTAGCAGATATCGCATGACCAGGGAGGTTCCAGGCGGTTCCCCTCTTCCCCCCGCCTTGTACCCACATGTAACGTACAAATAAAGACAGGAAACGGGAACTGGAGGTAAAATGGCCGCGGCTATTTATTTATACAGAAAACCTAAAGGGGTAAATGCACTCCCTGCCAGAGTGCTCCTTTGACAGGAGGGGGAGGGGACGGTCAGCCGGCCCTCGAACCGCTGACCTCGTGTCCCCTACGCGAGCGGGCTCTCGAGGTCATGGATAACTGACCTTGCCCACTCGTACTCCCCCCGGGCTCAAACGGCCCAGCTCCCAGTCTGGCAAGAAAAAGCACCTACCCCCCAAGAGCTGCCGCGACAAAGGCAAAACTGGACAATGACCCCTCCTGCTCGGAACCTCATCCTTTCACTCAGCACAGCATCAGCTGTTTGTGTTGTAATGGAACAAAGAACCATTAACAAGGCATACAATGCATATGTCCACATTCCTGGGAATATCCTGCCCTGCTCAACCTTCTGCTGCCGTTCATTACATGATTGCAATCACTACTTAAGGGGATGGGTGGGCGGGAAATCGTCTGGCGGGCAGCAAAAGAGGATGTGCTGCCCGCCAGCTGGCCTTAAGTAGGCCTTCTGGAAACTCCTCCCCTGTGCTGGGGAGGGAGGTGTGGGGGCGGGCCAGCGAGGGGAAGGCCAGACCCCCCTGGTCATGAAGCCCCCCCGCCTATGGCTAGGGAGGCCGCTTCCTTCATCTACGGTCTAGAGTAGTTAAATTCATGTGGATGAAGAGGAGTTGTTGCACAGGCTCCTTTTGTCTATTACACAAAGTACATGGTTTATAAATGTTTGCGAACAAGTGGGATGCAGATGTTCCCTTTTGCATCTTCACTGAATCTTATGCCCATTGAAGTGGATAAAAACACAAACTTTAAAAAAAATAAATACATGTTTTTCAATAGCTGTATTTAGTTCTACTTTACAGGGGATATTTCCATATTTTGATGTGCTTTTGCATATACATTTTACATGAAAAGCATTATGGGGCTAAAATTAGGGTGATTGCATAATAATAGTGCAAGTCCGTTCTGGGCAAGCTACAAAATTGGGTCAAAAGTATACAACTACTTTTTGAGCTCTTTGCATTACAGTGATGCTAATCCGCAATCTAGAAAGCAGCAGTCTGTCCTCTTAGAATGGAACTGCTCATCAACATTCTTCTTTTATAAATTATGTATAGTATATGTTTACAGAGGCCAGAACAAAATAGAAAGTGAATGTCAGAAAAGAAAAGTAGCCACCACCAAAATATGGAGAGACTACTTGTTTGTTGACTCCAAAAATTGCATTTTCATTATGAATGGAGTATAACAGAAACTCTAAACACATCTCTTCTATATTCATAGAAGGTTAGTGGGGGAGTTTTAAAATCCTTTTATATAGGGTGGTATATGTGTGTGTTTATAAATATTCAAAAAGGTCTAGATTTTCTATTCATTATTCTATTATGTATTCAAACAGGGCACAGTGGTTGGCTATAGAACATAGTATTGTGTGAAGCATAATTTTAGCTTAGTGTTCACAAAAACTATTTTTATTTCTCTGCTTAAGGATCCCCACCTAGTCACATGCTGTTTTTCACTTATGCAATTAGCTATGTTTATAGATTGCCTGTTATTGAATGAACAACTGTGCTAGCCATATCAACTCGCTGCAGACCTGCCTTTCCCCTGCCAGAAACGGTGCCAAGGTTATCGACTTACACAGGCTTGGATATGTTCCAGCTGTTTAATTAAAGTGTCTCATAAGCAGCGCTTCCTGGTTCCATTAGTTTATAAATGTAATATGCTATTTTATTTCTGTGATTAGCACTTCATTTAGTCCAGTTTAACAGGCTGGCAGAATATCATCTTTTCTCAACTCCTCTCATGAGTTATCGTGCGGGCATATTTCACATTTCTAACAAAGTAGTATATTCAACATCATCATCTTTGCAAAATATGCTTAGGAAACATCACTGCAGGTAGAGGATTTATACAGTCCTTTAATGATTTAGTATGCGGCAAGTTAATAGTAATGAGTAGGATTGATGTCTTGCTCAACCTGGAAATGTGTGTTGAGTAGTCTACAGCGTCCAACTCCATAATAACCAGTTCAGCTTGATATAAGCGAATCAATATAAACTCCTTGTATTTAAAGTAGGTGCAAGAAATTGTAATTTACGCTGTGCAATTGTGGTGGTCTGTTTTTTTAATAGTCTCTAAAATGTACTGGAATATGTACAACTTAATTCAACCATCTTACTTTCTCTAACATAGTAACAGAAGAACATATTTGTTAACATGCACACCCAATGTATCTCTTTGGTGCGTTTAAAGTTCACTGGTTAAAATGGCGTTGCCAAAACCCTTTTTATATTTGTATTGTACAGTAGCTTGACATCCAGAATAGAAAACAATCTTTTTAACTAATGATGTGCCAACTGCTTGATAGTAGCAGTAAGAGTCATACCTTGCTAATTTTAATCAGTAATGACAGAGATACCAGGGACCCCTCTCATCCTGAACTTCTATTTGCCTCGAGAAAAGTTCACAATATCAGGGATTTTACTATCTGAAGAGACAAGTTTCATCCCTAATTTGTTTCTGTGACACGAAAAAAAAATATCAAATGCACCTTTAGGCTATACAACTATATACCCATGTACTTTAATCACATATTTATTTATTACATAGGTTTCATACAGTGGCGAATGACAGATATTAATTATTTTGTATACATGGCCAGAATAATATGAAGGTGATGGTAGCATCAAACCTATTCAAATCAAGTTTTTGACTAACATCATCAATAACCCCTCTAGCAATCTCCAGTGAAAGGAGATGGTCTGATTGCCATGCAAGCTGGGATAATTGGGACCTCGGAATACAATTAGGCCACTTGCAATGTTAACCACCTATTTTATAGGGTTGGTTGAAGATAGAAGACAGTTGAAAGCTAAAGGTTGAAGGTTAAGAGATTGCTGCTCTCTGGATGTTTCCATTAACATAGCTATGCTCCCTCAAATTGTTCACTGTTGTATAGGACTTTTTGACTTAAACATGCAAAGATATCATTACATATACTGTATGTATTTTGCCTACTTTCTCACACACATATATATATATATATATATATATATATATATATATATTTTTTTTTTTACAACTTTTGTTTTTTAAACTTTTTAACCCCATTTTGGATATTACGATCTAGATTGGGATAGTTTTTTCTCAGGTCAAATGCGAGCATATTTAAAGAAATCTAGATATTCAGCTATACAAGCTATGTGGAATCACATGTTCTTGTACTGTATAGAGATATGTCTAGGTGTTTTATATAAATGTGCCCAATACCAGCTTTCCTGTTCATGCTTTCTGCCCTTCGTTCGTCTTCCTCGTTGTTCCCCAATATGTTTTTGATAGGTCCCGGATGTAGATCTGGGATGGGTGTATTCCCGAAGTCCCTAGACGAACTCTAGTACTGAGTTTTCTTGGTGATTAGCACATTGGAAAAAGTTTTAAATAAATACTTGTATACGTGAATATTGGTGTACCAGACAATATAATGAAAAGCACCGTTCAAGAAAATATATTAAATCTGATATTGAACTTTTGAAAATTGGGCTTTAATTTTTTTGTAAAAATATAATCAACCCATTTGTTTTAACCATTGATTTCCTTTTGAATCTCATTTCCACATTTGTATTTACACACGTAGTTCAGCCAAACTGTGTAGTACCATGTCTCTTTTTTTCAATAACAGTTCGAAGAGGAGATGTTCTTGCGGCTTGGAGTGGCATTCGTCCATTGGTTACAAATCCGAACTCTCGAGATACCCAATCAATATCTCGCAATCACGTTGTTGATGTTGGTGAAAGTGGTCTTGTCACAATAGCAGGTAACATAATCTTCTGTTAAATATGGATTTTCTGCAAGTGTTATTTCCTCATCATTTTCCTTTCTGGGGAAAACCATATCTCTCTCTTGAAATCAGTTGTTTTTTGTGTTCTGCGGGTGTATTTAATCATGCTATAGATGGCATCGGGAAGTAATGTTTAGTTTTTGTCTTTCAACATTATTTGCCATGTCAAGCTATTTTCACGTGCTGGAAAATATTTTTGTGGATTTGAGTTAAGTAGTGGGAAAATAAAAGCAATCTTGGAGTACCATACATATATAATATACTGTGTTTTTTTTGGTTAGGTGGAAAATGGACCACATACCGTGCAATGGCAGAGGACACTTTGGATGCAGCAATAAAAGCGCATGGACTGAACGCAGGCCTGTGTAGGACAGTAGGACTCTTCCTTGAGGGGGGTAAGGATTGGAGTCCCACCCTTTACATACGTCTCGTTCAAGATTATGGACTTGAGAGTGAGGTAGTTAACATCTCAGTTTTTACAAATGTAAATGTATGTTTGGTATTCTATCCTTGGATACGTATGTTTGTCCATATAAATAGACAATTGAGTAGTTGTATTGTAATATATATATATACAGTGGTTGACAAATCACCAAAAAATCTACTCGCCACACAAAAAAATCTACTCGCCACCTAGTACCAAACGTGTGCTGCTTGGGCCAATATTTACTCGCCCGGGGGTTAAATCCACTCGCCCGGGGCGAGCAAATGTATAGGTTTGTCGAACACTGTATATATATATATATTTTTTTTTAAAGTTATATTTTTATTATTTTTCACACACAACTGGGGAGTCAACCCAGGCATATACTCCTCTCACGGAATGCCAGTAAACCATTTTCTTCATGTGGGAGGCTATATAATATTTTGGAATATTTGGAACAGCCATACCACCTCCTTCCTTGGCATCCAACATAATTGACCTCTAGCTATCCTCGGTTGTTTGTGTTTCCAGATAAACTGCATAATACAATTCTGGATTTATTTTATATTAGAAGGTGAAAATAGTACAAGAGTCTAGGGAGAATGTTCATCTTAACTGCGGTTATACGCCCTATCCAGGATATACAATGGGAACTCCAGACTTGCAAATCTTTTTTAATTTTGGAGAATAGGTCAGGGTAATTGTATTCTAATATTTTAATAAAAATACCACTTCTGAGCACATTCACATGCCTCAGATAGGTCTGCAACCCTGCCTTTCCCCTTTATCTCTTAGCATACAATGCTTCCACTGCAGCATGCTTTCAAAGCTTTTCTCTCTACTAAGGGGGTCATACTATATACACCAAAGCAGCTGTTTTCATTGTTAACTTGAATGGGGGCTTTTGATTGAAAATGGCCCGTATGGCCAGTGAAGACTAGTGTTTATATAATTGCCCCCTAAATCAATGACCATGTCATGGTTGATACAACAACACAATGTTTGACAAAAAGGTGTGTTGTGTAAAGGGAATTTTCTACTCTTACTGACCAGAACAGTGTGCTAAAATGGCAATATAGTTGTAATAAATGTAATAGCACTTATTTGCCTCGTTAGTATATTATTTTGAGTAGCAAAAAAGGGGGGTACCTCCGATGCGCACTCTCATCCAGTTGGAATAGAAAAAACAAAAGACACAAATAGTGTAATACTGTTTGTGAATAAAATATAAGTAAAAAATATGATAATTAGACTCACATTTTAAGAGAGTAATGCAGGCCTTATGGTTGTTTTGAAGTAACCAGCTTATAAGATGTAATGCGTTGACTCTTGGAAGGCAGGATACTCCAGGCAGGGGAAAGGAGAGGACACAGGTATGATGAAATAAACTTTATTTAGAACAATAAATAAAAATTAGCGAACACTTACAATTAAGCAAGCTAGCGTGGTCTGTGGATGGGTCAGTCCAGGAGAACTCCTATTCTCAGTGCACCACTGTGATGGCCATACACATGGAGGCATTTGGTATAGGGGTATAAAATGTCCAGGTTGATCCTTCTGTTCCTTTGGTCCAGCAAGCAGTTGCTTAGTCTTAGTAGTGTGGCCCAACGCGTTTAGTCACATCTGACTTCATCAAGGGGCTTTGGACATTTTATACCCCTGTACCAAGTGCCTCCATGTGTATGGAGTGTAATGTAAACAGTATTACACTATTTGTGTCTTCATTTGTTTTTTCTATTCCAACTGGATGGGAGTGCACATTGGAGGTACCCCCATTTTTTGTTACGATAACCGTGGATTTGGATCGAACCCACAACCTCTGCAGCACCCATCACAGGACTATTTATTCACCATTGGAACATTCAATACTAAGTATACTCTGTGTTCATATACAGTATCTTTGCGCTCGTTTTCTTGTGCTTATATAATTTTGAGTCTCAGAATTGAATTGCAAAAGTGTAAAATGAAATTATGGTTTGAAAAAACAAAGGTTGCGTCCAAATCGGTTTATAGAAGTGAGCATTTTTTTTTTTGTGATTTTCATGACAGTCCCAGCTCTGTGACATCTCATTCTAACAATATATTCTTTAAATGTGATCACAGTAGCAAAAAGTAGTTGACGCATCATTAGTCACAGCTACATTGATACATGCATAGTAGTATAAGTGCTGGCCTAAGCATTCACAACACAAGTAGTTTCCTCCCACACAATCAAGATTTAATACCCTCTTCAGTCTATTTGATAAAAGCTTTGGGAAACTGACATAAGTAGCTTGCTTTTTTTTCCCTGCTGTGCTCCAAGAAGCAGAATTAGAAAATGTTGAAGTGTGAAATGCTCACTGAATGGTGATGTTCTCCTGCAGGTTGCTCAGCATCTTGCATCTACATATGGTGACAAGGCTTTTGAGGTAGCAAAATTAGCAAAAGTTACTGGAAAGAGGTGGCCAATTGTTGGAAAACGCCTAGTTTCTGAGTTTCCGTACATTGAAGCAGAGGTTTGTATGACTTTATAAACTATTATTTTTTTTTTTTTTATTCCAACAAAATCATGGGTTGTACCTTGTTTATTATTACAAGTCTCATTGCCATGTTGACATTCAAGTTAAATGCATTCTTATGGCCATCTGCACTTGAAGTACATTACATGCTTAACTGTTGGAAGAACAGCAACTATTGCAATGCACAGCCTCCTGCGCTAAACTGTCGGCTATAACATTATCAAGTCGTTTTGTAAAATGGACCATACCCACCTAAAAAAGAAAAACACATGTTACATGTAAAGTATTTAAGATGCCTCTGTCAGGAAATGGATCTAATTGTATTTCTTGGATGATCAACATTCATGTTTTTAGTGATTTTCTTGTTAATGTTTTATGGTGTTAATAAGGAAAAGTGAGAGTGTGCATTTACAGGTACATTTCCTCCCCTCTGTTAACTCATACAGACCGGGATTAACGAAACCGGGTTGCAGGGGTATTGCACCCAGATCTGGTGTTAAATGCAATTGACTTTAATGGCAGTTGACCCTGGATTCGGATGCCATATCTCGCATCAGAGGTTGATAAATCCCGGTGATAGCGTCCGTGATTACAGAAACGGGATCTTGGGGAGGAATGTTAGTTTAGTTTTAACAAAAGTGCCCGTGTTGTTGTTCCTTCTTTTTTTTGGTTAAAATTGGAATCCCTTTAATTAATAAATGAAGATTGCAATGTTCACTAAAAGTATTCCTTAATCTTCTAGTTCCACGAAAACTATGGAACAGATTCAGTAAAGTCCGCAAAGGAACAGATGGATGTTGGCTGCCATTGACGTGGATGGGAGTTAATGGCGCTGGGGGGGGGGGGGGGGCGGGTGCGTAACAAGACCTTAATAAATAAACCCCTTTGGTCTTAATTTTTTTTTAACGGATCGTTTCACCACGTTTAGGGAATGTAATATGTACTAAAAAAAAACCACTTAAAACTTATTTTAATATTTCAGGTCAGATATGCAATGAACGAATATGCCTGCACTGCGGTTGATGTAATTTCACGACGTACTCGTCTGGCTTTTCTGAACGTTCAAGCAGCTGAAGAAGCCCTACCACGCATTATAGATATTATGGGGAAAAAATTAAACTGGAATGAACAGCAGAAAAAGGTATGGGAAATCTCTAGCTACCCAGTGTCAGAAGTTCGGACCTAGTTTTCTGAACAAATATTGGGAAAATGCATAATTTGAACATTCTGCCCTACTAGGGAAAATCTTTTACAATTGCAATACTACGAAAGAAGATACCTATGTGTAACACACAATCTAATATTTGTAACATTTGCCTTGTAAAGCTACAAGTGTTTATTGATGTATGTTTTCCTGATGGCTTATTCTGCACAGGACAACAAATACCCAGTAAAATGCAATACACACAGTTAACTCGTACATCACATGGGAAGAACTTGTAGAACTGATAGAGAATATTTTATGTGGCTGAGCGCTTTAACTGTATCGTTGCAATATATATTTTAATTGGCGATGGCAAGTAGGGAAGTTCTCTGATTATCTGGCCATTGAATATGTTCTAAAAGCAAGCTCATTATCCATCCGGCATCCTTAATAACATCACTCCTTAGTGGATACATCATGCTAAAATCACTTAGTAGATACTGTTCACGTTTATTCTGTTTTATGCAAATAAAATTGTCCATTCCACCAAACTTAAAACCACATTAATGTACTAGGAAATGGGTTATATGGTACTCTTTACTCAATTGTATATGTTATTTAGAATATTGAGGACACCATACTCCAACTAGTATTCTTAGGCCCATTTCTAATTAAATTGTGTCTACAAAGGGATTTTGGAATTATGAGACTAGGCCGTAAGGGTTTTGATGTTAATGCTGGCCCAGTGATACTAGGAATACTGCAGGGAGGACAAGTGGCTTTAGACCCCAAGTAATGAATCCTTCTGCTTCGAGCATTGCAATCTGTCAGAATGAATCTCCAGATTAGGAATCGCATTATTTAATTTAACTAAGCCTGATGATAAATGAGGTAAAAATAAAACAGCAACAAGTAAATAAAAAGCATTATAATTGAAGCATCAGGTTTTTTTTTTTTTTTTTTTTTTTTTTTTGGGGCTATTGAGTAGATATAATTACCTGTTGAGCCATTAATGGCTGACAAGATTCCCACAGAAGGTAGTACTGAGTAGTGTCATGACCTTTTGCTAATGGATCAAGATGGGAAGCATTTTATGCGATATATCTTGATTCTGCATACCTCGAATGACTGAGGCACCAGTGGTTTAAGGAGATATGAACTTAAGAATGTTGGCCAATTAAAAGAAGAATAAAATAAGAGAGAACATTTACACTAAAGTCCACGAACAGGAATGTTAGCACCAGATTAATCTAATTGGTATTATATCTGCATTGTGCATTGTGCCCTTATCACTTTCCATTTCTCATGCAAGAAACTGATCAGCGTCTTGATGATGTGGACATTTTTCTCACTGCTCAACGGTGGATACCAGTTTTTAAGTTGTGTATTAGTAAATTATATTTTTTAATTGCTTTGTGGGATATGCTTCTCTTTCTCCTCGCTCCGTACATACTGTGCAATATGTAATATTGCTTATATGTTGTGCTCGAATGTCGTAAACTGGGTAATAAAAATATGGTTGGGTATTGTATATAATAACGCTATATTCTATATTTGGACCATCTCTTTCCACTATAAAAAAAAAATGAAAAATCTGCATCACACATACACGTATCCATTTCCATGCATATGGAGAAAAGTGTCCTTTCATTTGAAGAAATAGAATTTAATTATGATTTTGATGAGTTTGTCATACAATGTCTATTAACTGGCAAATCATTCCCAGTACTAGGGATTTTGATTTAGTGTTTAGAAAAGAAAGAAAGGTGTTTCAGCAGCTGCAGTGATCATTCGTAGACATTGATTCGTTTGGGTGCTCTAAGGGGTTAAACATGTGTAATTGTTATGACTATTGCTTCTCCCCTTCTCTCCCCCCCCCCTTTAACACTTTCAGCTCTGGTCCTTGAAATTCTCAAGGGACCAGATCAGTAAGTGTTAGTCTTAATATTGTTGGTGCTACGCAGATGGCAAAAAAACATTTGGAATCCCTCAGCTCACATGGAATGTTATTCTTTGTTTTAGAGGATGTTATTCCACTATGGGAAGATTAGCATGTCCATCAGCCATGGGCAGAAAGGGGCAGCATTTACAGATGGATGGGATTATATTCCAAAACAGAACAGTTTAAGTGTCTGACAGTCATGGGTCACAGGGAAGCCCAATGTATTTAGATCTATTGGGGATTTAGTCTTTTTCTGGTCTGAACATGGTGATAATGGATCTCCTTTTATTCATCAGTAGGACTGTTATCGGTGGAAACAAACAAAACTATTGGAGTTAATTTAAAGTATGAACCTTAATACCAAGTTGACCACACAGAGTTTAAAAGGTCACTTGTCTTTGCCACTTAGTACATATGAAATGTAAAGTTAAAAAGTTAATGTACTTTTTGTCATGCAAATGCTGTTTGTTTTTCTTTTTTTTTAGACCGAATTAGAAACTGCTAAGACATTCCTGTATTATGAAATGGGCTACAAGGCTCGATCTGAGCAACTAACAGACCGATCGGAAATTAATCTGTCGCCTGCCGACGTGGACAGGTACTGGAAACCTGCATAGATGCATTTCATAGCACTACTAACTAGTTGTATTAGTTACATCTAACTAGAGCAGGGGTGGCCAACTCCAGTCCTCAAGGGCCATCAACAGGTCAGATTTTATGGATGTCCGTGCTTCAGCATAGGTGGCTCAGTTGAAGACGTTAAGTTCGACTTGGGTCTATTACAGGGGTGGCCAACTCCAATCTTCAAGGGCCACCAACATGCCAGGTATTGGGGAAATTCGTGCTTCAACACTGGTGGTTGTCATTGACTGCCACTGATTGAGCCACCTGTGCTGAACAGGGATATCCTTAAAACCTGACCTGTTTGGTGGCTTGTGAAGACTTGGGTTGGCCACCCCTTGTCTATTAGATATGAGGTAGCATCCATCGAATCCACTAACAGACTGTTATGATGCTAAAATGAAAACTTGATGGAGAAGGGAGGCAGAAATGGATAAATCATTATATGTGCATATTTAAACTCTGGCCATTTCTAAATCACAAATATGAGGAAAGTACTTTATAATTATTTTACATGACATTGTGTACATTCAATTTTGTACAGAGACTGGCACAGATAAGTAGACAAGTAGGAGTTACCTGTACTGTTGAAGGATATTCCTGAAACCCCTTTAAGCTGCATGCCACCTCAAATATCTGCGCAAAGGGATATATCAAAGTAATAAAAACTGCTGCAAAATACAAAGTACATCCAGGGCACACATTAGAACCAATGTACAAGTTGAAATGTTTTACAGTCACAACCCATGTGTTCGTGCTATAGGTCCCTGTGTTACCTTAGAATGATGAAATAAATGGACACCAGCTGAAATGTTGATGTAATAAATATTTACTGCAGAGTGCTGCCAATTCATTTCTACTGTGACTTATGGGTTCATAGCTCTGTATACAAATGTCCTCGATATTTAATAATAAAATGCAGTGTATGTGAATTCTGCAATACCATATGCTACAGTGATATTCTTAACAGTAGCAAGTAAAGGTATATTTTATTTTGATTAGAACACAATGAATAATCTTACCTGTTCTGTAGATCACTCTATGCACATTTGTGCCAAATTAAGATACCATAATACGCAATGACTCGTTAACTGCCATGTACTAAAACTCTCTGCCATTATGTTGGGCACTGTTTGAGTTATAAATACAGATACAAATAGGTAGATAAAATCTATTTGTTTTTCTAAGTCTATTTGAGTCTTTATTTATTTATGGATTTCAGAATTATTTCTGTTCTTCTCTCCCCCCACAAAATAAACCAACTTCTAGGTATAAGAAGAGATTTCACAAGTTTGACAAGGAAAAGAAAGGCTTTGTTACCATACTGGATGTTCAACGTGTGCTGGAGGTAACCATTTTCTTTAGCCTAATGATTTATTTTCAGAACTTGATTATGCTACATTTATTTATAGAATTAACAAAACTTTATTAATGTTAGTTTTGATTAAAAAAGAAATAACCACAGAGTGGATGAATAAAATAGTCCCTTATTGAGTGAGAAGTCACAATACTTGCTATAGATGGGTCTGATTGCCCATAGGGTAGACACAAATGATACTGGTAGCTATAATGGATTCATAAGACTATTCCTGAATGGAGGGAAAGCAGTGATACTGCATGGTCTATTAAGTGAATTAAAATACATCTTTAATAGGTATGCTCTTAAAATATATCAATAAACAATGATAACATAAAATAATTGTAATGATGCAATAATAAAGTGCTGTAATATACACAGTGAGTAATTAGTTGAGATAATAAAAACTAGTGAGATACTCTTGCAATGTCCCACTTGCAATGGGGTCTCGCTTGATCTGTGCTGTTTGTTCAGCAATTTGTCTATACGTGCCTGATAGCAAGCGCCTTTTCCCTTCCCAGCAGCTGATATGACTCGATGTATGGAGGGGACAATCCGTGTGGTGGGATTTTGAGCATTTAGGCTCTGCTATTCAATATCAAACGAATGGTCCGCTAATAGGTCATAGTTCTACCTATGATCTAGAAGTATTCACTGCCAATTCAGTAGACACTATATTTTGTATGCGACCAGGCTATAGAGACCTGATATCTGTATAAGCTCTCCGTAGGAGAGAGTGCTCATTATAGCTACTGTATATTTTGGGTGAACTTAGGCTAAGGCCCCGCTGCCTCAGACCACGCGCCCACACTGCAGACAGGCGGCGCGTGGAGAGGCACTTGCCCGCTATCTGCGGTCTGTAGAGAGCTGGAGCGGGGGGGGGGGGGTGGTCAAAACGGGTTGGGTGGGAGCGGCAATGACGTCGGGGGGCCATCACACTGTGTGCCAGGGGTTCCCTCCCCGCTCCCCCACCTCTAAAGTGAACAGGAGTGGGCTCTTGTGTTGGTTATTACATTGGGTTAAGGAGGAACAGGCAGAGCAACTTCACTAACTGACTCTCTGATAACGAGTATCGAAGTTTGATCGTCATTAACTGGTATTCAAGTATATGGGCGTTAATCCCAATCATGCTCCAATATCAGTCATCTGGGCTTTGCAAATCTCCCCCACACTTTGTCTCCGCAGTTGAACTATCCACTTTGTGACCCCCCAGGCTTTGTGG
Source organism: Ascaphus truei (assembly GCF_040206685.1). Taxonomy (NCBI): domain Eukaryota; kingdom Metazoa; phylum Chordata; class Amphibia; order Anura; family Ascaphidae; genus Ascaphus; species Ascaphus truei. Next base: position 85,940,464 of record NC_134489.1, on the reverse strand, counting down.
CCAAGCCTAATGTCCCCCACTCCCTGAAGCCTCCCTGCTCCCCGAAGCCTCCCCTCCTCCTCTCCTCCGTGCATCTGCTGACACTGCAGACACAGACTATGAGGAGAGAGTCTGTGGGAGGGAGCAGGGGGGCTCCTGTGGTGCTGCAGCTGCTTTCCCCGCCTCCCCTCCTCCTCTCCTCATTGGCTCACAGCCACACCACGTGACGCGTCGCCGCTTGGGATTACAATTCTCTTGCATCCCCTGGCGGCTGACGCGTCACAGCGTGTAGTGAGCCGTGCAGGGAGGAGGTACTGGGACCGGCTCGGGAGGACACCATCAGATGGTGAGTAGCGCGCACGCGGCCGTGCAAGCCGCCTGACGTAGCGGGACCAAAGTAACAGCGCAGATCAACGAGCTGATATTGCATACACATTGAAAGTGGGGCTGCTGTTCCTAGGAAGGACTATCTTACTTATTTTTATTATCCCACCTATGTAATTACTCACTGTATATATTATAGCACTTTATTATTGCATCATTACAATTATTGTATGATATCATTGTTTATTGATTTATTTTAAGAGGATACCTATTAAAGTTGTATTTTAATTCACTCATCATACCATGCAGTATCACTCCTTTACTTCCATTCAGGAATAGTCTTTTGAATCTATTATAGCTACCAGCAGCATTCGTGTCCACCCTATGGGCAATCAGACCCATCTATAGCTATATCTATAGCAATTATTGTGACATCTCAGAAGTTGTGCATTCAATAAGGGACTCTTTTCTTCATCTCCTCTGTGGATATTTATTTTTGTTCCCAAACCTTCCCTTAGATGCTCCTACAGAACCACATTAATATTTATTTTTAATGCTAAGCAGTGGGATTCTTTGTTTATTATAGTGTGTCAAGTTGAAAAAACATATTAATGACATTTCTAACCCCGCGCTTATAGTCCCGGCGATGGTGACGCGATGTAGGGACTATAAGTGTATTGAATCCGTCGTATGCGCTTATAGTTGGAGCGACGCGATGGAGGGAAGGCTTGGTCGCGATCGCTGGAAGTCAATGAAAATTGATTTTTCAGCGACCGCAGCGTGATGTCAGCGGCCACGTGAGCGGTTCAGCCAATGAAGGCGAACCGCTCACGGCCACGGCCCCACGGTCGCCATCTCTTGTCTAACACTAGAAGCAAAAATCGCTGCTGCCAGGGTGACAGATGACGTCACGTCGTCGAATCGCCATAGCAAGGACTAGAAGCGTGGCCTAAGGCTGATTAGATCTACTCCACTTAAGACATTACGGATTCTTTTCATTCTAAAAAAAAATAAAGACAATATTGATCTATTATAGAAAACATAGAACACAAAGACTTGGCCTTTCAATGTAAGAGCTGTTCTCTATTCACCTATGCAGAATGTAGCATACAGGCATTCATTTTGTACTCACTCTTTCAGAGAGCTACAGTGTGAAGTTGGCATCAGTATTAGTGGAATTAAGACTGATCTGACCTCTGACCTGACAGACCGTAGCATTGCTCATATTAGCTCTGGCTAATCCACTTCTGCTGTAGTTGCAGCCTGAAAAACCTATATAATAATGCAAGGCAAAAAATAGCTGCTAGAAGGAAAGGAAGGAAACTTTACTGGATCACCTCCTCCTCCTGCATAGAAACCTGTTGATATGTGCTTACTGTAACCGCAATATAACTCTTATTATAACTCTGATAACTTCAAATCCCATGGGAGCACAAATAACTAGAAATCTGTATCTTATCTCTTTAATTTCATTGATGGTTTTGGTGTCGTAAAAATATCATAGAATTGATGGCATTAATTCTAGCAATCTATTACATTGGAAGTGGTTGATGTGTTTTTGAAGTGAAACTTCTTTGCTGGAGCCTACATGGTTTTCATGGGAAAAAATGCATTGCCTTGTAATGAAAACCCATAACAAAAGTGATGTAAAGGCTGCTTATGAGTGCGCGTCCGTCGCGCATGCGCAGAAGAGGAGCTTGCAAGACCACGATGCATGCGCTCTCCCCTCACTAACGAGCGTCGGCATCTGCGTATGGCCGCGGGCCTCTGAAAATGCACACCATGCCTGCGGCCCGCTGCGCATGCCCGCCACTGACCCATGAGAGGAGCCGGGAACTCCGGGCAGGGAGAGAGCCGCGTCCCTCGAGATTCCGGTGCTGACACTGACAGACAGAGACACAGTGACAGTGGCAGGGACACACACACACATGCACAGACAGTGACACACACACTGACATTGACATACACACACACACTGACAGTGACACACACTGGTGCACATGCACGCAGTCGCATGCACACACTCTCACACACACATGTACGCAGTCGCCCATACTCAAACACAGATGCACGCAGTCACACACACTCACACACATGCATGCAGTCACACACTCTCACACACACATGCACACCGTCACACTCACGCAGTCACACACACTCACCCACACACACTCACCCACACGCAGTTACACACACACACAGTCACACACACTCGCACACACACACACGCAGTCACACACTCTCACACACACACACGTAGTCACACACACACTCATGCATGCAGAGACACAGTTAGTATAAATGTGTTTTTATTTTTAATTAAAAACTTCGCAATCACAAATACAATTTGTGTGACAAAAGACAAAGAAGTTTCACTTAAAATGTGCGTGCTCGGCACACACACCCTTTTTTTTAAATTGCTTGTGCTTCTGTATTTTTTAATTTTTACCGTGTAAAATCTTGTAATGTGGTTTTAAAAGCATTGTTTGGTTTCATTTTATCAGAATATTAATGTTCAAATGGATTCCAATAATCTTCACGAAATCCTTAATGAAGTTGATTTGAATAAGAATGGACAAGTTGAGCTGAATGAGTTTTTACAGGTTGGTGTTCCTACTTGTTTGAGAAAAGTATCAAATGAAAGCTGATCTTGCTTGGTAGAAACTGTCGATTTACGTACGATTACAAGTCACCAACACACAAGTAATTAAATGAGTTTGCAACACGCTCGAAGCTTAAACCCTAGAGTGCCCTTCTCATGTACCTGGCATACCAGGAGGCCGATTAGTGAACTGTACCAGATACATAATGGCAAAAATGCTAGTTTTCTAGGGGATGATTGCACAGTGAGCCCAATCTAAACAGAAATGGAGCCCCCTCTCCTACCATTTGCATCAGCCAGGGGACCATCATGTGAACTGCGAACGTGGGCGGTCCAGTGGTACCCTGCTTCTGCCACTGGACCTGCGGCAGCGAAAAAGTTAAGAAAAGAACCGTCTGTGGATCACTGTAAAGGAGCACAATCGGTTACATGCAATTTACATTTGCTAGATATTTCTTATTTTCTTTAGATTTTGTCACTAGATAAATATATTGAAGATATTTTACTTGGGCAGTATTTATCGTCATGCTATAAAACAGAAAGATTAATGTACAGGCAGTGAATGACTTAACGCTTGATAGGACCATAGTTGGTATAAAATCTAAATGAATAACATCACTCTTCTTGTAAGAAATAATGGAAGCTGAAAAGTCCTGAGTCCTTTCAATTACTTTATCGAGATATCGGTTAAATAATTAATTGACGTTACGGGGCATAATATTCTGACATGTAGCATAATAAACATACAAAGGTTAAAGATTCAAATAGTTAGAGGTACATATGTAGCAAGACTTGCTGTCCCCAGCGATGCGGCCGAACAAGCAAAAGTCAGCGGAGCTGGCTGTGTTCCACGATGGATCTGCTGGGGGCCCGTGCTTCAGTATTGGACCCCTGCAGCGTTCATCGCATGACCACGATATTGTCATACTACATCTATATACACTGCCCTGGCTCTTTTTTTTTGTCTCCACTCTTTTCTTTTTAAATACAACAAATTTATTTTAAATACAGATCTGTGTTTCCTTGATTTGCAGGGTTTATTTTTCTCCAGCTCCCCAAGTTTTATTTTCGTTAAGTCTTTCTTCCGTGGGCAGGTATTTCAGACGTCTGCCAGCTCCTTCCTGAGCCGTGGCAATGATGAATGCCGAACATGAGATAAATTAATGCTAGGGATTTTGGTCAATGTCAGCCCTTTCTTCACTGTGTCAAGTTAAACAAACAAGATCAAGGCAAAGGGAATGGTAATTGTCTCTCTCGAGATGAGCTGCAGATAAGAGCATTGTTGAATCTAAATGCAGAAGATTTTCGGCAGTTGTGTGTAGCATCACAAAAAGAATGATTATTTCTTAATACATTTATCATCCGTTCAATCAGATTAAATGCATATTCTATTAACCATTGACAACAATGAATTGTCCCTTTGAAATTATGCTGGAAACATTTTTATTCCCTATTTGACTGGAAGGCCATACACATGATTGGTTGTATATAGAATTGCTTTAATATCTTCCGGGGAAAAGTTAGCTGTCATTTAGAGCCTGGTGTGGATATTGTAATTGTGAAGAAGATAAAGTAGACGGTAATTATTTCCATGATTTTATTTTAGGCCACAGGGAATCTGTATTGAGCTGGAAATTTCAGATTACAAAAATACTAGTGTAGTCCTAAAAGTCAACACCATTTAAGACTTCGCTAATTTCCCCAATAAAAATTGATGCTTGGTTTCAGGCACCATTTGTGGCTGGTGAGGCTGTGTATCCATTGGTTTTCTAAGCACATACAAATTGTCATTCCACTTACAAAACACGCAACATTAGTTGAAAGGATAGTCAACTTTCTCTTTGAAGATAACACGTGTCATCTTAATATCCATGGAGACGCAAAGACATTCATCTTCTCTGCTATATTAACCATTTTCCTGCAAGTAGGGCCAGCAACAATTTGCAGGGATTCAAATGAAACACAGAAGATGCATATAGCCACCGACGCGCTTTATTTATTTTATTATCTAACTTTCTATACATTAATGCTGTTTGTGTTGGTTAAACAGTATAAGACGCGAGACACATTTAATTAGGATAATCAACAACTTCGGTTCAGATAGGTTCACAGAATTAATTTGTTCCGATTATCCGAAGATGATGATATGGGCAATCTCATCAGCATAATTGCAGTGTCACCACCTCCTTCTCATATATATTTATATATATAAAAAAAAACGTTTCCCTTCAGATTAAGAAAAACGTAAAATGATGCATATATTATATAGAAATACCAGTGTTAGTTCAGTAGCGATAATGCGAGTAAATGAGTACGTCAGAATTGGGTGATACCTTTTTTTTGTTGTTCGAGGTGATACCTTTTCTTATTTTTTAAGACCTGAGACTTTCATATACAAATGTATGTGCAACCAGTGGTTATTGGGTAAAAGACATGGACCTATGACAAGCTTCTATTTTGTGTAACATTTAGATTTTTCTATTTGAATAACCTGAATAATCTTTATGTATTGTTGTATTACCTCTGTCCTCTAAAGAATTGACTTTTTGGTTCTTAGAAATTACAAACATTAGATAGCTTTCACTGTAACAACATGAAAATGATATCGGAACCTTAAAAATATGGAATTCTTCAGGACCAATATACTGTAGTTTGTATTAACCTCCTATTGAGGGGTCCATGTTTAAATGCATATGAAGTAAAAGGTGACCCTGTGTACTCCTTTGCATGTCATTTCCCAGAATCCCTGGCTGCAGTGGAAGCACTGTATGCTAAGAGATGATGGTGAAAAGCAGGGTTGCAGACCTGTCTGAGACGGGAATGTGCTCTCAAGTGATATTTTTATCGGCTATTAATCTGGTAAAAAAAAAAAAACAACCTTATGTTTTCAGTTTTATGCTTTAAAAGTAATAATTTGTGGCACTCAAATAGTTTTGCACTTTAAATGTGCAATTATCCTTAAACAAGTCTTGTCGTTTGTAGGGTAGATTTAAATTTTATACAAGCTTTCTATTTTAAACCTCTTGCTGTGAAGATAAACATTTGATATTTGATTGCGAGAAAAGTATCATGGGACTTCATAAAGGTCATAGATTAGTTATTTAGGTACAACACTGCCCGTAGCTGTCATTAAGTAAACAAGCTAGTTCAACCTCTAATAAATTGCCATTTTTATAGGTCCATTTTCGTTTTAAATGTGCTACTGGTTTATTGCAGTAAATTGTATATTGTGAAACAATTGGGTGTTTTAAATGACAAGTTTTCTGGATATGCTGGAGTTTTAAAAAAAACTTTTTTTTCATAAGTGATTAGTAAAGAAAATGTTTCAGTAGATCTGATTGTACAAACGGAGGCTAGAAAAATCACTGTAAAGCGTAAGAAATTAACATGCATGAAAGATGATTATACAGGCATACCCGGGTTTAAGGACACTACTTTAAGTACACTCGCGAGTAAGAACATATCGCCCAATAGGCAAACGTCAGCTCGCGCATGCGCCTGTCAGCACGTCCTGAACAGCAATACCGGCTCCCTACCTGTACCGAAGTTGTGCGCAAGCGGGGAGTCTACAGAGCCTGTTACAAATGTGTTATTTACATCAGTTATACACGTATTTGACGATTGCAGTATAGTACATGCATCGATAAGTGGGGAAAAGGTAGTGCTTCACTTTAACTTCATTTTCGCTTTACATACATGCTCCGGTCCCATTGCGTAAGTTAAAGCGGGGTATGCCTGTACATTCTTAGATTTCGACATTTGCGAACCATGAAAAGGAATGATCCTTTTGGTCAAAGAGGAGGCACTGGTTCAAACATGCAATTCATCCTCTCATTCATATCCCATGGTTTTGGAATATGAACTGCTAGAAAGATAAACATTTAGTTACTTATTTCTATGATGCATTACCTTATTGTATGCCGCATTAAAACTGAGCTACACTATGACACTTATTCTATATGCACTGAAGCAGTATCCCCGAGCTGGAGAAGATTTGAATCCCGAGGATTTGACTGCATCTAAGGACTTCTCCGTCACGGGGAAAGCAGCTTCACAGCATATTGAATAGGGGACTTATACATACTGACAAATCGTGAAAATAACATCAATGCTTTATTCCATGATTTTTTTTGTTTTACAATCCAGGTGTGATTTTATATGGACTGCTGCATTAAAAATAACAATCATATTTTTTTTTATTTTTTTAAGCTTATGAGTGCTATTCAGAAGGGTTTTGTGTCGAGCAGCCGGCTGGCAATTTTAATGAAAAACGCGGAGGAGAACCTAGATCAAAGAGACCCAATTCCAGTGGATCGCAGTGGTGGTGGAGTGTGAGTCTAACTGAAAAACAAAAAGTACTAACCAGTGGATGTTCGTTGCTGCTTCTCTATGTTGGAAGACATTCCAAAGCTTCTTTTTTCTGTATATTCTGCAAATTGGGCATCCAGTGGGAATCTGAATATTTAGATTTTTCTTAGTGAACATTTTTTTTTTTTTTTCAATAGCCTTTATACATGTTTTTTTGCTGTCTTAAATGCATTGAGACCTCCAAGACCCTTATTCAATATGCAGTGAAGCCGCCTCCATGTGCTGGAGAAGTATTTAACTCTGTTCAATTTGAAGGGGACTACGGTTCTCTCCAGTATGGGGAACGGTCTTCACAGCATATAGAATAAGGGCCCAAATACAATTTATTTTGCAAATTCTGCTTTGTGCATCTTCTGTAAATTTGGTTCATGTGAAACTGCACACCTGTTTATATACAGCAAATAGTCTATTTATGTTCTTAATTAAGTTAAAAGGGGTATGTCGAAATGCATCAGTTAGGAGGAATATGTTCTCAATAACATCACACCTCTCTGAACTACTGTTCTTATTTTATGGTAACCAATAATTGGAGAGACAGGAGTTAACACCTTCATTCCTGACCCCTCCAGCACTCGGATAACACAAGTTGTTTTAAGTTAACTGTAAATAGCATGTTATTTCTATATTTCCAGATTTGTCAACTGGATTAATATAGTTTCCAACGTTTTTTTTTTCCTTCCAATTTCACATTGTCCAAAAATGGTTAGTATAAAAAAAATCTGCTTCTAATACGGTTATTGGGAAAACAAGCATGACATTTTTAATATCTATGGACAAAATAGTTGAATGTGAATAGTTGAATGTATAATGTTATTTTTGCTGGCTGCTGTTAGGTGAACTTCCACGATGAAGAATACACTGACCCATAAGATGTCTTCCTGTGCCGGACAGTGTCTTATAACATAGCACTGTTAGTAAATATCCGTTTTGATATATATTATACATATATACATACACATACATATATACATATATGTATATATACATATAATATACAGATACATATAATATATTTAATTTTGGAAAGAACACTCTATAAAACATTTTGAAACCATTAAATGTTTTATTTTATTTTTAATATAGTAGGTCCAATATTACATAACTATCAGAGCTGGCATTAGTATTTGGGTTAATATGAGTATTCTAATTGGCAATGCAAAACAAATGTTAACATACTAGTTGGTTAAATATTGGGTGCTATTGTTTCAATTGAAATTTTTTTTTTAATTTCAAATCAGCGGAACTAAAACTCGGGATGTAGAATAAAATGCAGAACAAGAATTCTACTTCCATCTCTATCTAAACCCATCTCCTTTCTCGGCCTACGCACATTTTGTTCATAATTAAATTAAATTCTGTATAATTGAGTAAGAATTTAGGACACTGCAGCGTCTTAAAGGTGCAATTCTATATTGTAGTATATACTGTAGTGGTATGTGTATTGTAGTATATATGGTATTGTACTATACTGTATAGTGGTGTGTGTATATATATATATATATATATATATATATATATATATATATATATGTATAATATTTCTCTTATATACACATATAGTCCAAGTATAGTTAGTGAACTCTCTCCTATCAAAATATCAGTGATTACTGATATTGAATATGACATTGAGCGGGAGAAGACAAATAAATGTGAGAATCAAATTCTCTGCGCAAACATAGGCTAGGAATGCAAATCAACCTTCTGAACATTGTCTGTGACTGGAACTTTCCGAGCAGAAGATAGGAGAGATGACTTGGAAACACACTGCAGCCATGTCAACATTTTTACGTGAAAACTATCAGCACTTTTTAAACTAGTTTTCAAAAGTATCTATTTATTGAATCCCCACCATGGGAAGTGGCTTTTTAATACCCGGTGTACTCACTACAGCGTGCCAAATGTCAGTTATCGTATTGTGTTATGCAAGCTTTGCATCAATAAAAAGCATGCTGTATGCAGAATTTTGTGTTGTCAATTGTACTATGCTGTAGTTCTGACTGAGGTTGTGTGGTAATATTGCTAATTGGTAATAAAAGTGTTTGCTACTAAAAAGCACAGGTTAATGCCACTGGGGGGAACATGTTGATATTATATAATACTGGTTTTGTACTTTTTCAAATTATGATTGTCTTTGTACTACAGCTACTCGAGATAAATTCATTGGCTTGGTACTTACAGTAACTAAGCACTCCTGGAATTTTTTTTAGTACAAATCAATAATGAAGTGTACTTTTTAGCAACTTGTCAAGTATTTCATGCTAAGGTAATGTCTTAGGTTAACACTGCTCTGATTTCTATTTGATACCAACTCCATATGAGAACTACTGCCTGCACTGCATGTAAAGTACATGTGGCATTTGTATGCGTTGTTTTATTGTGTTCTTAATCCCTTTGCTTCTGGGGTGGTTGCACTGCCTACATTACAAACCCCACCAGCAGCTAAGAGGTTAAATACCAAAGTGTGAAAACAAGTAATTATTTTATATTCTGTCTTATTGGTGTGTTAATGCATTTATATACAGTATGAACTGTATGCATGTATAAGAGGATATATTACAAATGCCTTTTTAAATGAATAAGCATGAATCAATAAAGATGATTAAAACAGTAAATTTTCGGACACTTGCATGTTACAATATGTCTCAAAAGTAAATCCATGAACATTTGTGAAGACATTTTCTAGTGAAATAGACGTTACTTGATGTCTAGAAATGTTTTTTTGTTTTATATATTTCCACAGAGAAACATACCTGGAGTGTTTTTGTAAGACTCGTATAAGCAGACTATGACTGACTGAATCAGTCATTTAAACATTTTGATGCATTAATGTTTACCTCTTATTCTTTGCATTCTCCGAGTATAATTACATTTTTAAGTAAATATTTATGTACTAAAAAAAAAACTAGTGGTAATCGGGGTGTGAGAATACATAAAAAAAAAAAAAAGGAGTTTTAGTCCATATTCTTCCACCACTGGTTAGGACAAAATTATATAAAATTAAAAATATTATTAGGGCCCTATTCAACATTAATGGCAGTTTTGATCACTGTGTTTGGTCGGCACTGTTAGACCTTATTGAATAATGCCAGGATTCACATCTGATCCCAGAAACTCAGGCGTAATATCAATTTCACTGCTTTTATAACCAGATCCTTTACCGGTTGTAGCTTTTTAAAGCCGGGGTATTGATATTACGCCTGAGTTTCTGAGATCAGATGTGACAGTAATTTGAGGAAAGAAGCCCAGATTCCAAATCGGTAAGATGCGAAGCAAAGACGGAGGGATTGGGCGCATGCTAATTTAACACGTTAAAATGTAAATATTTGTGATTCTTGTGCATTACATCTCAAAGCAAATTTTATATCCTCTCACTGTGTGTGTACCAATCACTTCGAAAGATCCAAATTGATTTGACTAATTTACTACATAAAAACATATGTTTTGCACAGTGCACCATATTCAGGTTAATAATTTACAAACCCAATTAGTGTTGCATGCTCAAAGTCAAAATTGTATCTATGTTTTGAGGCATACAAAATAAATAACAAAAAATAAAGTATACTTGAGGACTAAATGCAACAAAAATAAAGGGGATTTGATTATTGCTAAATGTATTCTTTAATCTTTAGCCCATCTTACTTTTAAACCGGACACCAGAGTTCTGAACACAGTGGTAAGGCAGGTCTTTGACTGCAAGGGACCAGGTAGTTGGTAATTATGCTGCAGGCCATGTTCTGGAATCAAGGTGATCTTTGCTAGATGCTATTATTCAATAGAATCACCCATGTACAGTGTCTTTGCAGAGGAGAATAAACTATTGAACTAAAGTACATGCCCTTTCAGTCACAGTCCTTAATGCAAAGCTCCATTTCTGCTGGGTCACATCCAGCACTGAGTGGATCCATATGAAGAAACATTAAAAGTTGGCATTTGAGCATGAATGGATGATGATTTCACAAAGGTAACATTGTGATATGATTAGAGTTGTGTTCCAAATTCATTTACATTTCAGATATTATTGACTTCAATTGCATATAGATAAGAACCATTCACTTGTATGGAATTGTATTTCTTATAGTTGTTTACCTTAGAATACAAAACATTTTGCAGTCTTTCTAATCAAATTGGCCTACTCCTGTAATGCACATTATTGACATAATTGGACATAAATTGTAGCACTTTTATTCAAACCACTTGCACATGCACAAAGTACTTACGCCTATAATATATATTATCTCTAAGGCTGCGCTTATAGTGCCGGCGATCGCTGGAAGTCATCTCAATTTGATTTTTCCAGCAACCGCAGCCTGACGTCGCGTCGCCGTCACTATAAGCGCAGCCTAACTCTGCATGCAATGTCTTGTATATAATGTATACCCTGTTCACTTATGTAACAATGTATTTGTAACCATGTATTATTTGTCATCTTAACTCTATGCCCAGGACATACTTGAAAACGAAAGGTAATTTTCAATGCATTACTTCTTGGTAAAAGATTTTATAAATAAATGAATGCAGTCAAAAAATACAGTTGAAATTCATACAGGAGAAAGAACAAGTATTTAAAAAACAAATTAAAAAAAAAATAAGTTTTCATTCATTATAAAAACTTTACATGTATTTGAAGACGGTGGATAAGTAGTCAGATTTTTCCTGTTTATGTTTACGGAAATTATTTAATGAAGTAGTGTAAATATAATTTGATTGAACTGTTAAACATAAGCCTAAGCGAGTCAAAATGATGTTACCAGGCGCACTTTATCAAAACAAAGTATACACACAGGAATATTCCCATGTATATATGGCGCCTATTCACACTCGCAGATTTGCATTATACAATTAACTGATTTGCACCTCATTCTCATGCATACGAGGCTCTTCCTGTTTAAGTCAAGAAGCTGTAAATCTACAATTTATTGAAGTGACAGCAAAATATATTTCATTTTCCCCATGAATCATTTGCCATCCTTATTGTGGAAAAATTAGAATGATAGTACACCATGTTTTCATAAATTATTTATTTTCCTTTATTTATGCCATAGTCTGTGCGGAGAGATTGCAGATTGGTGTGATAGCAGGAGCAGGTTTTTATATGTGTACCCTGAGCCTTAGAATAAAGCAAATGTGTTTTTTTTTTTTTTGCACAGACCAAACGTAACATTAACACATATCAACCGATTTCATATAAAATAAAAATTGTACATTGTTCATTTCATCTTCTAGAACTACTTATGTATCAAATGTAGGCGGGTGGAGGTGAATCAAAATGATCTGATCACAGTTCTTTGTGTAAAGGATGTTTTGCAAAAGTAGCATATACAGATGTTCAATTAGCTCTCTATTTTAGTAGATCCAGGCAAAACTACAATGCGTTTTACATTTGTTGTAGTTCACACGCATCTAATTGGCTAATATTGATTAATGACCTTTAAATATGTTATTACACTTTTTGTAGAAAAGCTTAGTCATTCATTTTCTTCACTAAAACCCACGACCTGGGTTTTTTCCTCATCGAAATCTGTTTTTAAATAGATCAAATTCTTAATTTATCTGGTCC